>NC_140024.1:33494933-33582433 GCF_964263955.1 Coregonus lavaretus
TGTGTTTTATGTAGAAGATCAGTAACCGTTTTTCTATTGACGAGAGCGTGATCAGTTCACTCTCCGAGGTTTGTGTGTGTGGTTCTATTCTGTGCTGGTGTGGTTTAGGGCTAAGGGAAGCCTCACCCTGTAGCCGTGTATCTTTTGACACATGGTATGAAGGGAATCCTAATGGTAATATGTCACGCCCCTGTCGCGTGCCTCAGTTTGCACGTAGAGTATTTGACTCACTTCCTCGTTTGTCAAAAGAACTCCCTATTATGAACGTCCTCTGCTCTAGCTGTGTTCTCATTGGCTAAGATTGTAAAATGGTGTGCTGCGATTGACCTCCAGCTCACCACATAGGCCTACAGTAGTTCACATAAGATGTGGTGTCAGGGGGCATCGGGCTGGCGTGTGAGGTTAGGGCAGGGCTCCCCAAACTATAGAGATGTGGTGTCAGGGGGCATCGGGCCGGCGTGTGAGGTTAGGGCAGGGCTTCCCAAACTATAGAGATGTGGTGTCAGGGGGCATCGGGCTGGCGTGTGAGGTTAGGGCAGGGCTTCCCAAACTATAGAGATGTGGTGTCGGGGGGCATCGGGCTGGCGTGTGAGGTTAGGGCAGGGCTTCCCAAACTATAGAGATGTGGTGTCAGGGGGCATCGGGCTGGCGTGTGAGGTTAGGGCAGGGCTTCCCAAACTATAGAGATGTGGTGTCGGGGGGCATCGGGCTGGCGTGTGAGGTTAGGGCAGGGCTTCCCAAACTATAGAGATGTGGTGTCAGGGGGCATCGGACTGGCGTTTGAGGTTAGGGCAGGGATTCCCGAACTATAGAGCCACAAGACTGTTCCAAAGGATCTCCGGAGGTTTTGAGATGTATTTTTTTTTTTTATATACAAGTTTGACATTAAATTGACATTTTGTCATGAAATCAGAGCAATTCGGTCAAAATCAGGTTAGCAGCATTTGCTTACTGGTCGCCCCAAAGAGAAACCATCTTTAGCTTGTGCTTTCTCTGGTATAGGTGAGTGGAAGAACCTGTGATGTCCTCACCAACGTGTCTCGAGGAGGAAAGGTTGGGGACACCTCGCGTGAGGGGCATCTATCTACTCTCTCCCTATGTGCTATGCCATACTACTAGTGATGTTACACCACACGAGTCACTGCTAGTTCTCCCCTGGGATCCAAAGGTTGATTTAGTGTTGAACTGTTAGTTTATCCCTTCCATCTCACCAAGGGTTTTCGTGGTTCTACCAACTTTTTCAATTACATTTACATTTACGTCATTTAGCAGACGCTCTTATCCAGAGCGACCTACAGTTAGTGAGTTCATACATTATTTTAGAACCCACAACCCTGGCGTTGCAAACGCCATGCTCTACCAACTGAGCTACATCCCTGAATTTGATTTTGCAACAATCTGACTGGCTTCAAGAGATTACTGGAGCCAGACTCCTTTTCCATTGTCCTAGTTTTTTTTCCATTTGCATCGCATTGATTCGCATATAACACAGCATACAACACATTCCAGTCTGATAAGCTTACATCAATTCTGCTTTAAGTTTGCTTAAGCTTAGCTGTCGTTTGCTTTTTAATGAAGGCTAATTATGTGAGAGAAAATCGATTTAACTTTAGGTGTCAGCTTACATTAAAGTATTGATTGGTCTAAAACAAAACGCTCGTAAGGCTGGCACTTACCTGCATGCGAAGGGCCCTTCGTTAGAGGTAGGGCCCTTCGTTAGAGGTAGGGCCCTTCGTTAGAGTGGATTAGGGATCTGACTGGTAACGTGACTCAACTGAAAGCCAAAGTTTACTATGGGAATAGTGGAAATGTGCATTGTCTAACATGGATTTCTTGGTAAGATTATGAATGCAATGTAAAATACACAGATTAAATTCTCCTCTTTTGATATTGATGAATGAGGGTGCTAATCTTCCCGTCGTGTGAATTGGTGAACGGGTCTCCCGGTCGCGGCCGGCTACGACAGAGCCTGGTTACCACTGCTTGTTTGGTAGTCTTCCAACGCAATACAAGGATGTAAAACAGACAGACAGACTACCACCTAGCATGGCATGGCTGCCTTCTCAGAGACTGCCCTCGACCTCTATAGAGCTGACCTCCTCAACCTCTACAACTATACATGAACGAGAACGACTAGCACTCCATTGTCCACTTGCAAACGTCTCACGAAGTTTAGATTTTGGGTGTGAACTGTCACTTTAAGTAAAGCACTTTATTATACAGTATGTTCGATCACCACTACTTCTTAAAAACAGACTCGTTGGTATGAATGTCTGTGACATGGCGTGTGTTTCTGTGCTAACTCAGCACAGAGATTTTAGTACAATATGAAGCATTGTGGACCAGTAACAAATACCCTTTTAACACTATCGTACCTACCCCAACTGCTGGCTCTGATCACATTGTCCTTTTCAGCATGGTGCCATCAACTATGTTGGATTTGTAACCAGGCCAGCTCAGTACAGCTTTGTTTGTCTTGGGTCAGTAGTGTGAAAAGCCCTTAACAGTGCTGTTGATCCAAGTCCCATATAGAGGAAATCTGCTATTGTGCCTACAGTGTAAAATGAAGGAAAGGGTCAAATATAATCCATACCCCTTGTTGTTGTACTAACTACACAGTTACATTTGATCAAGTTCTATCAATAAGTTCTAATGTGAAATGATTTGTTGATTGGTCTGTCAAATAGCACAAGGGATTGCGCCGAGTATAGCAATTAACTGTTGAATCATAGCAATGGAACACACAGAGAAATGTATAGAGATTATTATATATATTTTCTATTATAAACTAGATCTTTAGATATGGCTCTGGTTCACCGTTGCTTCAATGCTAAAGAGTCATTGTGCTCGCATGACTCGTGAGTCAAAACTAATCTCATGAGTCTGTTTCGGCAGTCTGTGCTGTTTGACCCGTCAATGTGTTGTCGTCCGGTGTAACCCCAAGTCACTCTGTCATATATTCTCCTTTATCCTTCTACCCCTCATGGCTACTCAATGTATGTTTCTTTTGTAAAATGGATGTATTCTAAATCAAAATTGTGTTTTTACTTAATTTGTAAAAGTGTAAAATATTTTATTTCTAATTAAATGCTGCTTATATACATAACCACCAGGTGGCTCTTGTCTCGTCTTTCAGGTGTGTATAATTCACAAAGGGAATGTTAAGCTGTTACCATATTGCTTAAAGGGATGGTCCACTCAAAATAGAAACCTACATGATTTTTCCATTTTACCTTGGCTGTAGTCGATTCTCCAAGACTGTTTTTGGTTATGTATTTAGCTTACTAAGGCATTTTATAGTCTTTGTGTTTCGTTGTACACAAGTGTCGAAGGGTTACAGGCTAGGGTTTGTAAATTATAGTACATAAAGTATTTGGTTTCTTCTCAAGCTTCTCTAGAAGTAGAAGGCAAATGTCCACTAAACCTAATGGTTCTGGTCCTTATGGTCAGTTAAAATCTGAACTCTTGAGTCCCATCTGGATGCAATGCCTGGAAAAAGGGAGATTTTTCAACATGGAAACTGTATCCAAGCCAGGTAATGGAAAATAAACAGTGTGATTGCAATGAGCTGTGCAGTGCCTGTCCGCCCCATTGCCTGGGGCCATTTAGTAGATAATACACTGTCATCATTACAGAAGCTTTGCCCAGGTTCAGTCCTATAGACATAACTCTATGAACAGGAATGATATTTCTGCTTATCAGTGTTTGTTGGCATGGCCTCCCCCGCAGATCTTGCAGGCCAGAGCCTGAGGGGGTTACAGTACAATGGCATCCTGATTCAGGCTTCCCTGAATTCACCCGCCATACACACAGATGGAAAAACTATTTCCCTGAAGTATCACCATCTCTGTTTGCTCCATTAAAAGTGACCGTGTTTTCCCTCAAACGCTCAACATGCCAACATGCAGCCACGCCCCTTTTCCTTTGGAGCTCCAGAACTCCACATGGCATGTCTGTAAAAACAGAAGCTGGAGAGTCCAGATGCATGGTGAGTACGCATAGATGCTTGTCCATCATTACAGAGCGAGAGAGAGAGTGCAGAATGCTAGTGTGACTCCTGGTGAAAAGAAAGGGTTAAATCTCTCTCTTTAGTGTGGTGTGTGTGAGTGATCTCCTCAACAGCTGCGTCACATCTAGAGCACAGAGAAAGAGAGGATAGTGGGGTTGATGTGGAGCGTTCTGAATAGGAACACTTTAGATTCCGGACTCCTGTCACTCCTCAGTGACATCATGTCTGTTCTGGTTCCTAGCTCTATGGTTCTGGTGAGCCAGAGGGCGCCGATGCCCCCTCATCTGCAACCAAGACACCTCCTGCCTCTTCTTCTCCGTGTCATTCTACTCTGCCTCCATGGAAGTGCCTGGCCCCACGGTAAGAGCTGGAGCGATGATTTCATCATACACTGACGATTACACATTTAATTCAGATGTATTACCCTACTGAGCATGCTGTAACTTGTGTTAGCCTCCCTATTCTGAAGTGTTCCCAGGACTTCCATTGTTAGAGTTTTGCTTTTGTTGTAATTGCAGTTGCTGAGTAATTAATTTCCCCTCTGAGTCATATGGGTACACCTAGTCATGTCTGGGTTTTAACTTCTCTGGTCCACATATCTAGTCAAGTCTGGGTTTTAACTTCTCTGGTCCACATATCTAGTCAAGTCTGGGTTTTAACTTCTCTGGTCCACATATCTAGTCAAGTCTGGGTTTTAACTTCTCTGGTCCACATATCTAGTCAAGTTTGGGTTTTAACTTCTCTGGTCCACATATCTAGTCATGTCTGGGTTTTAACTTCTCAGGTCCAAATACTGTACCTAGTGAAGTCTGGGTTATAACTTCTCTGGTCACATACTAAGTAATGTCTGGGTTTTAACTTCTCTGCTGTTAGAAAGCTGGGGAAAATGTCTGTGTATTGCCACACTCATTTTGACCAGACTGGAATGAGAATATGTATGACTGTAGTAGTTAATTAACCTCTATGGGATCGGTGTCCCGTATACGGGACGGTTGAGCTAACGTGCGCTAATGTGATTAGGATGACTGTTGTAAGTAACAGCAAACTTTCCAGGACATAGACATGTCTTATATGGGCAGAAAGCTTAAATTCTTGTTAATCTAACTGCACTGTCCAATTTACAGTAGCTATTACAGTGAAATAATACCATGCTATTGTTTGAGGAGAGTGCACAACAACAACAAAAACTAATCACGGCAACTGGTACCTCTGAAGGTAAATAATGTACTTACATTCAGTAATCTTGCTCTGATTTATCATCCTAAGGGTCCCAGAGATAAAATGTAGCATAGTTTTGTTTGATGAAATCCATTTTTGTATTCAAATGTAGGAACTGGGTTCTACAGTTTGAACCCCTGCTGTCTCTGGATACACACCCACCCCGCCCGGCCATCTAGATGTGTGAAAGTTGGTATATAAGCTAATGATCCATCATGTATGACATTCCTGGGAGTGTGTAAACTTACATTTTGTATTACCATATAATTTTTGTATGTTCTCTAGAGTTATGTACTTGATAATGTATAAATTGACCAATTTGGCATATTTGGGTAGACTTGATACAAAATAGTCCAGTATTGCAATCTGAAACTGCACACACTGCTGCCATCTAGTGGCCAAAATCTAAATCTAAAAGTTTTTTTACATTTACATTTACATTTTAGTCATTTAGCAGACACTCTTATCCAGAGCGACTTACAGTTAGTGAGTGCATACATTATTTTTTATTTTTTCATACTGGCCCCCCGTGGGAATCGAACCCACAACCCTGGCGTTGCAAACGCCATGCTCTACCAACTGAGCTACATCCCTGCCGGCCATTCCCTCCCCTACCCTGGACGACGCTGGGCCAATTGTGCGCCGCCCTATGGGTCTCCCGGTCACGGCCAGCTACGACAGAGCCTGGATTCGAACCAGGATCTCTAGTGACACAGCTAGCACTGCAATGCAGTGCCTTAGTCCACTGCGCCACTTATTATCTTTTACCAGATCTAATGTGTTATATTCTCCTACATTAATTTCACATTTCAACAAACTTCAAAGTGTTTCCTTTCAAATGGTATCAAAAAATGCATATCCTTGCTTCAGGTCCTGAGCTACAGGCAGTTAGATTTGGTTATGTCACTTTAGGCGAAAATTGAAAAAAAGGGTCTGATCCATAAGAGGTTAACACTTAGGGACAACAAAGTCAAGGTATTGGAGTGGCCTTCACATAACTCTGTGTGGTTGTTGTTTTTATCGCACTGCTTTGCTTTATCTTGGCCAGGTCGCAGTTGTAAATGAGAATTGGTTCTCAACTGGCTTAATTAGTTAAATAAAGGTGAAATAAAAAAAATTAAAATAAAAGCCCTGACCTCAATTCTATAGAAAATGTGTGGGCAGAACTAAAAAAGTGTGTGCGAGCAGGGAGGCCTACAAACCTGACTCAGTTACACCGGCTCTGTCAGAAGGAGTGGGCCAAAATTCCCCCTACTTATTGTGGGAAGCTTTTCGAAGGCTACCCGAAACGTTTGACCCAAGTTAAACAATTTAAAGGCAATGCTACCAAATACTAATTGAGTGTTTGTAAACTTCTGACCCACTGGGAATGTGATGAAATAAATAAAAGCTGAAATAAATCATTCTCTCTACTATTATTAAACTGAGTTTAAATGTATTTGCCTAAGGTGTATGTAAACTTCCGACTTCAAATGTATGTATGCATGTATATATATGTATTCAAGGGTTTTTCTTTATTTTTACTATTTTCTACATTGTAGAATAATAGTGAAGACATCAAAACTATGAAATAATATATATGGAATCATGCATTAACCAAAAAAATGTTAAACCAAAAATATATATTTGAGATTCTTCAAAGGAGCCACCCTTTGCCTTGATGACAGCTTTGCATGATGTTGGCAAGGTAGTATTTTATACTTCAAGGGGTCTTAAAAATTCAAATCAAATTGCTAAATGATCCTTGGTATGACCTTCTTAAAACAGTTCATAATAGCTCAGTAGAACCCCAGCTTAGACAGGGCTTAGTCTGTAGAGGGTAAAAGACACGTCTTTGGCACCATCACGAGATAGGGTTAGATTGCGTTTGGGGGGGTTTCTTGCTATTGTAATGACCCCTGGGGGAGCAGGTAATGAACTTTGAACCATGAATTTACGATTCAAGCACATTACCCCTGTTCCAATAGGATTAACCCACTCAGCAGAGTTAGTCAACAGAGAGCTGTAAAATCACTGCATAGAATCACATTGGGTCCTTTTTTCTTGTCTCTCACATAGAACTTGCCACAAGACACCTGGAAGTTGATGAGAGGTATCAAACAAATTATAGTCTCACAGAGGATTGCTACCCTTAAACCCTCTTCCAGTTTACACATGCTATACTTAAGCAATAAGGCCCGAGGCGGTGTGATATATTGGCCAATATACCACGCCTAAAATCTGTTCTTAGGACACAGCCCTTAGCAGTGATACATTGGCTATATACCACAAACCCCTGAGGTGCCATATTGCTATTATATACTGGTTACCAACATAAATATAACAGGGAGGAAGTTTTGCATCATACCCGTGGCATATTGTCTAATATACAGTGCTTTGCAAAAGTATTCATCCCCCTTGGCGTTTTTTAAATATTTTGTTCCATTACAACCTCTAATTTAAATGACATTTTATTTGGATTTCATGTAATGGACATACACAAAATAGTCCAAATTGGTGAAGTGAAATGAAAAAAATTACTTGGGTGAATAGTTATGCACGCTCAAGTTTTCTGTTTTTTTGTCTTATTTTTTGTTTGTTTCACAATAAAAAAATATTTTGCATCTTCAAAGTGGTAGGCATGTTGTGTAAATCAAATGATACAAACCCCCCAAAAAATCAATTTTAATTCCAGGTTGTAAGGCAACAAAATCGGAAAAATGCCAAGGGGGGTGAATACTTTCGCAAGCCACTGTACACACTGCTGGAATGCTGTTTCAGCCAATCAGCATCCAGGATCCAAACTACCTGGTTTATTATGTAGCTATGGCTACATTTACACAGGCAGCCCAATTCTGATCTTTTCCCCAATCATTGGCAAAAGAGCTGATCTGATTGGTCAAAAGCCCATTAGTGGGAAAAAAAAAGATTAGAATTGGGCTACCAGGTTAAACACATTAGAGCCCTACTCAAGCAAACGTGATAACCAGATCTCTGGGATAGCAAAAATAAGCTTTATACAAATAATTTTAGCCCCAAAAAACACTCTTCCAGTACAGGGAGGATACAGTTGAGGTGTGTTTGCTTTGAGTTGCGTTCAAACTGTAGCTAAATATTATTTTGAAATGTTATGAATCAAAACGTGCATTCATGTAGACTATAGAGCATGTTATTTTACAGAAGCAGTAATTCTAGACAGATGAACGCCGTGCCTCATGACATGTTGGGTTCACAACATGCCGGTCTCAATGTGAAACTCCCTTGATACGGCATTGCTTGTTCTTTTGAGTTTAGGCTTGGTATCATGTGTTGTACAAGTGTGTATTAATACATGTGTGAATTGGAAATGTGTTTGTATGTGAGAGGCCCTAGGGGAGTGGCGTCACGACCAGGGACAGCCATTGGAGCAATTAGGGTTAAGTGCCTTGCTCAAGGGCACATTCTTCACCTTGCCGGCTCGTGGATTAGATCTAGCGACCATTCGGTTACTGGCCAACGCTCTAACCTGCCACGCTAAAATGGGCTTTAGAAAATACATTTGATTGACTGATTGCTTTGATTTAGATTCCAGAGGTGTGGTGGATGACAAGTGTCCCAGCTCAGAGTGGAACCACATGTGTGGGGACTGTTGTGAGTACCACCTGATCCAGTGTAGGTGTCCCTCCCAGGGTGCACGGGTCGGGTACTCCGTCCCCTGCTGCCGCAATGAACTGGACCAGTGTGACCCCTGCATCATCCACCCTGGTAAACAACCTATCAGACCTCTACCAAAGATACTGGTAACTAACCCAAGATATCTCATCGGTGTCGTTTCTAGTGGGAGCAAATGAAGCATAGTGGACAGAACAAGCAAGGAGGTGGGCAGAACCAAGCATGACCTAGTGAGATCCTATTGGTGGGTTTTAGCATATATTTGCATATTTCTGCTAGGTAACGCCTTCTTTGTGAAGTGTGCATGTGCAATAATTCAATTCGCCGTTGCATTCCTTCTAAACGACACCATTTTTAAAAACTTTGGCAAAGGGTAAAGTCTACAACACGTAGTCCACTCTGTACAGATTGTAATTTTGGGAAGAGAACTGTATTGAGATCGAATGTTTTATCAATGAGAAAATGTGCAGAATGTCCGCCAAGTTTCATTTAGCTCAATTTTCTCCCACTTCCCGCCATTGGACTTCCTCTCATCACCATATTTGGTGGTGAGAAGAAGCTCTAAACGGACGCTTCAGATGTATACATCCGGTGAGACATCTGGCTCCTTCTTATAATCTGTGCCTCTACTGCTTCCCTGTTACTCCCTTCCAGCTTTCTTACCCAATACAACTGTTTGCACACTGACCTTTTTCTTCTTATTCTTCACATGATGATAACGCTTTACGTTAAGATGTACATACAAGGATTTATACCGGTTATAAGTCGTTTATTCACTTTTTCTTACGGATTTATTAACGTTTAATTAATCAAACATTTAAAAGTGATAAAACATTGGTTGAAATTGCATGTCATTTAACTGCTTGCAGGAACGCTGGTCTGATCCACTGGTCCCCCTGTTTCTGCTCTTCCCTCAGGCTGCAGTCTGTTTGAGAACTGTAAGACCTGTCACAATGGGACGTGGGAGGCCAAGGACGATTTCTTCATCCGAGGGAGATTCTGTACAGACTGTCGTCAGGGTTGGGCAGGTGGAGACTGCAAGAGTGAGTAAGCTGTTTCAGGGGTAGAGCGTTTTCTAAATTACAGTGTTGGGGAGTTTCTCACTTGTTTCATTGCCAGTGTTGGGGAGTAGTGAACTACGTGTAATTCAACTAGTATTGTAACTACATTTTGCAGTAGCTTGGTGGTAGTTGAACTGAATTGAAATTTTGGTACCGTTTCAGCAGTTAATTATTTTATAGCCATGTAGCAGTGTATCTACAGTTGAAATCGGAAGTTTACATACATTTAGGTTGGAGTCATTAAAACTAGTTTTTCAACCACTCTACACATTTCTTGTTAACAAACTATACTTTTGGCATGTTGGTTAGGACATCTACTTTGTGCATGACACAAGTAATTTTTCCAACAATTGTTTACAGACAGATTATTTCACTTATAATTCACTGTATCACAATTCCAGTGGGTCAGAAGTTTACATACACTAAGTTGACTATGCCTTTAAACAGCTGGGAAAATTCCAGAAAACAATGGCATGGCTTTAGAAGCTTCTGATAGGCGAATTGACATCATTTGAGTCAATTGGGTCAATTGAGTCAATAGGGCGGCAGGTAGCTTAGTGGGTAAGAGCGTTATGCCAGTAACCGAAAGGTCGCTGTTTCTAATCCCCGAGCCGACTAGGTGAAAAATCTGTCGATGTGCCTTTGAGCAAGGCACTTAACCCTAATTGCTCATGTAAGTCGCTCTGGATAAGAGCATCTGCTAAATGACTAAAATGTAAATGTAAATGTAATTGGAGGTGTGGATGTATTTCAAGGCCTACCTTCAAACTCAGTGCCTCTTTGCTTGACATCATGGGAAAATCAAAAGAAATCAGCCAAGACCTCAGCAAAAAATTGTAGACCTCCACAAGTCTGGTTCATCCTTGGGAGCAATTTCCAAACGGCTGAAGGTGCCACGTTCATCTGTACAAACAATAGTATGCAAGTATAAACACCATGGGACCACGCAGCTGTCATACCGCTCAGGAAGGAGACGCGTTCTGTCTCCTAGAGAATAACGTACTTTGGTACGAAAAGTGCAAATCAATCCCAGAACAACAGCAAAGGACCTTGTGAAGATGCTGGAGGAAACAGGTACAAAAGTATCTATATCCACAGTAAAACGAGTCCTATATCAACATTACCTGAAAGGCTGCTCAGCAAGGAAGAAGCCACTGCTCCAAAACCGCCATAAAATAGCCAGACTATGGTTTGCAATTGCACATGGGGACAAGATTGTACTTTTTGGAGAAATGTCCTCTGGTCTGATGAAACAAAAATAGAACTGTTTGGCCATAATGACCATCGTTATGTTTGGAGGAAAATGGGTGTGGCTTGCAAGCCGAAGAACACCATCCCAACCATGAAGCACGGGGGTGGCAGCATCATGCTGTGGGGGTGCTTTGCTGCAGGAGGGACTGGTGCATTTCACAAAATAGATGGCATCATGAGGAAGGAAAATCATGTGGATATATTGAAGCAACAGCTCAAGACATCAGTCAGGAAGTTAAAGCTTGGTCGCAAATGTGTCTTCCAAATGGACAATGACCCCAAGCATACTTCCAAAGTTGTGGCAAAATGGCTTAAGGACAACAAAGTCAAGGTATTGGAGTGGCCATCACAAAGCCCTGACCTCAATCCTATAGAAAATGTGTGGGCAGAACTGAAAAAGCATGTGCGAGCAAGGAGGCCTACAAACCTGACTCAGTTACACTAGCTCTGTCAGGAGGAATGGGCCAAAATTCACCCTACTTATTGTGGGAAGCTTGTGGAAGGCTACCCGAAACGTTTGACCCGAGTTAAAAAATTTAAAGGCAATGCTAACAAATACTAATTGAGTGTATGTAAACTTCTGACCCACTGGGAATGTGATGAAATAAATAAAAGCTGAAATAAATAATTCTCTCTACTATTATTCAGACATTTCACATTCTTAAAATAAAGTGGTGATCCTAACTGACCTAAGACAGGGAATTTTTACTAGGATTAAATGTCAGGAATTGTGAAAAATTGAGTTTAAATGTATTTGGCTAAGTTGTATGTAAACTTCCGACTTCAAATGTAACTGCTGGAACTACACACTACTTTATAGCCATGTAGCATTGTAGCTAACTACTGGAACTACACACTACTTTATAGCCATGTAGCGGTGTAGCTAACTACTGGAACTACACACTACTTTATAGCCATGTAGCGGTGTAGCTAACTACTGGAACTACACACTACTTTATAGCCATGTAGCAGTGTAGCTAACTACTGGAACTACACACTACTTTATAGCCATGTAGCAGTGTAGCTAACTACTGGAACTACACACTACTTTATAGCCATGTAGCAGTGTAGCTAACAACTGGAACTACACACTACTTTATAGCCATGTAGCGGTGTAGCTAACAACTGGAACTACACACTACTTTATGGGGCGGCAGGTAGCTTAGTGGGTAAGAGCGTTGTGCCAGTAACCGAAAGGTCGCTGGTTCTAATCCCTGAGCCGACTAGGTGAAAAATCTGTCGATGTGCCCTTAAGCAAGGCACTTAACCCTAATTGCTCCTGTAAGTCGCTCTGGATAAGAGCGTCTGCTAAATGACTAAAATGTAAAATGTAAAAATGATAGCCATGTAGCATTGTAGCTAACAACTGGAACTACACTACTTCATAGCCATGTAGTAGTGTAGCTAACTACTGGAACTACACTACTTTTTTTGCACAAAGAAAATGTGTGAAGTAGACAATAATGTCCTTTCTTTTTCGGCATCAGACCTGCCTAATTCTCACTAGAAAGTTCTTATGTTTAATAGTCTATATTACACATTCTGTTATCATCTGACTCCAGAGTGATCTATTCTTGCAATTTTGTATTCTATGACATTTCAGATTTATATATGTAACTTTAGTTAAGTAAACTATGTTTAGAACTTTAGTGTAGCTTAACTTCTGTCAATGTGATGTAATTGGTAGCTTGGTAAACTATATTTTCAGAGTAGCTTCCCCAACACTGTTCATTACAAAAAAATGTAATGACTTGCTGCAAACCATAAAAATGTTACAATCTTTTTGTGTTGCATCATGTGAGCTCAGAGTATGTGTTCTTGTTCCTAGCATGTGGAGGGGTGATTCGTAGAGCCCAGGGCCACATCATGTTGGAGAGTTACCCCATCAATGCGCACTGTGAGTGGAGGGTGCAGGTAGAGAGAGGGGAGAACGTGGAGCTCAGGTTGGTCCCTGAATTGATCATACTGTACTATACCGTCAAAAATCATTGAATCGCTCATTGGTTTTCATGAAGTTGAATGGTATTCTATGAGGAAGTTGTCTGTCACAATCCATGGACACCGGATATAGATTTGTATCTTCTCCTACTTAACAGCCGAACATAATCATAACCAAGACCTTGTTTGGTTCCGTCCAGGTTCTCCATGCTTAGTCTAGAGCCTGACCTCAACTGTCACTATGACTACGTGGAGCTGCGGGATGGTGACAGCCTGAGCTCCCCTGTCATTGGCCGGTTTTGTGGGAATGAGCTGCCTCCACCAATCAGAACCTCTGGAACCAGGCTGCACGTCCTGTTTGTCTCAGACGGCTACAACAACTTTGATGGCTTCTTTGCCACTTTTCAGGAGATCTCGGGTAGCTACAGGCAGGGATTATTGCCATCATGAACAACACTTTAGCATAGATTGTTGCATGTCCTTACATGGTTATATTTTGGCCAATATTATTTAAATGATTTTAATCCATCAGCCGGTCGGTCAGTCAGTCATCCTGTCTGTCGCTCATCCTGTCTGTTTATTGAAATTATTATTATTCATTATCATTAATAATTTGTCTAATTGTCTGTTTGTTTCATATGTTGTGCTCCCTTGCAGCGTGCAGCCCCTCCCCTTGTCAGCACCATGGCACCTGTTTCCGGGACCCAGTACAGTCTTTTCGCTGTGCATGTCTGGCAGGTTACACAGGTCAACTCTGTGAGAATGGTTAGTGATCCGTCTGCTCCCAATAACCTAATTTCCCCACCAAACAAAGTGAGTTATTCATTTCATTCAGGTATTATAAAACCTAGCTCTACTGCTTGCTGGGAGGATAACCTTTTACTGCAGTGGGTTAAAATCAGGGTCACACAGAGTGTTTCTTGGTCGTCTTAAACAAATCTACTCTGAAAAAAAAGTATACACCTCACACACATGGTTATGGGCTTTAAAAAGAAGACACCTGCACCATGTCAGATATAGAGTTGAAATGTCTTCAATTTTGAGTTTGCATCCCAATATTACACTATATATACACAGAAGACTGAAATATAACAAAACTGTTTTACATAGAAACACTGGATTTTCATCAGTAAAAAAAAAAAAATCTTTAATACAAATATTAACATTCCACCCATGAGGCCAAAGAGGGCGCTTTCAGGGTCATTTCAGGAGTCCAGACCAAACTGGGGATGGTTGATATAATATTTCTACACAGACCACACTCTCTCTCTCTCTCTCTCTCTCTCTCTCTCCTTCCAGTTGCTAGGAGACAGGTGTGTGTGTTGCCGGCGAGGCCCGTGAACGGAGAGCTCCTCTCTGTGTACGGCCTGGGGGATGAACTCCTGGCTGTTCAGTACCTGTGTCACCCACCCTACACACTGACTGGCACCCCACAGAGGACCTGCCTGCCCAATGCCACCTGGAGTGGCACAGTGCCCATCTGTGGAAAGGTAGATAAAGGTAAAGTTCAAGATCATGGAAATGAATGGATCAACTTTATTGATCCCCAGCACAGACAGGAATGAAGCAGACATGAGTACTGATGGAACAGGTACATTACATTAGATGATGCCTCACGTGTCAATAAAATAAACTACACAATGAAAACAAGAAGAGAGTACACAAGGAATGAACATACGTGACAGAGTCCTGGTAGACCATTGAATGACCAGTACATTTCTCAATACATGATTCTCCTCCCTCTCTTCACCTCTCCCAGAGCCCATTAGACCCAGTCAGAGGGGTGCGGACCCAGTCAGAGGCCCGGGGGGGTGTCCTCCTCCAGCCAGGCTGCACCATGGCTACCTCCAGCTGGTCCGGGGCTCTGGGGGAGGTCCTGACACAGTGGACTACTTCTGTAACCCCTCCTACATCCTGAGTGGAGGCTCCCGGAGCACCTGTCTCTCAGACGGCTCGTGGAGTGGCCGGCGACCACTGTGTGTGAGAGGTATACTGACAGCAATCAGTCAGTTGGATAAAACCCCTGCACATGTTTATCCACATTTATAAACTGAGTTGTTCGAGCCCTGAATGCTGATTGTCTGAAAGCCGTGGTATATCAGACCGTATACCACAGGTATAACAAAACATGTATTTATACTGCTCTAATTACATTGGTAACCAGTTTATAATAGCAATAAGGCACCTCGGGGGTTTGTGATATATGGCCAATATACCACGGCTAAGGGCTGTATCCAGGTACTCCATGTTGCGTCGTGCTTAAGAACAGCCCTTAGCCGTGGTATATTGGCCATATACCACACCACCTTGGGCCTTATTGCTTAAATAACATCAGACTGTACAGTGCTTTAGTGTTGTTGTTTAGGTTATTGGACAATACTGTTGATTACGTGGTTAAGTGCTCTTTCTCTGTGTCCACAGCCTGTCGAGAGCCTAAGGTATCCGAGCTGGTGAGACACAAGATTGTGAAGCCAATGGCCCCATCCAGGTATGACCCGTACTAACACTACTATATGTCTCATTCTGACTGTTTGTATGTCAATCTGTACAAAGCCGGCACCTTGGGTGAATTTAAACACTGCTACTGGTTTTTAGAGTGGATTAGGTTTTATTTTACAGCAGAGGTGTCAAACTCATTCCACAGAGGGCCGAGTCTCTGCAGGTTTTAGTTTTTTCCTTTCAATTAAGACCTAGACAACCTGGTGAGGGGAGCTCCTTACTAATTAGTGACCTTAATTCCTCTGTCAAGTACAAGGGTGAAGCGAAAACCCGCAGACACTCGGCCCTCCGTGGAATGAGTTTGACACGTGTTTTACAGACAATAACTTCCCAGTAAACATTTATTCTATATCTATTTTAAACGTGTCCATTGTTAAGTGTATTCTCCTTGTCCATAGACACCTTCTCTGTCCCCTACTACAGGAAAAGTCCAGTCCACAGGCTTTACACCTCGTCTAGGCATAAGGTCTATGACCCACCCTCCTCGGGGAAGCTTCCCAGCACCCAAGACCCTACCCTGGGGGAGTTACCCCGTGGTTTCCACCACCTGTACACCAGCATTGATTATGCGTGTGCCCTCCCTCTCTACCAACACCGTGGTAGCCCCCGGCGCACCTGTCTGAAGACAGGCAGGTGGAGTGGGCGTCATGTCTCCTGCTCGCCAGGTGAGGGCAGCACTGACTCATAGAAAAGCTGCAAAGAAAGGGAGATGTACTCAAACTTAGTCAGCCAATGAACAGATTCGTTTTTTCGAATATGGTCCAACTTTATTGGATCCATTTATACAATTTAGTACACATTAATCACTGTACAAGTGTCCCTGATACATTTACGTCATTTAGCAGACTCTCGGGTTAAGTGCCTTGCTCAAGGGCACATTGACAGATTTTTCACCTAGTTGGCTCGGGGATTCAAACCAGCAACCTTTTGGTTACTGGCCAAACGCTCTTAACTGCTAGGCTACCTGCCTCCGCAGGTGTACATGGAGGTTAGAAACATAGTCAGAAAACAACCTATTTCCTCTCCCATCTCTGACACCTACTCCTCTCTCTTTCTGTGACAGTGTGTGGTCAACTCCCAGCAGCCTTTAGCCCTCAGAACCTCACTGAGATTGGCTGGCCCTGGCATGCAGCCATCTACCTACGCTTCCCCAGCATCCGCAGTGCTGGCTCTAGCCTACAGGGGGCACCAGAGGAGGCCTCCTCTCCTTGGCAGCTGGCGTGCAGTGGAGCTCTAGTCACCCAGCTCAGTGTGCTGGTGGCAGGTCACTGCCTGGTGGTTGCAGGAGTGGGCAAGCCCCAGTGGGTAGATCCAACCAACATTAAAGTGGTGATGGGAATACACAGCCAGGGCCAGATGAAGACACTGCAACAACTGCAGGTGGGTGTGAGTGATGCTAGGCTAGGGGGGATGCTGTTTATTTTGTATTTATTTTATTTAACCTTTATTTAACTAAGCAAGTCAGTTAAGAACAAATTCTTATTTACAACGACTGCCTACTTGTAAAGCACCCCCGGCCAAAACCTCCCCTAATCCGGACGACGCTGGGCCAATTGTGCGCCGCCCAGCTGTATCTACACAGGGCGTAAAAGTGTGGGCGTGATACACTTTATGTAAGGGAAAATCAAGTCTGGCATTTCAAAGTGGAAATTACAAACTTCAGAAGCCTTTCTAAACCTCAAATACACTACAAGTTTTACCTTTCTGCACTGTTCTCCTTCAACAGGGTGATCAAATTAAGATCCTACATCTGTATGACACACTGGTATAAATAATATATTGTCATGTCAATGGGAGATGTTGGAAACTAAGGTTGGGAATTTGTCCTAAACAATTAGACCTCCTTGCGTTATGCACAAACACTTGTCCCCTCCAGAGAACAGATTGTAGGAGTGTTGTCGCCAACCGCACTGACCAAATCTCAATGCACATGGCAAGTCAGTAAGCTGTGCTTAGGTCCTGCCAAGTTGCATGCTGGGGCACTTATGTGTTTAGACTGAGCCAAGCAAGCTGCCACTGCTCTAACTCTCTGCACGGCATTCATTTTGGTTCGATCTTCCTCATGTCTCCTCTGATCCAACAGGTTTCCTCTGTCTTGGCTCATCCCAGCTTCGATCCTGTGACACTGGACTCAGACCTGGCTGTTCTGAAGCTACGGGACAAGGCCAAGATCAGTGAGCGTGTGCTGCCCGTGTGTCTCCCCAAAATGCAAGGCGGGGAGGTGACCGCCACACAGGGCTATGCCACAGGCTGGCTCCTTGCATTTGACTCAAGGTCCAGTTCCAAACCCAGCGTAGCCGGCGAGACAGCCCAGACTGGAGTGGTCGAGCTGGGGGATGTCCTTCAGTGCGAGAGGCAGTTTGCTCTGAGCGGGGCCCCTGTCACCATCACTGACAATATGCTGTGTACAATGCACCACCCTCTCAATCCCACCAAGCCTTGTCCCACTGTCAGTGCAGGCATCACAATCATACCATCTCCTGCCACTAAGCCATCATCGGGTCCTTCGGAGGGACAGGGGGACAATAGTGTTGTCTGGGAGCTTCTGGCTTTAGAAAGTTTTGGTTATGAGACATGGAACTGTGGCCCAGTGCTTTACACAGTCCATGCCCGGATAAAAAACTTCAAAGACTGGATAGAGAAAAACATGAAGTAGATCTCTGATTTGACTCCATGTCTCAGCCACTGTCACCATCATTGACAGTCTGTTTTTTATTTTCTAACAACTCACTTCCTCACTGCGAGTTCCCTGAAATAGATGGCAGGGCTAAGCGCTTGGCAGTGTATTCTGCTGAGCCAATTGGAAACTTCCTAAGACGAGATGTGGGGAGGACAGTCATCCCTGGCACTATTTACTATTATGTATATTTTGCACTAATTACTATTATGTACACTGAACAAAAATATAAACGCAACATGTAAAGTGTTGGTTCCATGTTTCATGAGCTGAAATAAAAGATCCCAAAAATGTTCCATATGCACTAAAAGCTTATTTCTCTCAAATGTTGTACACAAATGTGTTTACATCCCTGTTAGTGAGCATTTCTCCTTTGCTGAGATAATCCATCCACCTGACAGGTGTGGCATATCAAAAAGCTGATTAAACAGCATGATCCTTACACAGGTGCACCTTGTGCTGTGGACAATAAAAGGTCACTTAAAATGTGCAGTTTTGTCACACAGCACAATGCC
This sequence comes from Coregonus lavaretus, assembly GCF_964263955.1. Classification (NCBI taxonomy): domain Eukaryota; kingdom Metazoa; phylum Chordata; class Actinopteri; order Salmoniformes; family Salmonidae; genus Coregonus; species Coregonus lavaretus. The sequence continues at coordinate 33,513,732 of NC_140024.1, forward strand.
ACAGATGTCTCAAGTTTTGAGGGAGAGTGCAATTGGCATGCTGACTGCAGGAATATCCACAAGAGCTGTTGCCAGAGAATGTAATGTTAATTTCTCTACCATAAGCTGCCTCCAATGTCTTTTTTAAATAATTTGGTAGTACGTCCAACCGGCCTCACAACCGCAGACCACGTGTATGGTGTCGTGTGAGCGGTTTGCTGATGTCGACGATGTGAACAGAGTGCCCCATGGTGGCGGTGGGGTTATGGTATGGGCAGGCATAAGCTACGGACAATGAACACAATTGCATTGTATCGATGGCAATTTGATTACACAGAGATACCGTATTTGTATTTATTATGGATCCCCATTATCTGCTGCCAAGGCTGCTGATCCACGCCCCTACTTTTTTTTAAGGTATCTGTGACCAACAGATGCATATCTGTATTCCCAGTCGTGAAATCTGTAGATTAGGGCCTAATGAATTGATTTCAATTGACTGATTTCCTTATATGAACTGTAATTGTTGCGTTTATATTTTTGTTCAGTATTTATTTACCACTAATTACTATGATGTATATTGATTTACTACTCATCCCAAGGAGAATGTTGACTGCAAATGTCATAACCATATCATAAGCATATCATAACCATAAAATAACCATATCATAATCATATCATAACCATATCATATCCTTGTTTCATCCGGGGTTAAATGCAAGCTTTTTGTACATTTTGGATAATTTAAATAATATAATAATTAAAAAAATTTTGTTGAATGTATGTGTGTACTGCACTGTACGGCACTGTACTGAACTGTCGAGCCCTATGTACAGTAGGTCTATGTACTCTATTATACTCTATTATACTGTACTATACTGTACTATACTGTACTATACTGTACTATACTGTACTATACTCTATTATACTGTACGTACTGTGTACATTAAATGTAAGTGTGAAAGTGAATGTGTGTTGTGTGTATCTGCGTGTCTGTGTGAGCGAATGTGAGCCTCACTGCAGACAGTCAAACATGTGCTGTCAGTCATTGGGAAACACTCAGAGGATTTGCCGTCCTTATCCTTCTGTTTGTCAGACTCAGACAGACACCTCAGCTTCCCCCCAGCTCCTCAGACAGACACCTCAGCTTCCCCCCAGCTCCTCAGACAGACACCTCAGCTTCCCCCCAGCTCCTCAGACAGACACCTCAGCTTCCCCCCAGCTCCTCAGACAGACACCTCAGCTTCCCCCCAGCTCCTCAGAACAGGATGTCTGTTTGTCAGACTCAGACAGACACCTCAGCTTCCCCCCAGCTCCTCAGAACAGGATGTCTGTTTGTCAGACTCAGACAGACACCTCAGCTTCCCCCCAGCTCCTCAGACAGACACCTCAGCTTCCCCCCAGCTCCTCAGACAGACACCTCAGCTTCCCCCCAGCTCCTCAGACAGACACCTCAGCTTCCCCCCAGCTCCTCAGACAGACACCTCAGCTTCCCCCCAGCTCCTCAGAACAGGATGTCTGTTTGTCAGACTCAGACAGACACCTCAGCTTCCCCCCAGCTCCTCAGAACAGGATGTCTGTTTGTCAGACTCAGACAGACACCTCAGCTTCCCCCCAGCTCCTCAGACAGACACCTCAGCTTCCCCCCAGCTCCTCAGACAGACACCTCAGCTTCCCCCCAGCTCCTCAGACAGACACCTCAGCTTCCCCCCAGCTCCTCAGAACAGGATGTCTGTTTGTCAGACTCAGACAGACACCTCAGCTTCCCCCCAGCTCCTCAGAACAGGATGTCTGTTTGTCAGACTCAGACAGACACCTCAGCTTCCCCCCAGCTCCTCAGAACAGGATGTCTGTTTGTCAGACTCAGACAGACACCTCAGCTTCCCCCCAGCTCCTCAGAACAGGATGACACCCTTACAGCCAATGGAATTACACAATGGGAGATTCTCAGTTGGATTTCCTTGACTCCTCGCGTCCTCTCTCCTCGCCCCCTTCTCAAGACCCATTGGAGGAGAAGGTCAGAGGGGTTTTGAGAAGGAGGCGAGGAGAGAGGACGCGAGGAGTCAAGGAAATGCAATTGAGATTCTTCCCGTGCATGCTGCCATAGCAACAGTCACTACCATGGTTAGTGTGGATATCAACGGGTAACCCAAATCTAATGTATTTGAGAAATGGTTGGAATGACGTACTGAAGCTTCTGTTCCTGTTCTCTAAATCAATGAGTCATGTAATAACTGTTCAAATTCTTGCTCAAGTGGGGTAGGCACACCAATGAAAATAAAAAATAATTGTGATTTAATTGTGATACTCAGGAAGACACCATACCAGTTTAGTGGCCTTGCGGTTAAGTAATGCTCTTGTTATAATGAAAACCAAATGTATCTTTAATAGAGATCCATGGGACGTTAGGTGATCGTTCTAGACCCCTCAAACTCAACTCTGGTTGTAGAAGCCAGTTCCACTGCGTTTATTCACTGTTCCCCTCTAATCAGGGAGTGATTTAGACCTGGGACACCAGGTGTCTGACATTAATGATCAGGTAGAACAGAAAAGCAGCAGGCTCCGGACCTCGTAGGGTCAGAGTTGAATACCCCTGCTATAGACTTTCACTTGGAGGTAGCTTAGTGGTTAAGAGCGTTGTGCCAGTAACTGAAAGGTTGCTGGTTCTAATCCCCGAGCCGACTAGGTGAAAAATCTGTCGATGTGCCCTTGAGCAAGGCACTTAACCCTAATTGCTCCTGTAAGTCGCTCTGCTAAATGACTAAAATGTAAATGTCATGATACTGTAAATGGTGATGGAAGCCTGATAATCCATTGCTTTTTAGCTTGGAGTACAACCTCCTCCCTCCCCACACCTTTCCATCACACATACACACCTGCATACTAACACCTGAGTGTTTGTCTGAGCTGGAGAGAGGGAGGTGCAAGGCTTTCCTGTACTAACAGAATAGTAAGAGTAGAAGCTGTGGGGAAAGACCTGATGCTGCCCTTGAATGAAACTACTCACTTGCATCATTGAACACAGATTTGAAAGGATTTCATTTTCAGAGTATTCAAGGCCTATGTCTGAGTGAAAGTTTCAATATCTGGGCCCATATCCACAAAGCATCTCAGAAAAGGTCCTAGGAATCCCGTTAAACCCGGTTTTAAGACTAAAAAACCTCCCAGCCCCGAAAAAACTCTGAGCTATAGGAGTAAAATCAACCCATAAAAGTTTCTCAGCTGGTAATCACGAAAGTTTGAGGTATCCAAAGGAAAGATATTGATGACGTTCATTGACATTGTTGCAAATGACTGGGAATAAACAATCGCGATGAGGCATCGCCAGCTGTGAACTCTACAGTATGTCAAATGTTGCAATGATAAAATGTTTGATATAATTTTCGCCTGACACGATCACTTGCCTTCTCTTAATTATTGCCCAATATGTTGGCATGCATAATTATTATATTTCTTTACCAATTCTAATGGTTGTTAAAAGCAGAATTTGGACAATATTACTGTTACATGAACACACTCGTCACTCCCGATTAGTTGCATACAACGCTGCGTACAACATTGGAAACGTCTATAGTTTTCATCGAACACAATCAAAGTTAACATAAACCCTAGACGCCTTCTATTGCCCAATTTATAGGCATGCCCAATTTAGGAATATTTTTGTACAATGTGATATTGCGTTTCAAAGGGATAACTTGAAATAACATGATGTACTGTAGGTAATTAAATAATCGAAAGAAAAACATGCTTATTTATTAGCAGTGGCGGCTCCTGAAAAAATTCTCAGGAGGGGCAATTTTTCTGATGATTTAGGTGACCTACACACATTTTAAAAAAGATATGTCCAGCAACAACATGAAGACAGGGGCAGCATATAAGTCAATACCAGAAGCATTTATTGACTGATCTCAAAAGTGTTGGCTTACCAGGGTTGGTGGAGCCCTCAGTTTCATCTTTGCCTCGCAAAGCTAACTCAAACACTCCGCAAAACTTCACACACTGGATTAGCCGGCTGAGGATGTGGCGGTTCTTGCTAATGTCGTAGTAAATATATTTGTTATAGTGAATATGGAATATGATATGTTGAGTAAAATGTTGTGCTAAGATCTATTTAGGTCAGGAGCTGGTTATAAGTTCTGTTCCTATCCAATAACAATGGACAAAAGGGTCCTATCTTGTCAGCCTTGTCAGCAGGTGGCCAAGGACAACACCCACGCCATAGGCCTCTCAGTTCTTCCAACTCACGAGTTCTTGCTCTGAGGACACACACACACACAAACACACACACACACACACATCATCACTGTTAAACACACACACACACACACACACACACACACACACATCACTGTTAAACACACACACACACACACACACACACAAAAATCCCCTCTCTTAGGCTGAACATTTGAAGACAGAGAACCCGACTCAGAGCCAATGCAACAGTGACAGCAGCCTGGAGGGGACCTCGCCCAACTCATCAGGACCAATCAGAAGATCAGAACTACTAGATTCAACCTACTTCATTTATTGCATAAAATGTCTGCACACAATGTTTCGGGGCTCTCTTCAGATAATAATAATAATAATAATAATAATAATAATATGCCATTTAGCAGACGCTTTTATCCAAAGCGACTTACAGTCATGCGTGCATACATTTTTGTGTATGGGTGGTCCCGGGGATCGAACCCACTACCTTGGCGTTACAAGCACCATGCTCTACCAGCTGAGCTACAGAAAGTGGATACTCATGGATGCGCATCGCAATTGTAAAATGTCAACACAATTGGAGACACCACGTCATTTTTGGAGACATGTTATTGACAGTAAACTATTGTAGATGCGACTGCTAACTAAATAAAACATTTTAGCTGGCTAGCTAATCATCTTAGCTAAATGTGGGGCAAACAATTCAGTTATTTACCGTTAATTTGAGGGATTGGGGTGAAAGAAATCGAGTTACATAGTGATACTTTACGATATACTGTATTGACAATATCGCAATATTTTAGCGCTAGTTGGCTGTACCTGCACCAAAACACCATTATTGTTCCTTCATAGCTTGTTCTCAATCTTTTCACATTGGGAGCCAATTTGTTTTCAGCACTTTTATTTCCATGACTGATCAAAACTCGTTCTCATGGCTTTCTGATCCCTCTGCAACAGACATATGGTGCGCAATAAAATCACAGTATCGAATCGCAATACGTATAGAATCATGAGACTCGCAATGCTGATGCATATATCTTATCGTGAGGTTCCTGGCAATTCCCAGCCCAAGTTCATTTGCCACAACAAATCTCTTCGCTAGCAAACGCGATGTCTTCTCCAAAACGGCAATGTGTCTCCAGCAATGTTTACTTTTTTGACGTTCTATGGCATCTCCACTTTCCAAGCATATATGACCACGTAATATTTTGGTAAGTGATGCAAATAGTGAACTATGTAGGGCCAGGATGTAAAATATATGTAGCTGCAGCAATTTCTCTTATCTGATATGGTAAGTAATGGGGCTTAATTTATAGCTCCCTAAGAGTTTGACGAACGGGTCCGTGAACGCGATTCCAGATATCTTTACCTCTGAATAAACTGCCTTTATTATACCATATCCACCCTGTCCAAAGTCTCTACTTGGTCTCAGTTCTCCAGTAAACTTGTGATTATCAACACTAACCTCATCGTTGTGGCGGCGGACAGCTAGCCTGTATCCCTCATCCAGTTGAGTGAGTGGCAATGTCTTTTTTCGTTCGTACCAATTTTTGGAAAATCCTCGGGTGTAGGACTTTCCGCCTTTAGTAGAAACCTGTTGAATTATTAAATTTGGTCTGGGAGGTCCTAATTGTTTCGTTGCCAATTTATCTTCATTTGTTCGCCGACAAAAAGGAACTTCTTTCAAACAATCCGCTCTTTTCTCAGTTACGTTCATGGTTACGTAACGTATGACGAAAGCGCGTAAGTGCAAGCCCACAGACACCCATTGAGATTGTATTGAAGGCTCTGAAATTTGAAAAAAATAGATTTTACATGGGAGTCTATGACAGACTTCTGGGCGATTTTCAACCTGACTGAAATCGCCCCAAAAGGGGGGGGAGCCATTTGAAGCACGACTTTAGCCTGATTCGACATTTAGTGGCAGTGTGGCACTGTGGCAGATCAGACGTATAGATTACAACACTGATAACTACTGTTGCCGTGATATAATTGATTCGAAAAAAAATCCCTTCCTTTTCCCGTTTGGCAGTGCGTCGCCCATATCGCCCTATTGAACAGGCCGCCCCTGTTTATTAGTAGGCTATAAGTATTTAGGTCTCGTGAAATCATTGTCAAAGGCGCAAGAGATACTGTTGTATGTAGGTCTAGATTATTTATAAATACTGTTGTATGTAGGTCTAGATTATTTATAGATACTGTTGCATGTAGGTCTAGATTATTTATAGATACTGTTGTATGTAGGTCTAGATTATTTATAGATACTGTTGTATGTAGGTCTAGATTATTTATAGATACTGTTGTATGTAGGTCTAGATTATTTATTGATACTGTTGTATGTAGGTCTAGATTATTTATAGATACTGTTGTATGTAGGTCTAGATTATTTATTGATACTGTTGTATGTAGGTCTAGATTATTTATAAATACTGTTGCATGTAGGTCTAGATTATTTATGGGCGGCAGGTAGCTTAGTGGTTAAGAGCGTTGTGCCAGTAACCGAAAGGTCGCTGGTTCTAATCCCCGAGCCGACTAGGTGAAAAACCTGTTGATGTGCCCTTGAGCAAGGCACTTAACCCTAATTGCTCCTGTAAGTCGCTCTGGATAAGAGCGTCTGCTAAATGACCAATTTATCTATTTATAGATACTGTTGCATGTAGGTCTAGATTATTTATGGATTGATCATATAGAAATATCAAAAGCGCAGGAACCACTGACTCACTGCATATTTCTATAATCAAGACACCTGCTGTAACTCTGAAGTGGTTAAGACAGCTCATGAGGCGTCCTAAATATCTGTCGACTAGGTGTGACTCTTATGACTAAAGAGGCTTCATGCATAGCTTTTATTTTTACTACTACTACTACTACTACTACTACTACTACTATTACTACTACTACTACTACTACTACTACTACTACTACTACTATTACTACTACTACTACTACTACTACTACTACTACTACCACTACCACTACTACTACTTCTACTACTACTATTATTACTACTACTACTACTACCACTACTACTACTACTACTACTACCACTAATACTACTACTACTACCACTACTACTACTACTACTACTTCTACTATTACTACTACTACTACTACTACTACCACTACTACTACCACTACTACCACTACTACTACTACTACTACTACTACCACTACTACTACTACTACTACTACTACTACTACTACTACTTCTACTACTACTATTACTACTACTACTACTACTACTACTACCACTACTACTACCACTACTACCACTACTACTACTACTACTACCACTACTACTACTACTACTACTACTACTACTTCTACTACTACCACTAATACTACTACTACTACTACTACCACTACTACTACTACTACTACTACTACTACTACTACTACTACTACTACTATTACTACTACTACTACTACTACCACTACTACTACTACTACTACTACTACCACTACTACTACTACCACCACCACCACCACCACTACTACTGCTACTACTACTACTACTACTACTACTATCACCACTACTACCACCACCACCACCACCACCACTACTACTACTACTACTATTACCACCACTACTACTACCACTACTATTACCACTATTACTACTACTACTACTGCTACTGCTACTAATACAGCTGTGAATGATGATAATGATAATAGTAGCTAATAGTAGTAGTAATAATAATAATAATAATATATCATTGTGATCATTGCAACTCATTTGTTTGCCATTGTCATTACAGTACTATTGGTGGATATTGTTTTTATTGGTGCATTGATATAGAAAGAGTGAAGTGGGTGGTGGGTTGAGCAGGTTGGGAGGAAGGGGATCTGGCGTAGGGAACACTTCAGTCTGTCACCTACAGAAAAGGACACATTAGTGCAGAAAAACATGGATTCATTTATGACGATTCATCAATTAATTTTGGAATTACTGTAAGACAACGTTTTTGCTCTTGAAGTAGTTCTATTCTTGAAACAAAAAGCATTATTTTGCAAACTAGCGCAATTACTGATTACCTACCGCACTTCACACTAGGCCTCACACCAGACTGGCTAACCAGCGGAGCAATCTATTAGTATAGTAGCTACTGTAGTTTCCCTGTAACAGACTAGTTAGTGCAGATGCAGGATCTTAATTTGAGCCAGTTTGTTACAGCAGGAAAATAATCCTGCAGCAGCAGGAAATGTAAATTATTATGTGGATTATAATGAATGGGCATTTTTGTAGGGGTTGATATATTTTTTGTGTGGGAAAATCAAGTCTGAATTACAAACTTCAAAAGCCTTTTTAAACCTTAGCTTCGCAGCTTGTTCAGATTAGCTCCAGTGCTAACTAGCGGTAGCATATGCTAGTGGTAATGCTAACATACAGTTTCCCATGGTATGGCTGTGATTGCTCAGAAATGCACACTCATCTTTGAGCATAAATTAGCAATGATACAGGAAAAAGGGCTTCCCCTTTGGAGGGTACGTAAATTCATGAATTGTTTTGATTGATCATTTTAACATTATGGACGTGGTAGGGAATTCTTGACTCTCTGTACATTCTGCCAGTTTTAAGATAGTCTGTTTCAATTAGCTCATGGCGTTTGCAACGCCAGGGTTGTGGGTTCGATTCCCACGGGGGGCCAGTATGAAAAATGTATGCACTCACTAACTGTATGTCGCTCTGGATAAGAGCGTCTGCTAAATGACTAAAATGTAAATGTAAATGTTCAAAGATTATGAAACAATACTTCAGTAGGCCATTTGCCTTATTCAGCTGGTGGCCATTTTGGCAGGAAGTCTCACATGAGTTGAAAAAGAGTCCATTTGGGAAGGAGGCCCAATAGTGGCAGACATAATAAACATAAATGTCTACATTATGCCTGTGTACCTTGCTGAATCAGAGATATGGGAAGAATTATGTAATTATTATTATTTGGTGTTGTTTTGATTAATCATAATTGTGTGCATGAGCGTCTAGTCTCTAGACAGACAGGTGGTTTTGTAGTGAAGAGAGGCTGAATCTGCTGTTTCGCCGCTTTCGCCCTTAGAAATAGTAAATAGAGTTAGCTAGCTAGCTAGATTTGGTTCAGGGTTCTGAGATTACATTGAAATTAATTAAAATATTTTTTAAAGACTGAACAGCAAAGATACTTGTTGTGTAAAGATTGCTAAACTGATGTGTCCAACTAATTGTAATGTTATTTTCAACTATGCTAAGATATCAATGGTAGGAAAAAATAAGATGCAGGGAATTACCATCGTAAAACGACTGGATGCAGAAACCCGGTACAGATTATAATTCAGGGAAAGGGGTGGCAAAGACCGTGGTCTCAATTTGAGCCAATTCACCACCTTAGGTGTCCAGGACACTGTGAGCATGAAAGGATCAATGTACATGATATAAGAGGATCGAATGCATGCTGGGAATTGTATTTCTATCTAGCATGGTATTGACATGATTTAAATGCTCATTACTGGGAGGACAATCTTTAAATTTTTGGATTGTAAGATGGTCTATTAGTGAGTTTAAAAAAATAGAAAAGAATAGCAAAAAAAAATGTTTTGCTTAGGGATTCTTAGGGAGTGGTAAGTTAACTCATATCATGGTACATCTGTTGTGTCATGAGTGTGTACGTTTGCGCATGTGTGTATGTCCCTGTGTGTGTATGTGTGGTGGATTAGGAGAGCTAAAGACAGATGAGTTATTTAGAGACACCGTGTCTCATCACGGTTTGATTGGTCAGGTGGAGTTGCATGAGGAATGTGTACCTGAGGGGGTGGAGTCCCGCGTAGGGAGGAATGAGCTAGAAACGGATGCGTTACCGTCTTCTCCCTCCCTTCATGACCACCAACCTACTGGACACAAACTGGTTGAATCAACGTTGTTTCCACATCATTCCAACAAAAACATTTGAGGTGATGATGTTGAATCAATGTGGAAAACTGATTAGATTGACAAAAAAGTCCTCAATGTAAAGGGATGTTGGAATGTAAGCCTTTTTTTTTAACACAAATTTTAACCAAAATCCAAATGACATGGTAAAATTATTTTGGGGAATTCACGTTGAACTCAATCAAATGTTAATCAAAACTAGACGTTGAAGTGACGTCGGTGCCCAGTGGGAACACGGCTCAGAGACGGATAACTCCATACCCATAATAACTCCATAATTGGCATCATTTGAGTCAATTGGAGGTGTACCTGTGGATGTATTTCAAGGCCTACCTTCAAACTCAGTGCCTCTTTGCTTGACATCATGGGAAAATCAAAAGAAATAAGCCAAGACCTCAGAAAAAGAATTGTAGACCTCCACAAGTCTGGGTCATCCTTGGGAGCAATTTCCAAACACCTGAAGGTATCTGTACAAACAACAGTACGTAAGTATAAACACCATGGGACCACGCAGCCGTCATACCGCTCAGGAAGGAGACGCGTTCTGTCTCCTAGAGATGAACGTACTTTGGTGCAAATCAATCCCAGAACAACAGCAAAGGACCTTGTGAAGATGCTGGAGGAAACAGGTACAACAGTATCTATATCCACAGTAAAACGAGTCCTATATCGACATAACCTGAAAGGTCGCTCAGCAAGGAAGAAGCCACTGCTCCAAAACCGCCATAAAAAATCCAGACTATGGTTTGCAACTGCACATGGGGACAAAGATCGTACTTTTTTGAGAAATGTCCTCGTCTGATGAAACAAAAATATAACTGTTTGGCCATAATGACCATCGTTATGTTTGGAGGAAAAAGGGAGTCACTTGCAAGCCGAAGAACACCATCCCAACCGTGAAGTACAGGGGTGGCAGCATCATGCTGTGGGGGTGCTTTGCTGCAGGAGGGACTGGTGCACTACACAAAATAGATGACATCATGAGGAAGGAAAATTATGTGGATATATTGAAGCAACATCTCAAGACATCAGTCAGGAAGTTAAAGCTTGGTCGCAAATGTGTCTTCCAAATGGACAATGACCCCAAACATACTTCCAAAGTTGTGGCAAAATGGCTTAAGGACAACAAAGTCAAGGTATTGGAGTGGCCATTACAAAAAAAATTTAAGCCCTGACCTCAAGCCTATAGAAAATGTGTGGGCAGAACTGAAAAAGCGTGTGCGAGCAAGGAGGCCTACAAACCTGACTCAGTTTCATCAGCTCTGTCAGGAGGAATGGGCCAAAAATTCACCCAATTTATTATGGGAAGCTTGTGGAAGGCTACCTGAAACGTTTGACCGAAGTTAAACAATTTAAATGCAATGCTACCAAATACTAATTGAGTGTATGTAAACTTCTGACCAACTAGGAATTTGATGAAAGAAATAAAAGCTTAAATAAATAATTCTCTACTATTTTTCGAAAAATGTCACATTCTTAAAATAAAGTGGTGATCCTAACTGACATAAGACAGGGAATTTTTACTAGGATTAAATGTCAGGAATTGTGAAAAACTGAGTATAAATTTATTTGGCTAAGGTGTATGTAAACTTCCGACTTCAACTGTAAACTAAACTTATTTGCAGATGATCTACTGATATACCTGACCAATATTGAACACTCAATGCCCCCTTTGCTAAAAACATTTTCAGAATACTGTAAAATCTCAGGATATCAAATTAAAGTGGGAAAAAACTAAATAATGGCAAAAGGCCTGCAGGCGTCCTAGAGCAAAACAACCAACATTCAGACCCTTCACTTTTTCCACATTTTGTTATGTTACAGCCTTATTCTGAAATGGATTAAATAAATAAAAATCTTAATCAATCTACACATAATACACCATAATGACAAAGCAAAAACAGGTTTTTAGAAAAAATTTGAATATATAAAAAATCAAAAACAGAAATACCTTATTCACGTAAGTATTCAGACCCTTTGCTACAACATTCGAAAATTGAGCTCAGGTGCATTCTGTTTCCATTGATCATCCTTGAGATGTTTCTACAACTTGATTGGAGTCCAGCTGTGATAATTAAATTGATTGGACATGATTTGGAAAGGCACACACCTGTCTATATAAGGTCCTACAGTTGACAGTGCATGTCAGAGCAAAAACCAAGCCATGAGGTCGAAGGAATTGTCTGTAGAGCTCCGAGACAGGATTGTGTCGAGGCAAAGATCTGAGAAAGGGTAGCAAAACATTTGGAGGAGAAGGGCCTTGGTCAGGGAGGTGACCAAGAACCCGATGGTCACTCTGACAGAGCTCCAGAGTTCGTCTGTGGAGATGGGAGCACTTTCCAGAAGGACAACCATCTCTGCAGCATTCCACCAATCAGGCCTTTATGGTAGAGTGGCCAGACAGAAGCCATTCCTCAGTAAAAGGCACATGACAGACCACTTGGAGTTTGCCAAAAGGCACCTAAAGGACTCTCAGAACACGAGAAACAAGATTCTCTGGTCTGATGAAACCAAGATTGAACTCTTTAGCCTGAATGCCAAGCTTCACGTCTGGAGGAAACCTGGCACCATCCCTACAGTGAAGCATGGTGGTGGCAGCATCATGCTGTGGGGATGTTTTTCAGCGGCAGGGACTGGGAGACTAGTCAGGTTCGAGGGAAAGATGAACGGAGCAAAGTACAGAGAGATCCTTGATGGAAACCTGCTCCAGAGCGCTCAAGACCTCAGACTGGGGTGAAGGTTCACCTTTCGAACAGGACAACGACCCTAAGCACACAGCCAAGACAACGCAGGAGTGGCTTTGGGACAAGTCTCTGAATGTCCTTGAGTGTCCCAGCCAGAGCCCAGACTTGATCCCGATCAAACATCTCTGGAGAGACCTGAAAATAGCTGTGCAGCGACTCTCCCCATCCAACCTGAAAGAGCTTGAGAGGATCTGCAGAGAAGAATGTGAGAAACTCCCCAAATACAGGTGTGCCAAGCTTGTAGCGTCATACCTAAGAAGACTCGAGGCTGTAATCGCTGCCAAAGGTGCTTCAACAAAGTACTGAGTAAAGGGTCTGAATACTTATGTAAATGTAATATTTCATATCTTTCTTTAAAATTAGCAAAGATGTCTTAAAACCTGTTTTTGCTTTGTCATGTGGTATTGTGTGTAGATTGATGAGGGAAAAAAACGATTTAATCCATTTTAGTATAAGAATGTAACATAACAAAATTTGGAAAAAGTGAAGGGTCTGAATACTTTCCGAATGCGCCATACGTGTTTGTGAGAGTCTCACCTCATATTAGTGTGTAGCCCAAACTGTTCGGACGCTACAGTCAGAAGTTGGCAGATCGGCTGTACCGACTCCATATGAGTCCCAAGACGCTTGTGGGGGCAGTAGAGCAAAACGGAGAACACCACCATGTTCGTGAGTCCCATCATATAGTCATAATAGTTTTCTAGGCCAAACCGTTCGGACACTACAGAAGATTTTGTGAGAAGACCGATTTTCAGGATGTCTCATGGTCTGACAAACACCGCTCTAGCTCTGTCACAAGTGCGACATAGGCGGATGTGGTGGATTAAGACACATCCAATGCAAATAAAACTATCTTAAACTGACAGATTTTTATGGGGATTTTTGTATTCTGCTAATTCGATTTTTGCGGGGATGCGGACATCGACCTTAGTTAAACAACGGCAGCACAAAAAGGGTTCTTCTAAAGGGTTATTCTACGAGGACAAGGGTTCTATATGGAACCTTTTTCATCCTTCTCCAAGAAAGGGTCATAAAAGGCTTCTTTGTATGGAGAAAATGTTCTACCTGGAATGATAGCAGTTTCTTCTAAAGGACAAGCCGAAAAACCCTTTATTGTTCTAGAACCTTTTTTCTAAGAGTGTGGGTTGAAAGAACCCATCTTGTCTGATTCATTACTACTCAAACTTCCCTCTCCTCTTTGTTTACATCTGGGTTGGCCATACAACGCAGAGGTCACTTAAATGCAACAGCCAAGTATTCCTGCTCTTGAGCACTTCAGCTTGCAGGCTTGCTTTGATAGTTTGAGAATCTCGTGCGTCTTTATCCCGCCTCACATCTGAGGGAAAAGCATCACAGCTTTAAGGACGGATTAGACAGGTGGAGAAGGAGATAGAGGAGGGCTTCACCCGCTGAACTTGTTGACTCCGCCCTTCCTACCCTGGGAGCCCACGGTCCAGCCTGCAGGTTGGTCACTTCAGGTCTACACACATGCTTGGATGAGTCGGCTTCAGTGACTGCGGATACCATTCTTAGTCTTCCATGGGCATTGTTGGTTGTTCATTGTATTTTGATTGGATGCTGAGAAGGTGCTGCTGGCTTTCTTGTTGAGATCTACTACTGCATAGCCTCCAGATTTCTACATTCCCTTATTTAAGGGGCAAGGGACCTTCATACGTTTGTGGATCTTCAGTGAATCTCCAAGATGGATAGACCGTGAATTTCCCTTAAATTCTTTGACTCTATCCATGCAGCCCATGGCTGACTGAGTGGTAACTCTTTCCAAAGTCACTTTCAATTCCAAATTACAGACAACAACTACAGGTAAGCTAGATTTAAAGGTTTCGTTTAATATGAAAGGTTTGAAACATTTTATTGAAGTGCTACAGAATGATTCTCTTGAAACCTTCTGCATTCTACTTTTACCGTGCTGTATTTGTTTTACTGCTGCTAGGCAGTTGCTGTTACGGCTTTTTGAAGGCATGATTGAAAGTTTGCATCTCACAGTATTATGCTACATTATTGTCAGGTAGAATATCCTCATCACAGTATTATGCTACAGTATTGTCAGATGAGGTTTGCATCTCAAGTTGTTGTTGTCCCCTGACGCAAAAGGGCAAATGCCCTGGCATCTGCGACTTGTCCGAACATTGTTAATTTATTGTTGTTTGACCTTTGGGAATCAGAGGTCATTCCTTTCTGGAGAGAGAGCTGAGACACTCTCCCCGTTGACCTCCTCTGCATCAGCCCAGCCAGGTGATGTACCCTATCTAATGAGACACATAATGACATTAGCAAATCGTATGTGCCCTGGCTCCTGATTCAAGTGCTTCACCATTGCGACAGTCAGGCTGCAGTTGACTGTAGCAGTACAATGGTGTATTGTTTAGGCTTTGAACATAAAAGCTTTTGGTACTGATACATCGTAGAGCAGATAGGCTATAGGGAGGACTCTTGGTGAGGGGACCGTTTCTTGCCAAAGAGCTATGTGAAGAGTTAAATATGTGATTTCGTCTGTATGTATTGTGAATCTGTGTTTCTGAATCTGCGAATCAAACAGTAATCCCTTGCCCAAGACTGTCTAATCGCAGCTTGGCACACCTTGACAGTTCCTGGGTCACCCCTGAGAGGTTATGTAACTAAACCACTGGTGTGCTTGACAGGCTAATTTTGTCGGCCTTAACAGGCTTATGTCCGGGCACTGTGTATCAGACAGCCTTTGATTGATTTGCCAGTCACAACCTATTAACTGTCTCACCGTCACGTCTTTGGTTATGGGAATGTAAACAGTATGCATTACGAACAGTTACTCCAATTACAAATTCGCTGAATATGGTTTTAGATACAGGGAATTTCCTCAAACCTCACTTTTCCTCTCAATCCGAGATACATGTTCGCAGTGAATACAGGGCTGTTCAGGGGGGAGCAACATTTTTAGAACAGTGCAAAACTGTAGCAGGGGACCCCAGCAGAAATCCCCATCTCAAGAAATGGACAGTATTGACTGTGAGTGTTAGTGTAAATATGAAACAATATGGGACACTGTGACAACACACGGATGTGTCCGAATGACAGTGGGGGGACAAAGTTTCGTAACAGCACACAAGGTTATACTCCCCAAGGGATGTGATTTAAAGGATGATAGGAGCAGGGACGGTCGGGGACCTTTAAGTCGAAGAGCTTTTAAGCCAGACCACAACAAAACCGGGAGACTTGTAGCTGCAGTGACGTGATGAGGCGACTAGGTAGAGGGATGGAGGGAGGAGTGTGAGGAGTGTGAGATGGGGGCATGACCTGAAAGTGAAGACTTCCATCTCAGAGGAATAAGATTACTGTCAGTGTAGCTGTAGGTGGGTGTGGTGGTGGAATCAGGCGCAGGACGCAGAACGTTAGTCCAAAAGACTTTAGTAGATGCACAAAACACAAGCACGAAATAACTGCCCTGAGGCGAGAACTCTGCACGTAGGCGAAAACAAACGGGCGCACTAACAGGTGCGACAAAACACTCCAAACACTATGGAGAATAGCTCAACCGAGCAAACAGTAGAATTACTAGCCAACCGCACGACAGTAAAACAATCACACACAACCCTTGACAAACACAACGAGAACTTATAGGACACTAATGACACTAAACGATAACAGGTGTAACAACAATCAGACAAAAGCAAACGAACATAGAAACATGCAACGGTGGCAGCTAGTATTCCGGAGGCGACGAACGCCGAAGCCTGCCCGAGCAAGGAAGAGAGGCAGCCTCGGCCGAAACCGTGACAATTACGAAGAAGCTCCATTCACTGGAAAATCACTGCGTCCTCAGACCGGCCCAGATCAGAGGGCAGAGATCACATAGGTTAAGGTTAAGTCTGGGCAAATGGGGAATTGCAGTGGGGTCGCCCCCTCAAAAATAATACAAAAAATAAGAGTACAGATAATTGTATGCGACAATATAGAAATGTTTTTGAAAAATATAATTAGAAAAATACAGTTTTACTGAGTAAATGAATTTATTAATTTTCTTAACTTTGAGTGAGATGAAAATGTAAATAACTGAAGGTTATTTGTTGATGTAAAAATCAAAATGTACAGATTTGAAGGTTGTAACGCTAGATTTGGGGTGGGCTCGCAGAAATGTACCTGTACTGTGGGGACAAACAAATAACCCTTTTTTAAAAGAGTGTAGCCTAGTTCAGTGGTTCCCAACTCCAGTCCCCCAGTTCCCCCAACAGCACACATTTTTGTTGTATCCCCGGACAAGAACACCTGATTCAAGTCATTAAGGGTTTGATGATTAGTTGACAGGTTGAATCAGGTGTGCTTGTCCAGGGTTACAATAATAATGTGTACTGTTGGGGGGACTGGAGGATCAGGGTTGGGAAACACTGGCAGTGGTGGAAAAAGTACCCAATGTCATACTTGAGTAAAAGTATAGATACCTTAATAGAAAGTTACTCAAGTAAAAGTGAAAGTCACCCAGTAAAATACTACTTGAGTAAAAGTCTAAAAGTATTTGGTTCTAAATATACTTAACTATCAAAAGTAAATGTAATTGATAAAATATACTTAAGTATCAAAAGTACAAGTAAAAGTATAAATCATTTAAAATGCACAATTTTCTTGCCACCTGACACCCTCCCTGTCTCTTACTTTCTCTTTCTCTCTGTCTCCCATGTCTCTCTCTTTACCCACTCGTTCAGTCTCCTCTCTCTTCACCCACTCGTTCAGTCTCCTCTCTCTTTACCCACTCGTTCAGTCTCCTCTCTCTTTACCCACTCGTTCAGTCTCCTCTCTCTTCAACATCATTGTGATAGTATGATTATATTATCATTCTGTTTGCCAATCAGTATCCGAGCCATTATTACAAATGGACAAGAAACCACATCAAACCCTTATTGTGTGCTGCATCAGTAACCTTTTCACCAGAACAAATATGGTAATACCTGTCGACACAGCTAGGCATTATGGGTCAAGGAGGAGTAAATTAATAAACCACCTCTCCATCTCTTTCTCTATCTCTCTCTTCTCTCTCTCTAGTGCCAACACAATGCAGAAGCAAGTGGAGGTCAGAATGCATGAAAGCCATTTGGAGCCCATCGTGGAGCCTCCTCAGCCTATGTGTTGGGGAATATGCAGCAAAATCATGAATAACTTGGTTCTTTTCCTCACCATCCTTGGTAAGTTAGTTTAGATGTGACTGCGGTTGTTACTGTCTTGGTAAGTTAGCCTGCCGTTTAGATGTGACTGTGGTTGTTACTGTCTTGGTAAGTTAGCCTGTCGTTTAGATGTGACTGTGGTTGTTTCTGTCTTGGTAAGTTAGCCTGTCGTTTAGATGTGACTGTGGTTGTTACTGTCTTGGTAAGTTAGCCTGTCGTTTAGATGTGACTGTGGTTGTTACTGTCTTGGTAAGTTAGCCTGTCGTTTAGATGTGACTGTGGTTGTTTCTGTCTTGGTAAGTTAGCCTGTTGTTTAGATGTGACTGCGGTTGTTACTGTCTTGGTAAGTTAGCCTGTCGTTTAGATGTGACTGTGGTTGTTACTGTCTTAGTAAGTTAGCCTGTCGTTTAGATGTGACTGCGGTTGTTACTGTCTTGGTAAGTTAGCCTGTCGTTTAGATGTGACTGCGGTTGTTACTGTCTTGGTAAGTTAGCCTGTCGTTTAGATGTGACTGTGGTTGTTACTGTCTTGGTAAGTTAGCCTGCCGTTTAGATGTGACTGTGGTTGTTACTGTCTTGGTAAGTTAGCCTGTCGTTTAGATGTGACTGTGGTTGTTACTGTCTTGGTAAGTTAGCCTGTCGTTTAGATGTGACTGCGGTTGTTACTGTCTTGGTAAGTTAGCCTGTCGTTTAGATGTGACTGTGGTTGTTACTGTCTTGGTAAGTTAGCCTGTCGTTTAGATGTGACTGTGGTTGTTACTGTCTTGGTAAGTTAGCCTGTCGTTTAGATGTGACTGCGGTTGTTACTGTCTTGGTAAGTTAGCCTGTCGTTTAGATGTGACTGTGGTTGTTACTGTCTTGGTAAGTTAGCCTGTCGTTTAGATGTGACTGTGGTTGTTACTGTCTTGGTAAGTTAGCCTGTCGTTTAGATGTGACTGTGGTTGTTACTGTCTTGGTAAGTTAGCCTGTCGTTTAGATGTGACTGTGGTTGTTACTGTCTTGGTAAGTTAGCCTGTCGTTTAGATGTGACTGTGGTTGTTACTGTCTTGGTAAGTTAGCCTGTCGTTTAGATGTGACTGCGGTTGTTACTGTCTTGGTAAGTTAGCCTGTCGTTTAGATGTGACTGAGGTTGTTACTGTCTTGGTAAGTTAGCCTTTCGCACAATTGTGTACAACGTCATCCATTCCGTATGATATATCCTACGAATAGCAAAAAATGTATATTTTCTTTCATTTTTTGCAACTCGTATGTTATGCTCCGAATTCCAATTCGTACAACATGTACAACAGCATCTTTAACATTGAAAGGTGTGGGGGTTTGATATAATTGAGTTTTTAGATATAATTGAGTTTTTCTGTACTTGTTCACCTCCCAGCCCTCACAGTGCATAAGGTTGCCTAAAACATGTGGGTGAAAGTGTAGCGAGAGCCGAGGTAGAGCTTGTTGTGTTCAGGGAATAAACACTAGCTGATGTGTATGAATACAAAATAACCTGGTGTGTGTAAAAGTAGGTTCTTTATAAGACTATTATAAGCACTAAGCATCGAGGTCTTAAATGACCACTTTAATCGGAAAACACACATCTTTAAGTTGAAGAACACAGCTTTGTCCTCCATTTTTTTTTTATACAAAAAAAAAAACAAGCAGTGAGCAAAATAACAGTAACATTTTAAATAGATGGGATGACACACCTAACGGGAGATCTGAATAATGCAACAGAAAACCAATGTGAGGTCCAGTTGATATAACCGTGGGTTCTCTCTCTCTCTCTCTCTCTCTCTCTCTCTGTGTGTTTTAGGGGTGATCGTTGGCTCTGTTTCTGGAATACTACTGCGTCCCATGTCGCCGCTCCCCCCTGATGTGATCATGGTCATCTCGTTCCCAGGAGACATCCTGATGAGGATGCTGAAGATGCTCATCCTGCCCCTGATCATCTCCAGTCTCATCACAGGTGGGAGACCATAACCCTGACATTATTTGTATGTGTATTTATTATGGATCCCCATTAGTTCCTGCCAAGGTAGCAGCTACTCTTCCTGGGGTTTATTATGGATCCCCATTAGTTCCTGCCAAGGCAGCAGCTACTCTTCCTGGGGTTTATTATGGATCCCTATTAGTTCCTGCCAAGGCAACAGCTACTCTTCCTGGGGTTTATTATGGATCCCCATTAGTTCCTGCCAAGGCAGCAGCTACTCTTCCTGGGGTTTATTATGGATCCCCATTAGATCCTTCCAAGGCAGCAGCTACTCTTCCTGGGGTTTATTATGGATCCCCATTAGATCCTTCCAAGGCAGCAGCTACTCTTCCTGGGGTTTATTATAGATCTACATATCTACAATACAAAATGTTTAATACCACCCGTACAACAATATGACAATGTACTGTACGTGTGTGTAGATTGCGTGTGCTAGCGTGTCTGCATTAGCACTAGTAGCATTGTACGTTAGAGTGTTATTATAGCATTTATCCACAGGAGGTTGGTGGCACCTTAATTGGGGAGGACGGGCTCGTGGTAATGACTGGAGCTGAATCAGTGGAATGGTATCAAACACGTCAAACACATGGTTTCCAGGTGTTTGGTTCCATTCCATTTGCTCCGTTCCGGGCCTTTATTATGAGCCGTCCTCCCCTCAGCAGCCTCCACCGCATTCATCACTAGAGTATTTGGAAGTCATATCTTCTGCAGTTTGCGTGACCGGTTGTTGAACTGCGGGCCTCTCTCACCTCTCTCCCACTCCAGGACTGGCAGGGTTGGATGCCAAGTCCAGTGGTCGCCTGGGCACCAGAGCCATGGTTTACTATATGTCCACTACGGTAATCGCTGCCGCTCTGGGCGTCATTCTGGTGCTGGTCATCCACCCAGGGAACCCCAAGCTGAAGTCCAACCTCGGACCGGGCAAGAAGAACGACGACGTCTCCAGTCTGGATGCCTTCTTCGATCTCATTCGAAACCTTTTCCCAGAAAACCTGGTTCAGGCCTGCTTCCAGCAGATCCAGACGGTCACCACAAAAGTCCCCGTGCCTACCAACAGGACCAGGGGTCCACCACAGTTTACCATCAAAAAGGGTCTCCAGTACAAGA
Source organism: Coregonus lavaretus (assembly GCF_964263955.1). Classification (NCBI taxonomy): domain Eukaryota; kingdom Metazoa; phylum Chordata; class Actinopteri; order Salmoniformes; family Salmonidae; genus Coregonus; species Coregonus lavaretus. The sequence continues at coordinate 33,534,797 of NC_140024.1, forward strand.
GTGGGATGAACGTGCTAGGTTGGTACACTTACTGGAAAACATGCTCAACTCTAAACTGGAATGAGTTATTTTCTTAGCAGTCCAAATAACTGACTTTCCACCTTTTTGCCTCCTTTGAAACTGTAGGTTTGATTGGGTTCTTTGTGGCTTTCGGGATAATCATGGGGAAGATGGGAGAAAAAGCCAGGCTCATGCTGGAGTTTTTTAACGTTCTCAATGAGATCGTCATGAGGATTGTTGGCATGATTATGTGGTAAGTGTCATCCTCTCTAGAGTTATATTACCTCTTGAATATAGTTTTCCCCTCCTAAACTAGCAGGTATTCTAGGAAGTCCACTCTAGTCACTGTGGCCAAAGGAGAAAAGTGTTATTTATTACAGGAAATTAGCCTCCGATGTACATGTTTGCCCCAATGTTCTCAATTAGATACTGAAAATATACTACTTACCTTTTATTTGTGTTACCAAACTGCAAAACTAATCTCACCAAGGACTCTCCCAGGTATTCCCCTTTCGGTATTGCCTGTCTCATCTGTGGGAAAATCATCTCAATCGATGATCTGGAAATGGTTGCCAGGCAACTGGGAATGTACATGGTGACCGTGATCGTGGGCCTTGTCATCCACGGTGCCATATTTCTACCACTAATATACTTAGTCATCGTCAAGAAAAACCCCTACGTCTTCTTCATGGGCATCTTCCAGGCCTGGGTCACCGCTATTGGGACAGCATCTAGGTACAAGACCAAAACCTATTCTCTTCCTCTGTGATACTTATTATCGCCTTCTCTAGAACCAGTTCTAGAACCCATTCTAGAACCTATTCTAGAACCCATTTAGAACCCATTCTAGAACCCATTCTTTGGACATGTAATGCATGAGATCATGGTCCTGCTTTTTCATGTCTGCTTGCATTTCCACTGGCTTCAGTGACACTGAATTGTATTGGAGCTCTGGTTGTCAATCTGCTTGTTTATGATAAGACAGACAAAACAACATGGCGTTACTTGTTTCGTCTCCAATCTACAGATAAACTAAAAACAAGAGTAATGTCTTCAATGTGCATACAGTGCAAAGTTGCTTCAAAGATGAAAAACCTTTGCCTAGTTTAGGATACAATGTTAATTCATATTAAGGACTCTGCATTACCCAACCTATTTGATAGATTGTATGACAGAGTAGGTTTTGAGCCACAGCCGAAGCTCACACTGAGATGATAACAGCAACAGAGATGTGGTTCATGCCCTAGAGGGGTGTCCACATTGCACGTGTCGTCTGATACCTTCATGCATGAGACCAGCTTTGTGGTGCTTAGCTACCACCATGTAAATAGACTCTTGTCGACTAATATTACTGCTTAAAGTAAGATCCTTTAAAAGTCACCCTTTGGGAGAACATGATGCTCAACTTATAATATACATATTATGCAAATTCAGTGTTTAATACAATTCCAAGGCTTGTGATATGTACTAAGTACAAGTTTTGTACCCGTCTCTCAGCGCTGGCACCCTGCCAGTCACATTCCGCTGTCTGGAGGAGAACTTGGGCATCGACAAGCGAGTGACGCGATTCGTGCTCCCCGTGGGCGCCACCATCAACATGGATGGCACTGCGCTTTACGAGGCTGTGGCAGCCATCTTCATCGCCCAGATGAACAACATCGACCTCGACTATGGCCAGATCGTCACTGTCAGGTAGGACACTTCGGATTCTGGTCCTACATGACTAGGCCCCTGTGTTTTGGACTATCATGTCACATGACCTAGGATTTAACCTTTTTTTTAAAAGCCTTTTCCAGAAATGAGAATGACATCAAAAATAAAAGCATTTGTCTGAGGATGGTGCTGGACCATCTGACATAAAAAGAAAAGGGACTGTTTGTTGAAAACACTTGACATAAAGGTTCAAATTCAGGTCATGTGACATGATTGTCCAAAACACAGGGCCTTATACATGACAGATTGACCTTGACAAAGGACATTTAGTCATGTAGCTACAATATAAGGTTGAAATGAGTGTATGTGTAATTGACTGAGATCTCTCATCCTAACCGTAGCCTGACAGCTACCTTGGCCAGTGTGTAATTGACTGAGATCTCCCATCTTTACGGTAGCCTGACAGCTACCTTGGCCAGTGTGTAATTGACTGAGATCTCCCATCCTAACCGTAGCCTGACAGCTACCTTGGCCAGTGTGTAATTGACTGAGATCTCCCATCTTTACGGTAGCCTGACCGCTACCTTGGCCAGTGTGTAATTGACTGAGATCTCCCATCTTTACGGTAGCCTGACAGCTACCTTGGCCAGTGTGTAATTGACTGAGATATCCCATCCTAACCGTAGCCTGACAGCTACCTTGGCCAGTGTGTAATTGACTGAGATCTCCCATCTTTACGGTAGCCTGACCGCTACCTTGGCCAGTGTGTAATTGACTGAGATCTCCCATCTTTACGGTAGCCTGACAGCTACCTTGGCCAGTGTGTAATTGACTGAGATATCCCATCTTTACCGTAGCCTGACAGCTACCTTGGCCAGTGTGTAATTGACTGAGATCTCCCATCTTTACGGTAGCCTGACAGCTACCTTGGCCAGTGTGTAATTGACTGAGATCTCCCATCTTTACTGTAGCCTGACAGCTACCTTGGCCAGTGTGTAATTGACTGAGATCTCCCATCTTTACGGTAGCCTGACAGCTACCTTGGCCAGTGTGTAATTGACTGAGATCTCCCATCTTTACGGTAGCCTGACAGCTACCTTGGCCAGTGTGTAATTGACTGAGATCTCCCATCTTTACGGTAGCCTGACAGCTACCTTGGCCAGTGTGTAATTGACTGAGATCTCCCATCTTTACGGTAGCCTGACAGCTACCTTGGCCAGTGTGTAATTGACTGAGATCTCCCATCTTTACGGTAGCCTGACAGCTACCTTGGCCAGTGTGTAATTGACTGAGATCTCCCATCTTTACGGTAGCCTGACAGCTACCTTGGCCAGTGTGTAATTGACTGAGATATCCCATCTTTACGGTAGCCTGACAGCTACCTTGGCCAGTGTGTAATTGACTGAGATCTCCCATCTTTACGGTAGCCTGACAGCTACCTTGGCCAGTGTGGGAGCAGCCAGTATCCCCAGCGCTGGATTGGTGACCATGCTGCTGATCCTAACAGCCGTTGGGTTACCTACCCAAGATATCAGTCTGTTGGTTGCCGTCGACTGGCTGCTGTGAGTACCTGCATTCACATGTACAGAGAATACATTTCCACACACACACACACAAATATCTTCTTGTTACCTCAGGACAAAACTCTGGTCTTCCTCCAAATATAGTCCTCAGCTTTGTTCCCCCGAGAGATTACCTTCTGCACTTGTCTGTCTCTGTGTCTCCCTCCCCCACCCTAAAAAAAAAAATACAGGGATCGGTTCCGAACCTCCGTCAACGTGGTTGGGGACTCCTACGGGGCGGGTATCGTATACCACCTATCCAAAGATGAGCTCGACGCGTTTGACGCCGCGCAAAAAGTTGATGAATTTGAGTTGACAAAATCACAATCCTTCTTCGAGAACAACACCAACCAGTGTGTTTACGCTGCAGCCCACAACACAGTCATGATAGATGATTGCAAGGTACTTTTCATCTTTAAGGATATAGAGACGTGTATGTAGACTTCCCCTTAACTGCTGCTTTTTCTTTTCTTGTCATTTGGTATGTCGACATACATTGATGTCACCTTATACAGTTATTTTGGAGAAAACGATATTACAAGGTGGAGAAGTTAAATAAATATGCTCTTAAATTTATTTACTCATCCGCTAATTATTTGGAAAAGCAGTTTTTTGTGATACCTGTGTGCTTTTGATCGAAATTCTGATGTTATGTTTTTGACACAATTTGTATTTTGAAAATATTTTTCGCACTTTACTTTTCTTCGTATGTCTTGTATTAATCTGTGACATGAGTGGGATTTTTTTTCTTCATTGGACATGTATTTGTGGCAGCCCTGCTTACATGATTCGATTCAGTTTTAGGGCACATTTTTTATTCAACATTGTATGGCTAGTGGTACACATGAAGACTGCTATTTCATCATGTTCATCCAAACAATGACAGACATATTATGGACCTGTCAAAAATCCTTATTTCTACTGTAGATAGTTATCTTTTATACCAAAAACTCAATGCTCTTATTATCAGAGCATTTTACTTATCCATTTGTCATGGATCATTGTTCTATTGCATTGCTTCTATTGCATCTTTATCTTGGCCAGGTCGCAGTTGTAAATGAGAACCTGTTCTCAACTGGCTTACCTGGTTAAATAAAGGTGAAATAAAATAAATGGGGCAATTACTAATCTCTGTTTTATACTGTTATTTAGTTGTTTTCTTACAATCGATTTATTCAACATTATCGTACCGGTAATTCTGTTGGGCAGAGAATCCATAAAATACATGGCCGAGATAGAAAACAAAACTGACTCATCAATGTTTGACGTTCTCCTGTCAGTGAGAAAACACTGTCTTCTGTATCTACTGTCGCTTCAGTATTCAGAGAGTATTCATTTCTTTCTTTTTCTTTTCTATTTGGACCAAATTTGCGGGATTCCCAGTAAATTCAACCAATTCAACCAAAATTCAACCAACCAGCCAAATTCAACCAAAAGGATGGCCTGCAAGTATTACCACCTTGGTTTCTCTGCTCCAAAAAACTTTGACAGCTTGAACATGACTGTGCCTTGGTCTTACGGTTAGATGTCCCTGGTAATTGCTTGCAGGTATCCATGGGCAATGGAAACGGCCATCCCAACGGCCACACCAACACTGCAGATTTCTCTCTTGTTGAGGAGGAACCATGGAAACGAGAGTAAAGCAGCACCTTGCTCCGCCTCATCCTGACTTCCACAAGCTTCCCTTCCTGGCCAAAATAAAGAAAGTAACCACACCTAGCCCTGTAACCACTAGCTTTGGTGCACTTCCTGTGGTCTGAATGTGGTCAGTTCATTGACCATGGGATGAAGCTGCCCCTCCCACAAACAACGTAGGCACCACAAGTTAAAAATGACCTATCCACTTGTACCTATCGTAAACAATTGTCTCAATTAGATTAGGACTTCCAAATGACATTGCTTAACCTGTGCTGGTGCTTTGTAAGGCACTGTTTAGTGTGATGGACCCATTCAGGTGGCTGTATTCTGAACCTGTTTAGTGTGATGGACCCATTCAGGTGGCTGTATTCTGAACCTGTTTAGTGTGATGGACCCATTCAGGTGGCTGTATTCTGAACCTGTTTAGTGTGATGGACCCATTCAGGTGGCTGTATTCTGAACCTTACTCGACACTGCATGTTCTCTGATATACGCAATGCAGCACTTTTGTTGCTGCACAACCTTTTGGGGAAAAAGCAATCCTTCTCTCTGTGTTTTATGTATAACAAATGTAGGGGTTTTGTTAGCGCCAGAGGCAGATCAGAGAATGTGTGCTCATGGGATGTGGCCTTGTCAGTTGTATAGAAGGACCAGTTGAGGAGTGTTATGATGGGAAGCCCCTCCTTAGAGAACTATTCTGCCAGTCATTATTATTCCTGTCATGAGTTGTGCAGGGTCACAACCTCATAGCTATGTTCCAGAAACGCTTGATGTTCCAGGGATTGCTGGATATTCAGTGGTGGTCGATTCAATTTTCTATGGTTTCCAGAGTGGCTTTGACGCTTTCTAAAAACCTGCTGCCTTCTAATAGCACTAAGAATAAAATAACTTAAAGAGCCTTGGTAATGCACATTTTCTTAAAGATAAAACAAGTGCAAAACGCCAAGGCAAACACTGAACTATCTAAAAAAGCCCTTGACTTTACTACTGCCTCTTGTTGCAGTCAACCCATAGCAGTGAACAGGTTCTGAAAACGTTACCGTAACAACAACCCCGCAGCAAAGGGAAGTAGAATGTTGACTATGTGGCGTCCCCAGGGCCAGAATAAAAGGAAGTGCCGGTTGTTGAAGAAGCTGCAATACCTTTGACTGTTTTGACTTTGAGGATTAAACTCTGGCATCGGCACACATGATCAGCCTCTAAGCACTGGAGCTTACCTCTGGACTTAACATCACTAAATGCCTCCAAATGTGGCTGCTACGTATTTATAGACAGCCAACGATGCAAGGTGCATATGGACAGCATTAGGAAGACATGTGCAGAGGCAGGTAGAGTATTTAATGCGTTCCCTCCCCTGGCTGTTAGAGTACAAACACACCAACAATTAATATATTATATATGTTTTTATGTGTGTGTGTCTGTATATACTGTATGTGTGCATTTGAGTGTGTGTGTGAACGTGTGTGTCAAAGAAAGAGTGAGAAAGCGAGAACAAAAGAGAGAGTTAGAGATGGCAGGTAGAGAGAGAGTTAGAGATGGCAGGTAGAGAGAGAGAGTTAGAGATGGCAGGTAGAGAGAGAGAGTTAGAGATGGCAGGTAGAGAGAGAGTTAGAGATGGCAGGTAGAGAGAGAGAGTTAGAGATGGCAGGTAGAGAGAGAGTTAGAGATGGCAGGTAGAGAGAGAGTAGAGATGGCAGGTAGAGAGAGAGAGTTAGAGATGGCAGGTAGAGAGAGAGTTAGAGATGGCAGGTAGAGAGAGTTAGAGATGGCAGGTAGAGAGAGAGAGTTAGAGATGGCAGGTAGAGAGAGAGTTAGAGATGGCAGGTAGAGAGAGAGAGTTAGAGATGGCAGGTAGAGAGAGAGTAGAGATGGCAGGTAGAGAGAGAGAGTAGAGATGGCAGGTAGAGAGAGAGAGTTAGAGATGGCAGGTAGAGAGAGAGTTAGAGATGGCAGGTAGAGAGAGAGAGAGTTAGAGATGGCAGGTAGAGAGAGAGAGTTAGAGATGGCAGGTAGAGAGAGAGAGTAGAGATGGCAGGTAGAGAGAGAGTTAGAGATGGCAGGTAGAGAGAGAGAGTTAGAGATGGCAGGTAGAGAGAGAGTTAGAGATGGCAGGTAGAGAGAGAGAGTTAGAGATGGCAGGTAGAGAGAGAGAGTAGAGATGGCAGGTAGAGAGAGAGTTAGAGATGGCAGGTAGAGAGAGAGAGTTAGAGATGGCAGGTAGAGAGAGAGAGTTAGAGATGGCAGGTAGAGAGAGAGAGTTAGAGATGGCAGGTAGAGAGAGAGAGTAGAGATGGCAGGTAGAGAGAGAGAGTAGAGATGGCAGGTAGAGAGAGAGTAGAGATGGCAGGTAGAGAGAGAGAGTAGAGATGGCAGGTAGAGAGAGAGAGTTAGAGATGGCAGGTAGAGAGAGAGAGTTAGAGATGGCAGGTAGAGAGAGAGAAGAGAAGCCGGTCAGTGCATTGTGTGTTTGTATTTCTATGCTAAACGACAACCTTGCCTTGTCAACTACAATCTGTTCAGTCAGTCAGCGTGATGATTACGACAATGTTAATTACAGTCAAATAATCCATATCACCAGAAAAATTGCCCTTCGATTTGGATTTGAAAAGTCCAGCTCCATTTCCAGCATGCTACTTTGTGACACTCTCGAAAAAGGAAGGCCGGTCCTACCTTTTGCAAAGTTTTATTTCAGACACTTCCTAAAATGTATGCCGTATCAACATGCTAAATATAAAGACAGCAAAAGTAGCTTGTAATTACAGATAGGACTATTTGGGGCTAGGCGTGTGTTCACAGCACTGTACAAACCTCTGGACCAGTAAGGTTATATAACAACAAGTCCATAACCTTGCAATGGATGCTGGGTAGTATCGCAATTAGGGCACTGAGCTTTACACCAGTACAGTGTCTCAAAACCACTCTGAACGGAACCTGATTAAGAGCAACGCCATCTTAAATCTCCATGTTTAAAGTGCCTCCTTGCACTTTGTGTATATAACATATACTAGGTCCAGGTATATATTTAGGTGAAAAGTTGTATAGAATCCTAAACAAATATGATCTCCCAGAGTTTTTGCTCAGGGTTTCTATAATGATAGGAAAACCATATGAAAATGTAGAACTATGTTGTTTGTCCTTTTACTTTGGGTAGTAGTCAACTAGTCTCACAGAGATGTTAACTTTCCAATATGCATATCTAATAGTTTTGTCTTTTTCAGGGAGATAGATGTTGTTAATAGTCTTAATGCATACACAGAATGATGGAGAAAATGTGACTGGAAAGAGAGAAAAATAAGTATAATAATGTATTTTTCACTAATATGGACTGGGTGGTGTTATTTTCTGGTTTGTTTTACAGTATCATTGTCACTTTTGTTATTAGGTTGACAAGAGGGAAAAGTCAAATGAAAGGTGTAGTTTTCTCATAGAGGAACCAAGATGACAGGGCAGGGGTCAAAAGGGCATTAGTGCTGGCAGCTACTGTATGTGTGTATGTTAGCTGAATATCAGGTTATCAGGCAACGTTTTCATAGCAGCTAAGTCCACCCCACCTATGCAAAATACTCTTGAGTCTTGTCCAGACATACTGTAGCTTAATATTGTTAAACATCAGTGCTTCATAAATGCATCCTTTCTCAGTTTGGCTTTTCCCTCTTTTTATTTTTCTATGAATATACATTTAGACCATTCTACTTCTGTCTATTTTCTATCCTTGATTTTGATTCAGTGCACGTATGAGTCCAAGAACGTGTTGAACGTTTTCCCTCATTGTTGTGTAATCTGTCTGATGTTGACTGTGTGAGTGTGTGGTTCTGGAATCTGTCTGATGTTGACTGTGTGAGTGTGTGGTTCTGGAATCTGTCTGATGTTGACTGTGTGAGTGTGTGGTTCTGGAATCTGTCTGATGTTGACTGTGTGAGTGTGCGGTTCTGGAATCTGTCTGATGTTGACTGTGTGAGTGTGTGGTTCTGGAATCTGTCTGATGTTGACTGTGTGAGTGTGTGTGGGAGTGAGAGTGAACTAAAGAAAGTGTGAATTTAATTTTACAAAAATGTAAAAATATAATTTTCTCTGTCAGACAAATGGACTAAAAGTGTGTAAAGTGTTTTACTACTGCTCGTGTACATATAATTATGGAAACCAATAAATGAAAAAAATAAAACAAATAGCAGATTGTTTCTTTCATTTTACATTTTAGTCATTTAGCAGACGCTCTTATCCAGAGCGACTTACAGTTAGTGAGTGCATACACTATTTTTATTTTATTTTTTTTCATACTGGCCCCTCATGGGAATCAAACCCACAACCCTGGCGTTGCAAACGCCATGCTCTAACTACTGAGCTACATCCCTGCCGGCCATTCCCTCCCCTACCCTGGATGACGCTGGGCCAATTGTGCGCCGCCCCATGGGTCTCCCGGTCACAGCCGGCTACAACAGAGCCTGGATTCGAACCAGGATCTCTAGTGGCACAGCTAGCACTGCGATGCAGTGCCTTAGACCACTGCGCCACTCTACTGCTCGTGTACATATCATTATGGAAACCAATAAATGAAAAAAATAAAACAAATAGCAGATTGTTTCTTTCATGACTTATGGTCCCAGAGTAGTAATGCATGATAATAGTTGTTGGATTTAAACAACAATAGCTGTAGTTAGCTCATAGGTTAAAATGATCTGAAGTGCACTTTATATGAATAGAGAAAGCATTTAGTGTAGGTGACTAATGAAGTGCTATATTGGTTTATAAATGGATCCATTATACTGTAGTTGTACCTATGCATTGGGAATGATAACACTCTCTAATACTAAAAGAACACTTTGAGTGCTTAAAACAAATAAAAATAAAAGTATATTATACTTACTACAACTCACATACTGGCATTCATCCGAATAATACATAATGCCATAAGTAAGCAGGATTTTACACTCAGTGGCCCCTAGGTAGGTTGGTATTAAGACTTAACTTTCTAATATACTTGACTTATTCTGGCTGTGTACCATTTATGGGAGTACCTGAGTAAACGTGGAACTAGGAAACATCTAGAAAGCCATTCATCTATATTCTGAATGAAGTCTGTATTTTGTTTTACAGGATGATCAACAACATGTACACAATTAATGTTTGTTGATAAAAAATAGTGCAATATCAAAACAAAAACAACAATGACAACAACAACAACAACAATGACAAAAACAACAATGACAACAACAACAATGACAACAACAACAACAACAACAACAACAATGACAAAAACAACAATGACAACAACAACAACAACAACAACAACAACAACAAAGGTCGGTGAGTGAGAATTTGAAATACAGTATTACCTTTTTTTTTGTTTTCTTGTTTCTATCAATGGATATGACAATGTTTGATAACAGACATAATGTCAATAGAGATATAGCAACGTGTTTATCCATAGCCCGACGGAACAGGTGTTTATCAACCTGACTTATCTGGGCTACCAAAGGTCAAAGGGACAGCTCAAACTCACACGCCACAGATCTACAATCTATAATGTCTCCATTCATAGTCATAGAATCCGGTATCACTAGCTACAGATGTAGGGTCTTAATTTGATCACCCGGTTGTTGCAGCAATTTTCCTGCAAGGCAGGAAATGCAAACTTGTAGTGTATTCGAGGTTTAAAAAGGCTTCTAAAGTTTGTAATTTCCACTTAAAAATGTCAGACTTGATTTGCCGTAACTACAAAAATGCTTTATCAACCCCTACAAAAATGTCCATTAATTATAATCCACCAATAATTCACATTTCCAGTTGCTGCAGGATTATTTTCCTGCTGTGAGAAACTGGTAAAATTAAGATCCTACACATTGTGGTCCTCTGTAGCTCAATTGGTAGAGCATGGCGCTTATAATGCCAGGGTAGTGGGTTCGATCTCCGGGACCACCCATATGTGAAAATGTGTGCGCACATGACTGTGTGCGCACATGACACCCATTATACCATCATTGACTAGAATGGGGAGACCCATTCTATTTCTATGGTCTTATTTTGTCCCCGTTCTGCATCTCCTTGACTCGTCTCAGTCCAGCGGCTCTTTCTCTGGGAGGTCCTCCAGAGGTATAACAGTGTACTCTCCAGCGTGGCCGTTTTCCCTTGGCCTCTCTTTAGACAGAAACCTCTCCATTTCCCGCTCCACCTTCTCATCTCCTGAGCTCGCTCTGGCGACATTCTTCTCAGATGCCTGGGTTGGTGCATTCCACCTGCAAGGCGATTTGACATGGTTTAATTCCATGGTTGTAACTAACTGACAACATGATTCAATCTCATGAACATATTTTGCAGGATGGGTTTGAAAGTGGTGGATTTTACCTGTCTCTGGTACCTATGGCGACACAGATTACGACCAAGACCGCCACGCCCGCGACGAAGGCAACGATGACCAACCAACCTGGAGGAGAAGAAGCAGACAGTGAGTGTAGCTCAGTTGGTAGAGCATGGCGCTTGCAACGCCAGGGTTGTGGGTTCGATTCCCACGGGGGGCCAGTATGAAAATGTATGCACTCACTAACTGTAAGTTGCTCTGGATAAGAGCGTCTGCTAAATGACTAAAATGTAAATGGTCTACTGGTCCCCTAATATGTTCACAAAACATTGTCTTCAAATTGAAACTGGAAAAAGGAGCGGAACGTTTCCTGGTGTAACAGTAGTAAATCTTGTTAGCTGGGCATGTATGATTCAGGAACTGACCCGATGTATATGAATCATGTTGTCCTGATGGGGTTGGTTTTACAGCAGCTGCCTCATGAAGAACTGTGGAAACAGAGATAGATTAACTACAAGGTGGCAACTACAATATACACTCAAAAGAGATTTGTTCAATGCGAACAAGAAAACGTTATGTTCTCATTAGAGCAGATGAGAGACCTGCCATAGTGCTGACTATTATAGCAATGGACATTCCCTAGCCCACTCTGCTAACAGATACAATGGGGCGTATTCAGACTCCACAACCCAATACATTTGTGCAAGCCTTCCATTGACATCGATTAATGATTTACGCAAGAAGTATCAGTAAAGTACTAGGATCTCAATTCTGAATGCCACCCAATATGAACACAATAATATTGGTACACTTCTCCTGGATAAACAGTACTGTACCTGTTGTGGTATCCACTGCCGGTTCATCCCGTGATGGAGCAAGCCTATTGGTGTCTTGAATTCTTGTCTTCATTTCAATTAATGGCTTTTCGACTAGGGGATTGTATATTTGGTCCTCCTCACCAGCAGGGGCTGCTACTGTGGTGCTACTCTGAGGCAGGAATCCTGACCCCGACCCTTCCATCTCTGCATTCATCCTGACTGTTGTAGGTACGGCAGAACGGGTGGTTGAGGTGGAGGCCAGCTCTGTATTCATCTTTTCAGCCCTGCCTTCCTCCAAGCCTGTCATACTGGTTAGGTTAGAACTAGGTGTGTGGCTGGTCCCGAGGCTTTGGCTAGGTCTGGAGGTGGTAATAAAGCTTGGATCAAGGCTAAGAGGTAACAGGTCTTCTTCTTCTAACTCTGAGATGGGACTATGGCTGGGGCTGGGGCTGGGGCTGGGGCTGGGGCTGGGGCTGGGGCTGGGGCTGGGGTCCGATACACGACTAGGGCTGGGGACGAAGTCTGGGCTGAATATATCATCCTCCAGCTCCTCTAGCTCTGTTGTGGTACTAGCGTCATGAGTTGGATAAGGACTGGGGCTGGGGTTAGGGTCAAGGATTGCGTTAACATCCTCCAAATCCATCGGAAACTCTGTGGTGGGGACGAACTCTGTGGTGGGGACGAACTCTGTGGTGGGGATGAACTCTGTGGTGGGGACGAACTCTGTGGTGGGGACGAACTCTGTGGTGGGGACGAACTCTGTGGTGGGGACGAACATGGTGGTGGGGTCGAACTCTGTGGTGGGGACAAACTCTGTGATGGGGACAAACTCTGTGGTGGGGACAAACTCTGCAGTGGGGACAAACTCTGTGGTGGGGACAAACTCTGTGGTGGGGCTTTCGGTATCCAGGATCAGGCCCTCCTCATCTTCCTCTGTTGAATCATAGTCATACTTTTCATAATCCTCCTCTGTGCTGCTTCGACTAGGGCGAGGAGTTGGACTGGGGCGGACGTTCAAGTTAGGTTTAAGATTGTCGTCAAACAGCTCCCCTTCGTCTTCTTGTCCCGAAGTGGAGTGTTTTGTACTGCCCTCAGCAGCGCTGCCCTCTGTAGTACTGCCCTCAGCAGCGCTGCCCTCTGTAGTACTGTCCTCAGCAGCGCTGCCCTCTGTAGTACTGTCCTCAGCAGCGCTGCCCTCTGTAGTACTGTCCTCAGCAGCGCTACCCTCTGTAGTACTGCCCTCTATCTCATCCGTGCTGCCCTCCTCTGGGTCAAAGGTGGGCCACTGGTCTTCCGGGTCAGATGTCACAGGGTCCAGTGTTTCATCACTGCTGGATGTTCCATTGGTGGCATCCGGGGAACCCACTACAAGCTTCATGAAGAACTTGAAAGCTTCGCCAGGAAAATCCCCAGCAGCCGGAGAGGGGAGTTCTGTAGAAGCTGTGGCAAAGAGAAGGAAAGACCACAGATCAATGTTTACCTCCTGACGTCATGTCCTGACCTTTACAGCAGAGGAAAATTACTGAGCTTTGATGTCTTTGCATGACAAAAGAAGGCCTGGGAGTATCGTAGCTTTTCAGGCTCCTCCCTGGAATACCTGTGTGAACCTGTCGTGTTCTGACTAACCATACAGGAAACATCATTATTAACTGGGATGACTAATCGTCTGCCTTTGTGTGTGACTGAGGCAGTTTCATCAAATCATTCGGTTTGATTGAACTGCAACATCAACACACCCAACTCTTTAAAATAAACAATGTCTTGGCTCATTTCTTTTCCCTGTTCTATTGCCATAATTAGCCAACAGTGCTAATTCAAAAGAGTTTAGGATAGGCTTTGGATAGGTGCCCAAATGTTATGCCCCAACAGAGGCATTCACATGAATAATGTGTGCTTATGTCTTATTCCTGCAAAAGGGTGTACTAGGGAGCTAACCAGGAAGAACCTTTTGGGTTGCCACACCGGCAGAACCTTTCCAGTTCAAAAAGGTTATTGGAACCCCTCTGGAACCATCTGTGATGGGAGCGGTTGCACTTTGAACCTTTTTAATAATATATTGTAGAGTTGGCAGACTATGAGAAGACTGGAGGCGTGGCTTATTGGAAGTGTGGCTTTCAGATAGCTCTTTATGGGCAGCCGTTAGAGTAAATGTAATCCCTGTTCACCATGTTAAGTTTGTACACTGGAAATGTCAACGTTAATTCAATATGTATTCATATTTTAATATAATATTAATAATATAAACATTGCATATAGTGATAAAGTAGTAACTATTCCTAGTTTGGGATTTGCATAGGCTCTTGAGGAACTTATACCTCTGTATGCCTCATTGCAGCCACATGTGATGACAATACAGCAGAACAGATGAAGAGGAATTACATTTAATCTGACGGGTGGCCCCAAAAAAAGATATAGCTTAAAGCCACGCCCCTACTAAGCCACGCCTCCACTCCAGGGTTCCTCCTGGAACCTGTTGCTACATTGCAACGTTAAAGGTTCCTCCAAGAACCCCTCAACTAACCAAGGGTGCAAATATGAACCATTGACTAGCAATGATTCCTTGAGAAACTCAAAGGTTCCTTGAGGATCTCCAGGGGTTCCTTGAGGATCTCCAGGGGTTCCTTTAGGATTTCCAGGGTTCCTCGAGTCACCACTAATTCTAAGTGTGTACTGTGGCAAGAGGGCTCACTGGGGAGCTAACCAGGGATACTGTGACCCAATCCCAAACTTATCTCTAACCCCTTTCCCAAGGTACTTGTTGAATCCTGCAAAGGATCTTAAGTGTTTGATTGAATGTTGAGTGTCATTAAATAGTGTTTTCAAACAAAAGGAGCAGTTACTGCTCTTAACTTTGACATCAAGTACATTATCCTGTACATCAAGTACATTATCCTGTACATCAAGTACATTATCCTGTACGTCAAGCAATCTCAGGCCTCCATTTTTAACACACTTGTGAACAGTTTTACCTGTACGAGGTTTCTCCCTTCTCACCCAAGCTTATATGAAGCTCACCAAAGCACTTTGATTTCACAGTAATTCAGGATATACACATTAATGCACCTGCTGGAACAGCTCAGCAAATGCTACAAAGACTGCTGTGTCTGTCTATGTGGGTTGGGTGGGGGGGGGGGGTGAGACGTAGGCGCTAACCATGTAATGAATATGTTCCCCCGGTATTCACTGAGCCAGAGTACAGGTAGGCTTGAAACACGACGAGGCTCTCCGGTGGAGTAGAAAAGTGCAGACTCATCAGACGTGGAATAGGACGCACAAAGGATGACTTGAACTCCAGGAGGTCTTAGACAACGACCCATTTTACCTGGCTGCACAACCAATGGCCAGCTGGGGATGCCTTAATAACTCAGATTAATACACAACCAATGGCCAGCTGGGGATGCCTTAATAACTCACATTAATACACAACCAATGGCCAGCTGGGGATGCCTTAATAACTCAGATGAACACACAACCAATGGCCAGCTGGGGATGCCTTAATAACTCAGATTAATACACAACCAATGGCCATCTGGGAATGCCTTAATAACTCAGATTAATACACAACCAATGGCCAGCTGGGGATGCTTTAATAACTCAGATGAACACACAACCAATGGCCAGCTGGGGATGCTTTAATAACCCAGATTAATACACAACCAATGGCCAGCTGGGGATGCCTTAATAACCCAGATCAATGTCTCCTGAAGTCCAGTTATACAATACATAATCAGGTCCATAATTATTGACATCCTTGATAAAGGTGACCAATAATAAATAAATAAAAATACAAATACTGAGCTACATTGTATGCTCCAAAAAAATTGGGAAATTATGTTATTTTATACTAATACAATGACTCAGAGAAAGAGATTTCATTCAACAAGGTAAAAAAATAAATACTGTACTGAATTAAACTGAACTGTACTGTACTGCACTGCACTCTGCTGAATTAAACTCTACTGGACTGCAATGTACTGTGCTCTACTGTACTGTGCTGTCCAAACTTGTGAAACATAGACGTCTTTTCAACGTCCGGAAAATAAGTATTCTAGGTGTCTTTTCAACGTCATTTAGCTTACTGGGTATGTTGTTACAATGGGGATGGTTCTCAGACTGTGACAAGCAACCCCAACTATAATATCTGATCTTGTTTAATGTGTGAACACAATTTTTCATGCATGCATATATTTGTACATATGGATGGCCCTGGGAATCGAACCCACAACCCTGGCGTTGCAAGCACCATACGCTACCAACTGAACCATAGAGCAGGGTTTCCCTAATTTGGTCCTGGCACCCCTGGGTGCGTGTTTAGTTTTTTTGCCCTAGCATTACACAGCTGATTCAAATAACGAACTCATCATCAAGCTTTGATTATTTGAATCAGCTGTGTAGTGCTGGGGTGAAAACCCACATGTGCACAGGGGGGGCAGGACCAAGTTTGGGAAACGATGACAGTAGAGGACCACACAATGCAATGCCAGGTGCTAGGTCTGGAGTACAATAACCGGACTTTCTCCCTCTCAGAAACACAAAATCAACATTCCAACTCTTTCACATACAATGTCAAACTCTCATCAGACTATTACCACTCTGTGTCCCTATCTCATTGCATTAGTTACCATGATAGAAAGAGAGCAATACAGAGAGAGAGAGAGAGAGACAGTAGTACATTGTTACTCACCAGGTACTGGGTCGGACTGAACAGGTGCCAAAAGTCCCAAAATGACCCCAAGCAGTAGAGTCCACATCTTCAGATCAGAGATAGGCATTGAGGGAGAGATGAGAGACAGTGTACTGCTGTGCTGTGTGGTTCTGTTCCCAAGAGGGATGGCTTGTTTTCCTAGGAGTGTCTGTGGGATGACTGAAGTGGTTTAAAGGATGTAGCTCAACTTTTTTATACTGGGATGGGAGTCACATCAACGCATCATCAACGGCTAGTGACAGTCTGTGTGTTGGCGGAGGGGGGGGGGGGGGCTAGAACACAGAACACACCCTCTCTTTCATAAACTCTCCCTCTCTCTCTCTCCCTCTCTCTCCCTCTCTGGCTTTCTCTCTCTCTCTCTCCCTCCCTCTCTCCCTCTCTGGCTTTCTCTCTCTCTCTCCCTTCCTCTCTCCCTCTCTGGCTTTCTCTTTCTCCCTATCTCTATCTCTTTCTCTCACACACACACACACACACTCTCTCTCTCTCTCTCTCTCTCTCTCTAACTCTCCATATCTCTCTTTCTCACATTACCAATGGGAAACTGAATGTGTTTTATTAACCTGCTTTAAGTGTGTAGGGGAGAGTTGAGACATTCCTTGTTTCTAGGGAACAATGCACAAAATTAATCATGACCAAATATTTAGGAAGAGGTCATAATTTCATGGAGTCTGTGAAGGAAGAAACTACATGGAAAAAGTGGTAAGCAAGTTAGGTCCAAAAAACTGTTATCACAAAGTCACATGACTTTATTAATACGTTTCATGATGCTTGCATCTAAACCAAAGTGGATAGTTTTAAGATAGATTTACAGATGTAGGATCTTAATTTGATCACCCTGTTTCAAGAGAACTTTTCTGCAATGCAGGAAATTTAAAACGTGTAGTGTATTTGAGGTTTTAAAAGTTTGTCATTCACACTTACATTTCAGACAGATTTCCCCTTACAAAAAAATGTATCAACCCTCATAGAAATGTCCATTATTTATAATACACATAATATTTCACTTTTCTGTTGCTGCAAGATTATTTTCCTGCTGTAGCAAACTGGTTCAAATTAAGATCCTACATCTGTATACATCACCTGGGGTCTCTATAAGCTACAATACGAGGTCCTAAACCTAGCAGAAAAGTGCATCCTTGTAGCTGTGTGGACTAATATAGTCTATATGTTTGCCTTGGGGTAAGTTGAGCCAATGGCCACCATAACCTATATAAATGATGATTACATTTGGTCCGTTTTATGCATAATATGCATAGTATTTTTTTCTTTTTAACTAAAGATAGTGCATTTTCATTGTTACAGAGCAGACATCATCATGTCCCATGTATACAAACGTAAAACAAGCAGGGGTCTAGTCCCCCTTGACGTTGTTGAGGGAGCCGCCAAGGAGGTGAGAGAAGGGAAGACGTCTATTAGAGCAGCAGCACGGGATGAAACAAAGAGACTGAATGACTCTGAAGAGGTACACTGATAAAAAAAATAACATGAACACGTACCTGTGCTAAAGAGAGGCTAAGATAGAGTAGCAGAGGTCTTATCTGGTGACATGGAGTCTGAGCTTGATAAACAAAGAATCTCACGGACCATTTTCATGGGTTTAGTAGCCTAAAATGCAGAGAACTTGCCTACGAATTGGCACATCGAAACAACATCCCTGTCCCAGACAACTGGTCAAGAAATGGAAGGGTAAGTGATATTGAACAGAGAGATCTATATCTGAATGTAGGCATACATTTAAGATATACAATATACCACATCCCCCGTTCCATGAATTAAACTTTGACCTACCAGCACCATCACCCCCAATGTCACAGGACACCATTACTCACTTCCCCCAAGGCAGCTCAACCTACTCTGTCCCTATACTCAGCCTACCTCATACCCGCGCCAAGTTATGCCAATAGACCACTTTTTTTTGGGATAAGCTATGTTTTCAAAACTGTTATGTTTACATAAATTATGATTATTTCCAGGGATACACAATATCCTGATATATGTGTACTGTAGATAACTTTGTTAGAAAGAATGCTATATTTCACTTGACGTAGTGATGCTGAATGTAAAAAATGGCTCAACATGCCCCATTCTCCTCTATAGTCATTGAGCTGCAGTACCTGATGGGAATAGAGGGTCTTTGGTGGCCCGGTCAGGACCAACAGGAAGTCAGGATGACTCAGTTTCAGCATCTACGTAGAGAGGTGTGTTTCTCAGATGACTAAACATGTGTGGGCTGGGTAGAAGACACCTGTCCCGTCTCGTCCACCACACCCCCTCTGACTTTCAGCAGGATTGTCATCACTTCCTGGTCGGGTTGGTGCTGCCTTTGAAGCTTTAAACAGCCTGAGAGAAAATAAAAACGTATAGTCCTGCTCCTACACGCACACACCTTCCATGTGTAACGTGTTGCTTCCGTCCCTCTCCTTACCCCAACCTGGGCTCGAACCAGGGACTCTCTGAACACACTGACAAACGCATCGTTACCTCTCGCTCCACAAAAGCCATGGTCCAAGCAGAGCAAGGGAAACAACTAGTTCAATGTCTCAGAGCAAGTGACGTCAATGATTGAAACGCTACTAGTGCGCACCGCTAACTAGCTAGTCATTTCACACCGGTTAAACATGCATGCACACCAAAGACAGACAGACACACACACACACGGATGGAGGGATGCATGACATTCACACATGCACACAGACAGACACACAATTTACCTATTTCTCCAGTAGAACAAACCATGTGTGACTGCAATACATATTTTTATTGCTTTTTCAGCGGAAAGAGATGTCCATAACTTGGAAGCAGGATGGGGAAAGGGTTGTCTGTAACTTGGAAAGAGGATGGGGAAAGAGATGTCTGTAACTTGGAAGGAGGATGGGGAAAGAGATGTCTGTAACTTGGAAGGAGGATGAGGAAATGATCATTAATCCTGTGGGGAATTTCCAAACATGCTTCATATTAACTGAAGTTTCCTGTATATGGTTACTTGTGGCTAGGGTGTGTGTGTATGTGTGTGTGTGTGTGTGTATGTATGTGTGTGTGTGTGTGTGTGTGTGTGTGTGTGTGTGTGTGTGTGTGTGTGTGTGTGTGTGTGTGTGTGTGTGTGTGTGTGTGTGTGTGTGTGTGTGTGTGTGTGTGTGTGTGTGTGTGTGTGTGTGTGTGTGTGTGTGTGTGTGTGTGTGTGTGTGTGTGTGTGTGTGTGTGTGTGTGTGTGTGTGTGTGTGTGTGTGTGTGTGCGAGCAAGCGAGCAAGATTATAAGTGAAAGACTTCAACCATAGTGAGCAATACTAAATGCTGATTGGGGAGGACCATGTAGAACATAACTAGTAGAGAGGTATGGGTGGTAGTGGACAAGGTTCAGCCACCACAGGCCGGTCCGGCAAGAACAAATCACATGTTTTCAGAACAGGTTTATTGCAGATATTGGGTTCAACACGCCACACTCCTAAAAGTTGTTCAATGGAAAGATACAAGAAAAGAATAAGCATAAATACAAGCTTACAGACGACGTACGGGGCCAAAGCCAAATACACACAGCTAGTAGAATAAACTTACAGGACTAAGGCCCCAATTACTGGTAAGCGTATAACAACTGAAACATGACTGCCATGTAACTAAGGTCTGCGCATGTGCACAAGACCACGACCGACGTGGAACAGCAACTGCGCCACGAGGAAAAGCACAGGCTAAATTAGGCTACATACGTGCATCATAAGGCTACATACGGCTCATGGTAGCATGAGGCTACATAAAGACTGTATATGTACATAAACACAGCTATATGCATAAACAGACAACACAAACAGAATATATTTCCCTTGAGAAGGGTACATGAGCTTCATCACCAAGCCTAACGAGCTAGCATTAGTGGCTAACATTCTGGCTTAGCTGGCTAGCAGTAGCATGACACACGTGAAAGGGAAATACCTCATAGATATGGTGAATATGAACTTGACCGCCTTAGCAACACCCTTAACCTCTCCCATCTATTGCTGATGTCCATCCAGTTTGATTTCTATTTGCCATATATTTTTTAACTGTGCTGTTTCACAAAAGTTCTGAACCTATATGCATTTTACGGACACAGTATATTTTACATGAGTTATCTTGTTGTTATTAGTCCCACCATTTCAGCTCCATTCAACCTCTCCCATCTATCTCTGAACACCATCCATATTGGATTTCTATTTGCCATATATTTTTCAACTGTGCTGATTTAGGCACAAACTTAATGTATACTATGGTGATACTAAAAGTATCTAAAGTTCTGAACCTTTCTATTCTCATAGTTTATACAGGTTTGTAAATTAAAGATAAACATTTTTTGCTAAAAGTATTATTGAGTCCATTCTCTTCTGACCGCGATCTCACTCTGCAGACAGCAGCGAGGTTCAGTAGGTGCACAGGGAATGGCGGACTGTGATTGGCTGATACAAGTGGGGTGACTTGTAGGTATCACCAGTGGCAGCTCCTGAAAAAATTCTCAGGAGGGGCAATTTTTCTGATGATTTAGGTGACCTACACACATTTTAAAAAAGATATGTCCAGCAACAACATGAAGACAGGGGCAGCATATAAGTCAATACCAGAAGCATTTATTGACTGATCTGGGGAGATGGATTCCAGTTTCTGTGACAGATTATAAATAATCTCTGATGCCTTTGTTATATTAGCTTTTGGTTGAATGTACTGTCGTAGTAAATATATAATGTTATAGCTTGGTCTGACTAAAATCTTGTGCATGACCCATTTTGTGTTGGGCCTTTGTATTCAATACAATGAACAAGAGTCCTATCTTGTCAGCCTTGTCAGCAGGTGGCTAAGGATAACACCCACGCCATAGGTCTCTCAGTTCTTCCAACTCACGAGTTCTTGCCCTGAGGACACACACACACACACCCACACACACACACACACACACACACACACACACACACACATCATCACTGATAAACACACACACACACACACACACACATCATCACTGATAACAAACACACACACACACACACACACACACACTGATAACAAACACACACACACACACACAAATCCTCTTCTCTTAGGCTGAACATCTGAAGACAGAGAACCCGACTCAGAGCCAATGCAACAGTGACACTAGCCTGGAGGTGACATCGCCCAACTCATCAGGACCAATCAGAAGATCAGAACTACTAGATTCAACCTACTTCATTTTATTGTATAAAATGTCAGCACACAATGTTTAGGGGCTCTTCTGATAAACTCCCTACGAGTTTGACGAACGGGTCCGTGCACGCGATTGCAGATATCTTTACCTCTGAATAAACTGCCTTATATTATACAATTATCCACCTTGTCCAAAAGTCTCTACTTTTTCTCCGTTCTCCAGTAAACTTGTTTTATCAACAATAGTAAGGTTCAATGACACAGAAAGCAGTTCAATGTCGGGGTACAGAGTCGCTCTCTTACCAGGATCGCGGTCCGCTCTGACCAGGGTGAAGGTGGCCGGCTCCACCTCTCTGTCCGGGACTCTGTCATCCAGTCAAGTCTCCCAGCTGTATTGGGATTCCGCTGCCAGCAGCGTTTTCATTATTTAGTCCGTTCGTAGCGGGTATGTACACGATCAACAAGATCAGTCCAAAACCGAAGATCAGTCCAAAGCAGAATGTTTGCAGAATGTTTGTAAACTAAGTCTACAAATTAAAAACATAAAATAACGCCACACTGCAGGTCGCAACATAGACGCTGATAGCCGCCATTGTCTTAGTTACGTTCAACGTTACGTCACGTATGACGAAAGCGCGTAAGTGCATGCACACAGACACCCATAGAGAATGTATTGAAAGCTTTGAAATGTGAAAAAAATAGATTTTACATGACAGGCTATGAGAGACTTCTGGGCGATTTTCAACCTGACTGAAATCGCCCAAAAAACGGGCGGGGCCATTTGAAGCACGACTTTAGCCTGATTTCACATTTAGTGGCTGGCAGATCAGACGTGAACACTGATAACTGCTGTTGCCGTGATATAATTGATTAGAAAAAAAATCCCTTCCTTTTCCCGTTTGGCAGTGCGTCGCCCATATCGCCCTATTGAACAAGCCGTCCCTGGGTATCACTAATGAGAAAATAAGGGGTGTTGGGCAAGTACAACTAACTAGTAGATTAGGGGTGATGTAACTGCTACATAAGAGCTGGCCTTTTTAACACCTAGTATCACCGTAGCATAACCGTAGTATACATTAAGACTGTGTCTAAATCAGTCTTATCTGGTCCTTGTCAGGAAACTCAGCGTTGGTGAACATGCCTGTTAACATGCCTTTAAATATCCACTCCCTAAGTGATGGCCTAAGCCTTCACCATGCAACGATCCAATGCTTATCACATGTCCCCTGCACTTCTGTCAACACAAGGCGTTTTATCCTGTCTGACGAGAACCTAGAAATCCCTATTGGCCTGGTCCTACCCCTACACTTTTCACCCCAGCCATCTATAGGCTACCTCCCCATGATATCCTACTACTGCACACTATCAGTCCAAAAAACAAAAAAAGCAAAAGGCAGACTTGTGGAAAATGTTTCTTGATAACAAACACGGTCATCTGTCAATTATAAAAACAATGTATCTAAGGACGACTTTGGTGAAGTAAAAGCTGTCCCAAGGGAACATCCCTCCCCCTGGGATGGAAAGGCCTACAACAGGGTTGTAAACCAACATTATATTAAAGTCCTAATGGTCATGGTTCAGGTTGCAGGAATAGATGGAAATGTTTGTTATGAAGAGTTCATGTCACAGCTACACTATCCTCTAAAATGCTGAAAGATACAGTCGTGGTCAAAAAGTTTTGAGAATGACACAAGTATTGGTCTTCACAAAGTTCGCTGCTTCAGTGTTATGAGATATTTTTGTCAGATGTTACTATGGTATACTGAAGTATAATTACAAGCATTCCATAAGTGTCAAAAGCTTTTATTGACAATTACATTAAGTTTATGCAAAGAGTCAATATTTGCAGTGTTGACCCTTCTTTTTCAAGACCTCTGCAATCCGCCCTGGCATGCTGTCAATTAACTTCTGGGCCACATCCTGACTGATGGCAGCCCATTCTTGCATAATCAATGCTTGGAGTTTGTCAGAATTTGTGTGTTTTTGTTTGTCCAACCGCCTCTTGAGGATCGACCACAATGGGATTAAGGTCTGGGGAGTTTCCTGGCCATGGACCCAAAATGTCGATGTTTTGTTCCCCGAGCCACTTAGTTATCATTTTTGCCTTATGGCAAGGTGCTCCATCATGCTGGAAAAGGCATTGGTTGTCACCAAACTGTTGGATGTTTGGGATAAGTTGCTCTCGGAGGATGTGTTGGTACCATTCTTTATTAATGGCTGTGTTCTTAGGCAAAATTGTGAGTGAGCCCACTCCCTTGGCTGAGAAGCAACCCCACACATGAATGGTCTCAGGATGCTTTACTGTTGGCATGACACAGGACTTATGGTAGCGCTCACCTTGTCTTCTCCGGACAAGGTGTTTTCCCGGATGCCCCAAACAATCGGAAAGGGGATTCATCAGAGAAAATTACTTTACCCCAGTCCTCAGCAGTCCAATCCCTGTACCTTTTGCAGAATATCAGGTCTGTCCCTGATGTTTTTCCTGGAGAGAAGTGGCTTCTTTGCTGCCCTTCTTGACACCAGGCCATCCTCCAAAAGTCTTCGCCTCACTGTTCATGCAGATGCACTCACACCTGCCTGCTGCCATTCGTGAGCAAGCTCTGCACTGGTGGTGCCCCGATCCCGCAGCTGAATCAACTTTAGGAAATGGTCCTGGCGCTTGCTGGACTTTCTTGGGCGCCCTGACGCCTTCTTCACAACAATTGAACCTCTCTTCTTGAAGTTCTTAATGATCCGATAAATGGTTGATTTAGGTGCACTCTTATCAGAAGCAACATCCTTGCCTGTGAAGCCCTTTTTGTGCAAAGCAATGATGACGGCACGTGTTTCCTTGCAGGTAACCATGGTTAACAGATGAAGAACAATGATTTCAAGCACCACCCTCCTTTTAAAGCTTCCAGTCTGTTATTCTAACTCAATCAGCATGACAGAGTCATCTCCAGCCTTGTCCTCATCAACACTCTCACCTGTGTTAACGAGAGAATCACTGACATGATGGTAGCTGGTCCTTTTGTGGCAGGGCTGAAATGCAGTGGAAATGTTTTTGGGGGGATTAAGTTCATTTTCATGGCAAAGAGGGACTTTGCAGCAATGAATTGCAATTCATCTGATCACTCTTCATGACATTCTGGAGTATATGCAAATTGCCATCATCAAAACTGAGGCAGCAGACTTTGTGAAAATTTGTATTTGTGTCACTCAAAACTTTTGACCACAACTGTACAGTAATATAACCCTGCAGCCCGCCTGGTTTTCAACCTTCCGAAGTTTTCTCATTTCACCCCGCTCCTCCGCACACTCCACTGGCTTCCAGTTGAAGCTCGCATTCACTACAAGACCATGGTGCTTACCTACGGAACAGCACTAGGAACGGCCCCTCCCTACCTTCAGGCTACGCTCAAATCCTACACCCCAACCCAAGCACTCCGTTCTGCCAGATTGGCCCTCCCACCCCTACGGGAGGGCAGCTCCCGCTCAGCCCAGTCCAAGCTCTTCTCTGTCCTGGCACCCCAATAGTGGAACGAGTCCCTGCCCATCTTCCGAAAACATCTTCAAACAGTATCTTAAATAATCCCCCGCCCCCCCAAAAACATACTTAACAAGAACTTGCACTCGTTCTAGCTCGGACTCTACTGATAGCTACGTTGCTGAGGAAAATGTACTTTATATGCCTGTGATATGTGGTTGTCCCACCTAGCTATCTTAAGATGAATGCACTAACTGTACATCGCTCTGGATAAGAGCGTCTGCTAAATGACTAAAATATAATGATAATATAATATATTAGTAGGCATCTGCACTGTAATTAGACTGCAGCCTGCAAGCACCATGATGTAAATTGGGGACTCTAGTCGGGAAGTGAGACACCACTTTTCATAACTAGACAATAAAAAAATGTCTGCCCTTGCCATAAATTTGGTTTCATTTATTTGGGCTCTGCTACCACCTAGTGCTTAGTTATACTTGTGCACCACCCTCTCCAGGTAGAAATTACCCTGATATATGATATACTTGTTCTAACTCAAATATGAACAAATAATGAAACACGTTTGATTTTGAATTGCGTAATCTCATTTTTAGCCGATTATCAAAGATCTCTGCGATTATTCGATAATTGTCTTCAGGCACAATACAAGGCCACGTGCAAGAGATCTGGAGGTCCTTGCTATATCCTGTCGCACTTATGACGAACCCCCTGCTTTCAAACAAACACGCAAAGGTATTTAAAACGCGATAAAACTGGATTATTCCATTAAAACAGGTGGTGAAATATTGTATTTAAACGATATGTTGTTAAATTTCCATTTGTTAGATTTCGTTGAGGAGGAATAACGTCACGTGTGTTTGCATGCTAAAGTAGCACCTGTTAGTTAGTTACCCAGAGCCTAACGTTAGGTAGTTATCTAGTTTGCTTTTTGGCCAGCCTGTTATAGTTGCGCTCTAGTTTATTGACACTCTTGTACGTTTTTTTTTAAATAATTAAATACGTCTTCAAAAATAAGTTACAATTGAAAAAAAACGTTCACACGTGTACTGTGGTAAGTTGCAAGTATTTTTTCAAGGTAAAAATAGCCATTCAACCAGTTTAGAAAAGAGAAAACAGGACATTCCGCTTCATTATAACGTTACCACTGTGAACATGGTGAAGGGGAAAGAACTGTCTGAGGATGTCAGGAATTTGATTATAACCAAACATGGGCTTAAGCAAGGTTACAAATCCATCTCCCGAGACCTTGGGATTGCTGTTTCCACAGTTCGCAATGTTATCAGGAAGCATGATGTGCATGGAATTGTAGTCAACCTCCCAGGACGTGGTCGCAAGAAGAATCTGGTTCCACCGGTTGAAAAAGATAAAACTCGGAAGAAGAATCTGGTTACACCGGTTGAAAAAGATAAAACTCGCAAGAAGAATCTGGTTCGAACGGTTGAAAAAGATAAAACTCGCAAGAAGAATCTGGTTCGAACGGTTGAAAAAGCAGATCGATCTGCAGCTGTCCAAAAGAAAATGGCATCTGTTTGTGACGCCACCAATGAAGACAAGGAAAAGGGTTCAGAGTCGACGGAGTCTCAGGTGCGTTAGAAAGGCTGCTAACATTAGCAGGTTATCTAACTAGGCCAACTAACAATCTTAAAACAAGTCTTACATTCAGAAATTGCAAACAAATAGCTCGCTAGATACACACTTTAAATTGTAGGCTGGACAGAAAGTGAGGGGGAGTAGAGGGAGAGTATAATGAAGCAATGAGGGAAGTCAGAGGAAGATATTTTGGGAAGTCCAAAGCAAGGTAGCTAGAGAGCAACAACAGAGGGGACTTTAACAGGGAGAGAGAGAGAACACACACGGCTCCAGTTTGAGGGCCATAAAGCATGAGGTGAGGCCACATCACAACCTTCATCATTTGCACAAGCCCCCGAAGGTAAATGAAGGGTCTTTATGATACATGTCTAGGTAATGTACTGTGTCCCCACCACCTTGTTTCAGGACAAGGAACATCCACGGGTTCTCATCCCAGAGTTGTGTCGTTCTTTCTACCAACTCGGCTGGGTTACAGGGACAGGAGGGGGGCTAAGTTTGAGACGTGGGTAAGTGCTCTTATTTAATATTGTTGGATCATTTTTAATTCTGAACCTCATACATGACTTGTTCTTTAGTTAAACATGGCAGCCCGCCATGAAAAATGGCAAAGAGTATCTGCAAACAAAAATCTATGTATATGTAGGCTAGCTAATGAACATTCACCTCCCCATGTCTTTCTACCTAGAGATCAGATCTACATCGCCCCGTCTGGAGTCCAGAAGGAGAGAATACAGGTGAGCTGGACTGGTGTTTTGCTTTCATATCGTCATAGATCCAACTTGGGCTACTTAGTTTGACCAGTTTTCTGGAGATATATGTAAATGTTTCTCGTGTGTGTGTGTTTGGTGCACCCTGTAGCCAGATGACATATTTGTCTGTGACGTGGAGGAGAGGGACATCAGCTGCCCACCCCCCTGGAAGAAGCTGAAGAAGAGCCAGTGCACCCCTCTGTTCATGAATGCCTACACTATGAGAGGTGAGGTTTCTGTTCATGAATGCCTACACTATGAGAGGTGAGGTCTCACTGTTCATGAATGCCTACACTATGAGAGGTGAGGTCTGTGTCTATAGTTCTACAGCTTACCTTGGAAACAAACCCACTTTCACAACAACAACCACAGCTGTCGTAAGCGTTAGCTCCATACGTTAGGTGTCAGAGGAGCTGATGTCACTGCTTGATGGTCTGTCACTGGCTAGCTAATATATTTAGTTGCCCTATTTCAACATCTTTGAGGCATGGAATGAGGCTGTATTGTATTAAACCCACAGACCTAATAGGCCAACATGCTAACTGTCTCCCTCCTGTTCCTCAGCGGCTCAGGCCGTCATCCACACCCACTCCAAGGCTGCCGTCATGGCAACTCTGTTTTATCCCGGCAAGGAGTTCCGCATAACTCACCAGGAGATGATCAAGGGAATCCGCAAGGGCACCTCCGGCACCAACTACAGGTGGGTAAGTGGCTAGGTGCAGTAGTTGTGCTTTCATGTTGAAAGTACAGGCGTGAAAACATCCAGCCAGAGTGCTCAATGGACTGTAGTGTGAATGTATGCACTGAAAAAGTCCAGCGACGACAGTTTATGGAAAATCCAAATGTTACCTTGTAACTCCCATAAACTTTGGCACATTTTCACTAAGGGGAAACTGACACTTGATTTTTAGATAGTGGCCCTATGACTATGCATTCTGCACACACACCCACGTTGACTGTGTGTGTGCAGATATGATGAAACGCTGGTGGTGCCCATCATTGAGAACACCCCGGAGGAGCAGGACCTGAAGGAGCGCATGGCGCTGGCCATGGAGCAGTACCCAGACTCCTGTGCTGTCCTCGTCCGGCGCCACGGCGTCTACGTGTGGGGGGAGTCCTGGGAGAAGGCCAAGACCATGTGAGTTCATTAATAATTATGAAGTAACACAATTAATGTTTATATAAGTGATTAACTAATAATTATAAATAGTATACAATTAATGCTTGTATAAGTGTT
The DNA here is from genome assembly GCF_964263955.1 of Coregonus lavaretus. NCBI lineage: Eukaryota > Metazoa > Chordata > Actinopteri > Salmoniformes > Salmonidae > Coregonus > Coregonus lavaretus. The sequence continues at coordinate 33,563,677 of NC_140024.1, forward strand.
ACTGTGAATGTGTCATTAGACTAAATGTATCACTGCTCCACGTGTGGCATGATTGTGTGTAGATAGACATATATTCACTGTTTTTAAATGCGTGATTGGTGCCTTCCAGAGGTTTGTGTGGTAATGGATTATCCGTGTGTCCCAGGTGTGAATGTTATGACTACCTATTTGACATCGCCGTCCAAATGAAGCAGAGTGGGATGGATCCTTCGGCACCACCCGTTGAAGAGAACCATTACTACGACGTCCAACAATCCCAATAAATGGAGGCAAACAATCAGCGCCTAAAATGAACACCTGACAAATGTGGGTCGATTTTTGGAATTGGGTAAGATGTCTATTTCACCAGACACATTGGCGGGTGGACAGGGCTCCACAGTGCGAGCATTTCACTCGAATTTGTGAATAAAAAAATAGTCAAGTTTGATCACATTTATAGTAAAATAAATGCTGCAGTAGCTATTTTCAAAGGATTTCTGCCGTTTTGTTTCATAGCTGGTGATGTATAGCTTCGCGCTGCAACGCTGTCTGGCTGGGGGCTGTGCGCACGTAAAGAGCTGAGTGAAAGATTACATTTTAGAAGCTCTGTGCACAGGTATAAAGGTTGGTCTAATTTACTTGAAAATAAAGTCTACTGAAGTGATACTCTGTCCTTGTTTTTCTTGGCTTTTTACATTGTTTTGTTCACATGCTAAGTTGCTTTTCTATGTTTGAGTTTCAACTGCTAGGGAAGAGAAGACAACGCTTCTACTGGTCAGACTCGATCTCACAGGCAGAAACATTGGCACATTTTTGTCTGTGATATTTTGGTTAAAAGACTTGGGTCACAAAAAATGAAATTAAACAATATACCACTTTACTACTTACTAGTAATATATTTATTGTTTTAGAAACATTACAAAGCATGCTCATCAGTTTTTTGTGTTTATTTTAAGTGAAAAAAATATTTAGCCTGGTAGATTTATTTTGGGTATATCTTCCTGCCACAGTGGCTGGGTACCAAAAAGTTACTTTTATGTCCTGAAAACAATCATTAGAAATGTCAGAAAATGTTTTTAATATACCGTATAGACAGTAATAGTGGAATGATAGTGTTTCACAATATTTTACCACAACATGTGTATTAGAGGCCCACACAACATTGCATTCTAATGGTGCAGCCTTCTTATTTGTCAACAAAAGACGGACTGGCTCTTGTCAAATTGACTGGGCCTGAGGCCACACGCTAACCGATTGTGCCACAGACTGTAGCACAATCCGTGTGCGTGCAGTACTTCTACAAATCGCTCAGCCCCAGTCAATTTGACAAGAGATTTGCTGGCCACAAAGATATGACATGTAGCTCCTTTTAAAAATACTTTTGGGGGGGGGGGGGAGTTTTAATTAAATCTCTTTTTAAAGATTAGGCTTTCCGCCATAACGCCAGGTCTATTGGCCTCTCGTATTGACATAGGCTCCTCATGATGCTCTAGTACTGCATGGTCTAATGTTAAAGTGGGTGTCAAAGAAACGTTTTGAGCTGTTAAAGGTGACTACAGGGTATAACTCTGACCAGACAGTCTGTATCAGTATCATCTGAAGTATAACAAGATGAAGTGTCTATTCTCTCAGCACTCTCTCTAAAGCCTTTCTTGAGCATTCAATGTAATCTGAAAGAATACGTTTTATAGAAGGGGTGGGTGTCATATCGAGCAAACGCCTGTCTGCACTTATAGAATTCAGGTTTAGCGGGAGTCAACTAGGGTTACTGTCTCGCATACTGCAAATCAAACAAAGCCTGACCGATGTGGATTGGACACAGGCAAACAGACATTCACATAATAAAGGAGAACATGAATCATGTCTGATCAATTAAAAATGAGAATTCATGTTAGTGTGTTGGAACAGTTTTTTCTCTCAATTGTATTGTGAAATGAAATGTGCACTGGGATTGGTTAATACTTGCACTGAGGCAAAGAGAGTTGCATAGAAATGGTGTAGTTTCAAGATAGTTTGTGTGGGAGTCTTCCAATTCAGACCTGTCTCTTCCTGGTTTTGTCTTCCTTCATCCCATGTCACTGCATGGTCGCTGTCCACGTTAAGGTGGTGCTGAACCTCAAATTCCAGGATTTGGATTCTGCTGCTGTCCATGGTGCTGAATCTCAGATCACTGCTGTGGCCTTGTTTGTTTAGATCTGGCATTCTATGTGTTTTAATTAAGAGTGATTACTGAGGGTAACCAACCTCTGCTTGACTATTCTGCATAGCAGGTTAAATGAATGATTCACCCGAATTAGTAGTGTTGATACCCTCTCCCTGAATTCTTTTTTTGGGTGGAGAAATAAATATATTTGGCTTATACAGTGCCTTCAGAAAGTATTCATACCCTAGTAGTAGCAGGCAAGGTGATCCCATCTCACCTCTGCTATTTTTGTCTATGGAGCCCTGGCCCAAGCAATCTGACAATCGGAAAAACGACACCAATATCTAAAATCCACCGATCACGTCATCTCATTATACGCCGACTATATCTTACTTTATCTAGACCATGTATCTCAATTCCTCCCAAAAGCTTTGAAGATCATAGACAAATTCAGCTCCATCTCAAGTTATAAAGGAAATCTAACCAAATCTGCCCTACTGCCTGTCAAAACCCCGATGGAGGACTCCATCTCTACTTATAGAATCCCAATGGAGGACTCCATCTCTACTTATAGAATCTCAATGGAGGACTCCATTTCTACTTATAGAATCCTAATGGAGGACTCCATCTCTACTTATAGAATCCCAATGGAGGACTCCATCTCTACTTATGGAATCCCGATGGAGGACTCCATCTCTACTTATGGAATCCCGATGGAGGACTCCATCTCTACTTATGGAATCCCGATGGAGGACTCCATCTCTACTTATGGAATCCCGATGGAGGACTCCATCTCTACTTATGGAATCCTGATGGAGGACTCCATCTCTACTTATAGAATCCCAATGGAGGACTCCATCTCTACTTATAGAATCCCAATGGAGGACTCCATCTCTACTTATGGAATCCCGATGGAGGACTCCATCTCTACTTATGGAATCCCGATGGAGGACTCCATCTCTACTTATAGAATCCCAATGGAGGACTCCATCTCTACTTATGGAATCTCAATCGTTTCCCATTTTAAATATTTGGGAATAGATATTTCAGAATGCTCTATTCAATCCAACCTCAGATGGACTAACATCCCAGTTGCTTTAACTGGCAGAATATCTATTGTCAAAATGAATATACTGACACAGCTGAATTACTGTAGTTGAATATCTATTGTCAAAATGAATATACTGACACAGCTGAATTACTGTAGTTGTATATCTATTGTCAAAATGTATATACTGACACGGCTGAATTACTGTAGTTGTATATCTATTGTCAAAATGTATATACTGACACGGCTGAATTACTGTAGTTCAATGCTTCCCTTGTCTCCCCCTTCTGGCTATCGGGATAATATCCATAGTGCAGTTTCAAAGTGTGTATGGCAAGGTAAGTGAGCCAGGATAAAATGAACAAACTTTAAATTGTATTTCCAGGCACTAGCATTTCTTCCCATCATACATTGGTTTAGACACGATTCTTCCGCCACCTGGCTGAGTATAGAGAGACATATGGTGTCTCCTATTGCCCTGGAAGAGGTGGTCTCCACTGATATATCCCTTAAACAATGTAATATGGTGTCTCCTATTGCCCTGGAAGAGGTGGTCTCCACTGATATATCCCTTAAACAATGTAATATGGTGTTTCCTATTGACCTGGAAGAGGTGGTCTCCACTGATATATCCCTTAAACAATGTAATATGGTGTCTCCTATTGCCCTGGAAGAGGTGGTCTTCACTGATATATCCATTAAACAATGTAATATGGTGTATCCTATTGCCCTGGAAGAGGTGGTCTCCACTGATATATCCCTTAAACAATGTAATATGGTGTCTCCTATTGCCCTGGAAGAGGTGGTCTCCACTGATATATCCCTTAAACAATGTAATATGGTGTCTCCTATTGCCCTGGAAGAGGTGGTCTCCACTGATATATCCCTTAAACAATAAACTACTATTTGGTCCTATTATTGCTCTCACAATCTCTATTTGGAGCAACATTTTTAAACAATGTAACTGGGAATCAAAATGTCATGCCCTTACTCTAATATTTCACAATAACTCCTTGTGATCTGGAGTGCAGCCTTTTATAATATACACTGCTCAAAAAAATAAAGGGAACACTTAAACAACACAATGTAACTCCAAGTCAATCACACTTCTGTGAAATCAAACTGTCCACTTAGGAAGCAACACTGATTGACAATACATTTCACATGCTGTTGTGCAAATGGAATAGACAACAGGTGGAAATTATAGGCAATTAGCAAGACACCCCCAATAAAGGACTGGTTTTGCAGGTGGTGACCACAGACCACTTCTCAGTTCCTATGCTTCCTGGCTGATGTTTTGGTCACTTTTGAATGCTGGCGGTGCTTTCACTCTAGTGGTAGCATGAGACGGAGTCTACAACCCACACAAGTGGCTCAGGTAGTGCAGCTCATCCAGGATGGCACATCAATGTGAGCTGTGGCAAGAAGGTTTGCTGTGTCTGTCAGCGTAGTGTCCAGAGCATGGAGGCGCTACCAGGAGACAGGCCAGTACATCAGGAGACGTGGAGGAGGCCGTAGGAGGGCAACAACCCAGCAGCAGGACCGCTACCTCCGCCTTTGTGCAAGGAGGAGCAGGAGGAGCACTGCCAGAGCCCTGCAAAATGACCTCCAGCAGGCCACAAATGTGCATGTGTCTGCTCAAACGGTCAGAAACAGACTCCATGAGGGTGGTATGAGGGCCCGACGTCCACAGGTGGGGGTTGTGCTTACAGCCCAACACCATGCAGGACGTTTGGCATTTGCCAGAGAACACCAAGATTGGCAAATTTGCCACTGGCGCTCTGTGCTCTTCACAGATGAAAGCAGGTTCACACTGAGCACATGTGACAGACGTGACAGAGTCTGGAGACGCCGTGGAGAACGTTCTGCTGCCTGCAACATCCTCCAGCATGACCGGTTTTGCGGTGGGTCAGTCATAGTGTGGGGTGGCATTTCTTTGGGGGGCCGCACAGCCCTCCATGTGCTCGCCAGAGGTAGCCTGACTGCCATTAGGTACCGAGATGAGATCCTCAAATGCCTTGTGAGACCATATGCTGGTGCGGTTGGCCCTGGGTTCCTCCTAATGCAAGACAATGCTAGACCTCATGTGGCTGGAGTGTGTCAGCAGTTCCTGCAAGAGGAAGGCATTGATGCTATGGACTGGCCCGCCCGTTCCCCAGACCTGAATCCAATTGAGCACATCTGGGACATCATGTCTCGCTCCATCCACCAACGCCAAGTTGCACCACAGACTGTCCAGGAGTTGGCGGATGCTTTAGTCCAGGTCTGGGAAGAGATCCCTCAGGAGACCATCCGCCACCTCATCAGGAGCATGCCCAGGCGTTGTAGGGAGGTCATACAGGCACGTGGAGGCCACACACACTACTGAGCCTCATTTTGACTTGTTTTAAGGACATTACATCAAAGTTGGATCAGCCTGTAGTGTGGTTTTCCACTTTAATTTTGAGGGTGACTCCAAATCCAGACCTCCATGGGTTGATACATTTGATTTCCATTGATAATTTTTGTGTGATTTTGTTGTCAGCACATTCAACTATGTAAAGAAAAAAGTATTTAATAAGATCCCTTTATTTTTTTTAGCAGTGTATAAACAACTTTTGGAATGCTCTTATTCTGAGCTAGCCATAAAAGTATGGTCCACAGATCTAATTGAATCTGAACAATCCTTTAACTGGAACAGAATATGGAAAAATATGACCTTGGCATCCCGTAATCCGAACCATCAATTTATACGCTTATACAGACTGTATGACACCAAGGAAAAGTTTTACGATGAAATTGGCCCCAACTCCCAACTGTTCACTGTGTCCCCTAAACCAGGTAGGCACATTCCTCCATATGATGTGGGAGTGCCCTGCAGTTAACTGCTTTTGGGGCAAAGTTATTAAATGAAGTGCAAATATTCAATGTTATTGCATCTGTTACTTAACGATGATAGCTCCTTGAATCAATTAATCAGAGACGATTACTGCTGGTTCTTAGATGGCGATCACCTGACTCTCTCCCAATTGGCCAGTGGCTACAGGTACTATTAGAAGTTATAACATTAGAATGATCAACACCGAGATTAAATGGTGCAGGTAAGGAAACAATTGAGGCCTGGACAAATTATACGTGACTCTGTAAAGAATCTCAGCTAAAGCCCAACTCATACAAATAAACAATTTAATAAAGCCCAACACGTCTACAAACAATATGTACAGTGCCATCAGAGGATTCATACCTCTTGACTTATTCCATATTTTGTTGTTACAGCCTGAATTCAGAATGGATTCTCACAGATCTACATAAAATACCCCATGGTGACAAAGTGAAAACATGTTTTTAGAAATCTTAGTAAATGTATTGAAAATGAAATACACATCTCATTTACGTAAGTATTCACACCCCTGAGTCAATATTTTGTAGAAGCACCTTTGGTGGCGATCAGCTTTGCACATCTGGATTCTGGGATTTTCTCCCATTCTTCCTTTCAGATTTTCTCAAACTGTTAAATTAGATGGGGGATCAGCAGTGTAAAGCAATCTTCAAGTCTTTCCACAGATTTTCAATAGGATTCAAGTCTGGGCTTTGGCTGGGCCACTCAAGGACTTTCACATTCTTGTTCTGAAGCCATTCTAGCGTTGCTTTGGCTGTATGCTTGGGGTCATTGTCCTGTTGGAATGTAAATCTTTGCCCCAGTCTAAGGACGTTTGCATTCTGAAGTAGGTTCTCATCAAGGATTTGCCTGTATTTGGTTCCATTCATTGTTCCCTCTATCCTTACCAGTCTCCCAGTCCCTGGCAGCTGAAAAGCATCTCCATAGCATGATGCTGCCGCCACCATACTTCACGGTAGGAATGGTGTTATGAGTGATGAGCGGTGCCTGGTTTTCTCCAGACACAGCGCTTTGCATTCAGGCCAAAGAGTCACATTTTTGTCTCATCAGACCACAGAATCTTTAGCCTTATGCTCTGAGTCTTTCACTTAACTTTTTGAAAACTCCAGGCGTGCTGTCATGTGCCTTTTTCTCAGGAGTGGCTTCCATCTGGCCACTCTCCCATAAAGCCCAGATTGGTGAAGTGCGGTAGAGACTGTTGTCCTTCTGGCAGGGAACTCTGTAGTTCTGTCATTGGGTTCCTGGTCACCTCCCTGACCAATGTCTTTCTTGCCGGTTTGGTCGGACGGCCAGCTCTAGGCAGAGTCTAGGTAGTTCCATATTTTCCAGACCACTGTGCTCTTGGAAACTTTATACAGTCTAGAATTGTTTCTAAATCATGTTGAAACAATTGAATTGGCCACAGGTGGACTCCAATCAAGTTGTAGTGACATCTCAAGGATAATCAAAGGAAATTGGATGCACCTGAGCTCAATTTGGAGTGGCATATATTCCACAATTTGTTGTTACAGCCTGAATTCTACACAACCTGAATTCTACACACAATACCCCATAACGACAAAGTGAAAACGTGTTTTCAGATATTTTCGCAAAACTATTGAAAATGAAATACAGAAATATATCATTTACATAAGTATTCACACCCCTGAGACAATACATGTTAGAATCACCTTTGGCAGCGATTACAACGCTCTAAGAGCTTTGCACACCTGAATTTTTCTTTTAGAAATTCTTGAATCTGTCAAGTTGGTTGTTCATCATTGCTAGTCAGCCATTTTTAAGTCTTGCCATAGATTTCCAAGCCGATTTAAGTCAAAACTGTAACTAGGCCGCTCAGGAACATTCAATGTCGTCTTGGTGAGCAACTCCAGTGTATATTTGGCATTGTGTTTTAGGTTATTGTCCTGCAGAAAGGTGAATTTGGAAAGCAGACTGAACCAGGTTTTCCACTAGGATTTTACCTGTGCTTAGCTCTATTCTGTTTATTTTTATCCTAAATAACTCCTTAGTCCTTGCCTACCTATAACATAATATATTCACCACCATGCTTGAAAATGTGAAGAGAGGCACTCTGATGTATTGTGTTGGATTTGCCCCAAACATAATGCTTTGTATTCAGGACATAAAGTTAATTTCTTTGCCACATTATTTTTGCAGCTTTACTTTAGTGCCTTATTGCAAACAGGATGCATGTTTTGGAGTATTTTTATTCTGTACAGGCTTCCTTCATTTCAATCTGTCATTTAGGTTATTATTGTGGAGTAACTACAATGTTGTTGATCCATCCTCAGTTCTCCTATCACAGCTATTAAACTCTGTAACAGTTTTTAAAGTCACCATTGGCCTCATGGTGAAATCCCTGAGCGGTTTCCTTCCTCTCCGGCAACGGAGTTAAGAAGGATGCCTGCATCTTTGTAATGACTGGGTGTATTGATGCACCATCCAAAGTGTAATTATTAACTTCACCATGCTCAAAGGGATATTCAATGTCAGCTTTTTTTATTTGACACATCTACCAATAGGTGCCCTTCTTTGCGAGGCGTTGGAAAACCTCCCTGGTCTTTGTGGTTGAATCTGTGTTTGAAATTCACTGTTCGACAGAGGGACGTTACAGATAATTGTATGTGTGGGGTACAGAGATGAGGTAGTCATTTTACAATCATGTTGAACACTATTATTGCACACAGAGTGACTCCATGCAACTTATTATGTGAATTGTTATGCACAGTTTTACTCCTGAACCTATTTAGTCTTGCCATAACAAAGGGATTGAATACTTATGGACTCAAGACGTTTCAGCTTTTCATTTTTTAATTAATTTGTAAACATTTGTAAAAACATTTAGTCTTAGATGGATTTCTTTCAGACCAGGTTTTGTTCTAAGTAGGGATGTAGAATGTGTCTAAAATGACAATGCTCCTGCCTTGATATTCTCCTAAGGATATGCTTCTGCCAGCCAGGCCCCGTTTAGCTCAGTTGGTAGAGCATGGCGCTTGCAACGCCAGGGTTGTGGGTTCGATTCCCACGGGGGGCCAGTATGAAAATAAAATAAATGTATGCACTCATTAACTGTAAAGTCGCTCTGGATAAGAGCGTCTGCTAAATGTAAATGCGACCATTATTAATTATTATTAAATGGGACCATTATTATTATTTAGACTAGAGAGAATCTGGTTTAACCTCTGCATTAGACTTTCAACATAGCCTGATATGTTTTAGAAGTTATTCAAGTTTTAGTTTGCTCCACAGAACGTGTAGATCAGGACTGTTTTGATCTACATTAACTGATCTCCCAGGTGATAAATGAAACATTACACGTGCGCCCAACCTATAGGGCTGACTGTCAGTCAACCTCACAGCCAGTCGTCTCCTGAGGACACTCCCCTGTGTAGTGGCAAATGGATGTCCCAGTGCTCCTGCCAACACTGCTTCCTTTCATTTCCATCATGGAATTCCACCCTGGCTAGCGTGTGCCGCGCGGTCTCCAGTAACATCAGACGGTGCCTGTGGATCCCATCTCTGAGCGCGCCGCCACTCTCCCGCTCTCATCCCAGTTCTTCATCACACATCAGCGGGGAGTTCTTACAGGATGCTCCTCCGTACGCCCGACTGACTTCCCTCGTCTAGTCTGCTGTGTGTGCTGAAAATAGGCTTGTGTTGTTAACTTAATAGCGTAGTCAAATATACCACTGGATCCAGAAGATCCCCTCTGTGTTGCTATGCTAATGCTGTAAGAAATACATATTGTGATGGGCAAGGCACTGCTGGAAAATTGTGAAGAAAATCCTGTTTTGACAATGTATTACACAAATGGTTTTGTTAGCAATCCTCTTTTCAGAAATGTTTTTTTTATATCTATACATTGTCTCAAACACGTATCACATTGAAACATTGAACTGTGGCCTACATCCATGAGTGATTGGAATTAGAGCTCCTGTTTACATGTCCACTGCAAGAGCATCTCCGTCTTGAAGGACCATGAACAGAGTTTGAGTGATACAGTATATTGCTAGAACATGGAAAAGGTTGTATTGTTTTTCCCGTCTTGGTCTATCTCTGAACAGGAGCTGAATACATTGTGGATCACCCACAGGAGGGGGGAGGGGGGGGGGGAGGGGAGCCTCAGGTTTAGTACTTTGTGATTCACCCACAGGAGATAGCCTCGGGTTTAATGCTTTGCAAGAGTTGTGTTCAAAGAACTGAACGTGAACTTAGCTAATTGGGTTTGACTTTAAGTTGTCATTCATGTGCATTTCTTTCTACCAAACTGACCATGGTGTGTTTTCTTCCTGCTTAGCGTCCTGAGCTATACAGCCAACCAAATATTATCTCACTCTGCAATTATCAGCAACACACATTAAACATTTATCAGCCAGTTTGAAGTCTGTGATGGAACTAAACCAAGCCAAATATTAATCACACTTGGCAAAATTGCCAAGCACAGGAACAATATGAATACTTAATGATTTTAGGATAATGTTTCGCTGACAAACAACAACAAACAAGTTTTCTTTGGCAATTGCTGTGAAGCATTGTTCTCTCAGACCTAAGAGCACAGGGAAGCAGATACAAGTGATTTAAGATACTTCACCTTCTACAGAAAAGTACTTTCTCTGCCAGCTGTTCCCCAGTGCCATCCGCCTCCATCCTTCTCATAGACAAAAGAGAAAGGCGGGGATAAATGCACTGACCACATTAATATGCAGAGTAAGAAGTATAGTCTCTAGCGGGGTGCGTACCGGCATGGCAACAAAGATAATCAAGCCCTCTTTTGATGAGATGTCTGCGTAGACCAGGAGTGTCAAACAAAAGTTCTCCACAGGAGCACATTCGTTCTTCCCCGAGGTCCGGTGGGATGCATTTTAAAATGTTATAATTCCTCACCGTCAAAATTTTGCACAAACATCAAATAAAAGTGTTCCCAAAGCTTCCCTGACTGTCTAGCTTTCGTTTCGATGTTAGCAAGCTGGACAGAGTGAAGAGACTATAAATATAGGTATTATCATTTATACACAATTTTCCCGAGGGGAAAAATAATGAATAAAAGAAACTACCCAAGCCACCCGCGGGCCGGATTGAATGGGCCTTGAGTTTGACACGTGGCATAGACTATCCCTTGGCTAATGGTGAGCAGACTGCTATGGACATCAGAGTATTAGCAGATCCTTCTGCCTCTGCCCGTATTGTCTCTTTAGACAGACTGGTTGCTTCCGGCGATGTACCAATGCTCCAGCTGTTGCCTAGCTTACATTGCTCCAAGGTCTGGGATATCTGAGACTGCTGGCCAGAGGAGACTGCTGGCCAGAGGAGACTGCTGGCCAGAGGACACTGCTGGCCAGAGGAGACTGCTGGCCAGAGTAGACTGCTAGCCAGAGGGAACCTTGTGTTGCTTCAGGACAGCCTGCTGTGTTGGCCATTCCTATTCAGCATGGATGCTGTCTGTTGATTTGTTTAGTGTGTCTCTTAGTGGCCCCAATGGCATAGTCTGTCATAGTCTGTTATAGTCTGTCATAGTCTTTAATAGTCTTGTCTTTGAAGGGTATGGTGTACCTATTGTATAGAAGGGTATGGTGTACCTATTGTATAGAAGGGTATGGTGTACCTATTGTATAGAAGGGTATGGTGTATATGCTGTCATAAAAGGGTATGGTGCATCTACTGTAGAGAAGGGTATGGTGTATCTACTGTATAGAAGGGTATGGTGTATCTACCGTATAGAAGGGTATGGTGTATCTACTATGGTGTATATGCTGTCATAGAAGGGTATGGTGCATCTACTGTAGAGAAGGGTATGGTGTATCTACTGTATAGAAGGGTATGGTGTATCTACTGTATAGAAGGGTATGGTGTATCTAATATGGTGTATATGCTGTCATAGAAGGGTATGGTGTATCTACTGTAGAGAAGGGTATGGTGTATCTACTATGGTGTATATGCTGTCATAGAAGGGTATGGTGTATCTACTGTAGAGAAGGGTATGGTGTATCTACTGTATAGAAGGGTATGGTGTATCTACTGTAGAGAAGGGTATGGTGTATCTACTATGGTGTATATGCTGTCATAGAAGGGTATGGTGTATCTACTGTAGAGAAGGGTATGGTGTATCTACTGTATAGAAGGGTATGGTGTATCTACTCTAGAGAAGGGTATGGTGTATCTACTGTATAGAAGGGTATGGTGCATCTACTATCATAGAAGGGTATGGTGTATCTACTGTATAGAAGGGTATGGTGCATCTACTGTAGAGAAGGGTATGGTGTATCTACTGTATAGAAGGGAATGGTGTATCTACTATCATAGAAGGGTATGGTGTATCTACTATAGAAGGGTATGGTGTATCTACTGTAGAAGGGTATGGTGTATCTACTATATAGAAGGGTATGGTGTATCTACTGTAGAGAAGGGTATGGTGTATCTACTATCATAGAAGGGTATGGTGTATCTACTATAGAAGGGTATGGTGTATCTACTGTAGAAGGGTATGGTGTATCTACTGTATAGAAGGGTATGGTGTATCTACTGTAGAGAAGGGTATGGTGTATCTACTGTATATTTTTACATTTTTACATTTTAGTCATTTAGCAGACGCTCTTATCCAGAGCGACTTACAGTTAGTGAATACATATTTTTTTTTTTTATACTGGCCCCCCGTGGGAAACGAACCCACAACCCTGGCGTTGCAAACGCCATGCTCTATCAACTGAGCTACATCCCGGCCGGCCATTCCCTCCCCTACCCTGGACGACGCTGGGCCAATTGTGCGCCGCCCATGAGTCTCCCGGTCGCGGCCGGCTGCGACAGAGCCTGGATTCGAACCAGGATCTCTAGTGACACAGTTAGCACTGCGATGCAGTGCCTTAGACCACTGCGCCACTCAGGAGTCCAGAAGGGTATGGTGTATCTACTATCATAGAAGGGTATGGTGTATCTACTATAGAAGGGTATGGTGTATCTACTGTAGAAGGGTATGGTGTATCTACTGTATAGAAGGGTATGGTGTATCTACTGTAGAGAAGGGTATGGTGTATCTACTGTATAGAAGGGTATGGTGTATCTACTGTATAGAAGGGTATGGTGTATCTACTGTATAGAAGGGTATGGTGTATCTACTGTAGAGAAGGGTATGGTGTATCTACTGTGGAAAAGGGTATGGTGTATCTACTGTATAGAAGGGTATGGTGTATCTACTATCATAGAAGGGTATGGTGTATCTACTATCATAGAAGGGTATGGTGTATCTACTGTATAGAAGGGTATGGTGTATCTACTGTATAGAATGGTATGGTGTATCTACTGTAGAGAAGGGTATGGTGTATCTACTATGGTGTATATGCTGTCATAGAAGGGTATGGTGTATCTACTGTATAGAAGGGTATGGTGTATCTACTGTAGAGAAGGGTATGGTGTATCTACTGTAGAGAAGGGTATGGTGTATCTACTGTATAGAAGGGTATGGTGTATCTACTGTAGAGAAGGGTATGGTGTATCTACTATGGTGTATATGCTGTCATAGAAGGGTATGGTGTATCTACTGTAGAGAAGGGTATGGTGTATCTACTGTATAGAAGGGTATGGTGTATCTACTGTAGAGAAGGGTATGGTGTATCTACTCTAGAGAAGGGTATGGTGCATCTACTATCATAGAAGGGTATGGTGTATCTACTGTATAGAAGGGTATGGTGCATCTACTGTAGAGAAGGGTATGGTGTATCTACTGTATAGAAGGGTATGGTGTATCTACTGTAAAGAAGGGTATGGTGTATCTACTATGGTGTATATGCTGTCATAGAAGGGTATGGTGTATCTACTGTAGAGAAGGGTATGGTGTATCTACTGTATAGAAGGGTATGGTGTATCTACTGTAGAGAAGGGTATGGTGTATCTACTGTATAGAAGGGTATGGTGTATCTACTGTATAGAAGGGTATGGTGTATCTACTGTAGAGAAGGGTATGGTGTATCTACTGTATAGAAGGGTATGGTGTATCTACTGTATAGAAGGGTATGGTGTATCTATTGTAGAGAAGGGTATGGTGTTTCTACTGTATAGAAGGGTATGGTGTATCTACTGTATAGAAGGGTATGGTGTATCTACTGTATAGAAGGGTATGGTGTATCTACTGTGGAAAAGGGTATGGTGTATCTACTGTATAGAAGGGTATGGTGTATCTACTATCATAGAAGGGTATGGTGTATCTACTATCATAGAAGGGTATGGTGTATCTACTGTATAGAAGGGTATGGTGTATCTACTATATAGAATGGTATGGTGTATCTACTGTAGAGAAGGGTATGGTGTATCTACTATGGTGTATATGCTGTCATAGAAGGGTATGGTGTATCTACTGTATAGAAGGGTATGGTGTATCTACTGTAGAGAAGGGTATGGTGTATCTACTGTAGAGAAGGGTATGGTGTATCTACTGTATAGAAGGGTATGGTGTATCTACTGTAGAGAAGGGTATGGTGTATCTACTATGGTGTATATGCTGTCATAGAAGGGTATGGTGTATCTACTGTAGAGAAGGGTATGGTGTATCTACTGTATAGAAGGGTATGGTGTATCTACTGTAGAGAAGGGTATGGTGTATCTACTGTATAGAAGGGTATGGTGTATCTACTATGGTGTATATGCTGTCATAGAAGGGTATGGTGTATCTACTGTAGAGAAGGGTATGGTGTATCTACTATGGTGTAGATGCTGTCATAGAAGGGTATGGTGTATCTACTGTAGAGAAGGGTATGGTGTATCTACTGTATAGAAGGGTATGGTGTATCTACTGTAGAGAAGGGTATGGTGTATCTACTATGGTGTATATGCTGTCATAGAAGGGTATGGTGTATCTACTGTAGAGAAGGGTATGGTGTATCTACTGTATAGAAGGTTATGGTGTATCTACTCTAGAGAAGGGTATGGTGTATCTACTGTATAGAAGGGTATGGTGCATCTACTATCATAGAAGGGTATGGTGTATCTACTGTATAGAAGGGTATGGTGCATCTACTGTAGAGAAGGGTATGGTGTATCTACTGTATAGAAGGGTATGGTGTATCTACTATCATAGAAGGGTATGGTGTATCTACTATAGAAGGGTATGGTGTATCTACTGTAGAAGGGTATGGTGTATCTACTGTATAGAAGGGTATGGTGTATCTACTGTAGAGAAGGGTATGGTGTATCTACTGTATAGAAGGGTATGGTGTATCTACTATGGTGTATATGCTGTCATAGAAGGGTATGGTGTATCTACTGTATAGAAGGGTATGGTGTATCTACTGTAGAGAAGGGTATGGTGTATCTACTGTAGAGAAGGGTATGGTGTATCTACTGTCATAGAATGGTAAGGTGTATCTACTATGGTGTATCTACTATCATAGAAGGGTATGGTGAATCTACTGTGGAAAAGGGTATGTTGTATCTACTGTGGAGAAGGGTATGGTGTATCTACTATCATAGAAGGGTATGGTGTATCTACTGTAGAGAATGGTATGGTGTATCTACTCTCATAGAAGGGTATGGTGTAGCTACTGTAGAGACAGAATTAGAATGGAGATGAAACGATTTTCCTCAGTCTTTTCTCTAATTTCTCATTCCTCATATAGGCCCCTCTGACTGTCCTCTGGGATTTAGTTAGAGAAAATATTCATCTTGACACTCAATTGCGGTGTCGTGCGCCTGGTGTTTTCTGGTGTCACGTCAGACTGCATTATCCTGTGAACACTGTGAGCATGCTCAACGTTAAAGGGCAATCTGCCGTTGAAACAATAACAAAGTGAGCACCCCTTATTTGTTAAAAAGGTGAGGGATGGGGCTGGAGAAATATAACCACTTTCAAATTCATAGACATAGCTATGGATGCAAGGACTGACCATCCATGATATCAAAATTATAGTTTTAACGATTTTGGGAGGTTTTATAGTGTTTGTTTACAAACAGAGTAAAACAAGCTTATATTTTGGGTTCTGATGGGGTAAGACAGTTGAACTAAGCTCATGAGGCATTTATAAGTTATGTTCTTCAAGAATCCCAATAACAATTGACGTAGCAATCGAAGATTGCCCCTTTCAGTCACTCTGAGATTCTGTCTGCTGTGTAGGTTGAAGGAGCAGCACATCTAGTTAGACTCTTTTTACAACACCACACCTCGTTGCTTTTTCATGAGGGAGAACTAGAAAACTCAAATCAAATCAAATGTTCTTTGTCACATGCGCCGAATACAACAGGTGTAGACCTTACAGTGAAATGCTTACTCACAATGCAGTTTTTAGAGAAATAAGTGTTAAGTAAACAATAGATAAGTATAATATAAAAGCAGTAAAATAACAGTAAAAATAACAGTAGCGAGGCTATATACAGGGGGTACCAGTACAGAGTCAATATACAGGCTATATACAGGGGGTACCGGTACAGAGTCAATATACAGGCTATATACAGGGGGTACCAGTACAGAGTCAATATACAGGGGGTACCGGTACAGAGTCAATATACAGGCTATATACAGGGGGTACCGGTACAGAGTCAATATACAGGCTATATACAGGGGGTACAGGTACAGAGTCAATATACAGGCTATATACAGGGGGTACCGGTACAGAGTCAATATACAGGCTATATACAGGGGGGTACCGGTACAGAGTCAATATACAGGCTATATACAGGGGGTACCGGTACAGAGTCAATATACAGGCTATATACAGGGGGTACCGGTACAGAGTCAATATACAGGCTATATACAGGGGGTACCGGTACAGAGTCAATATACAGGCTATATACAGGGGGGTACCGGTACAGAGTCAATATACAGGCTATATACAGGGGGTACCGGTACAGAGTCAATATACAGGCTATATACAGGGGGTACCGGTACAGAGTCAATATACAGGCTATATACAGGGGGTACCGGTACAGAGTCAATATACAGGCTATATACAGGGGGTACCGGTACAGAGTCAATATACAGGCTATATACAGGGGGTACCGGTACAGAGTCAATATACAGGCTATATACAGGGGGTACCGGTACAGAGTCAATATACAGGCTATATACAGGGGGTACCGGTACAGAGTCAATATACAGGCTATATACAGGGGGGTACCGGTACAGAGTCAATATACAGGCTATATACAGGGGGTACCGGTACAGAGTCAATATACAGGCTATATACAGTGGGTACCGGTACAGAGTCAATATACAGGCTATATACAGGGGGGTACCGGTACAGAGTCAATATACAGGCTATATACAGGGGGTACCGGTACAGAGTCAATATACAGGCTATATACAGGGGGTACCGGTACAGAGTCAATATACAGGCTATATACAGGGGGTACCGGTACAGAGTCAATATACAGGCTATATACAGGGGGTACCGGTACAGAGTCAATATACAGGCTATATACAGGGGGGTACCGGTACAGAGTCAATATACAGGCTATATACAGGGGGTACCGGTACAGAGTCAATATACAGGCTATATACAGTGGGTACCGGTACAGAGTCAATATACAGGCTATATACAGGGGGTACCGGTACAGAGTCAATATACAGGCTATATACAGGGGGTACCGGTACAGAGTCAATGTGCGGGGGCACCGGTTAGTCGAGGTAATTGAGGTGATATGAACATGTAGGTAGAGTTAAAGTGACTATGCATAGATAGTAAACAGAGAGTAGCAGCAGCGTAAAAGAAGGGGGGGGGGGGTACACACACACCTCTACAACCTCTACAAAGCGCTGTAAGAACACCCAGGTTGTAATGCATGGAGAGTGAACTGGAGATTTGGAGCGGCATAGTTTTCCTGTTCTATCGCCAAGGCTTGGCCCGGTGCATGACACTGTTTGAGGACAAATTCACTCCTTACTGTGCTGTATCACAATTACTGTGCCAACACACTTATCTTGTTCTGAAAACAGGACATTTTAAAAGTATGCCTCAATGATTTTGTTTTGCAAGAAGAAACAAATATGTTACTACATAAGTACTGCAGTGTGGGTTTGTTGGAGTTGTAACCCCCAGTCTAGGAATGACCAAAACCAATTTGCCACTACATTGGGGCCAAAACCAATTTGCCACTACATTGGGGCCAAAACCAATTTACCACTACATTGGGGCCCAAAACCAATTTGCCACTACATTGGGGCCAAAACCAATTTGCCACTACATTGGGGCCCAAAACCAATTTGCCACTACATTGGGGCCAAAACCAATTTGCCACTACATTTGGACCAAAACCAATTTGCCACTACAATGGGACCAACACTAATTTGCCACTACATTGGGACCAAAACTAATTTGCCACTACATTGGGGCCAAAACCAGTTTGCCACTACATTTGGACCAAAACTAATTTGCCACTACATTGGGGCCAAAACCAATTTGCCACTACATTGGGGCCAAAACCAATTTGCCACTACATTGGGTCCAAAACCAAT
This sequence comes from Coregonus lavaretus, assembly GCF_964263955.1. Lineage (NCBI taxonomy): Eukaryota > Metazoa > Chordata > Actinopteri > Salmoniformes > Salmonidae > Coregonus > Coregonus lavaretus. The sequence continues at coordinate 33,582,158 of NC_140024.1, forward strand.
TCGCCACTACATTGGGGCCAAAACCAGTTTGCCACTACATTTGGACCAAAACTAATTTGCCACTACATTGGGGCCAAAACCAATTTGCCACTACATTGGGGCCAAAACCAATTTGCCACTACATTGGGTCCAAAACCAATTCGCCACTACATTGGGGCCAAAACCAATTTGCCACTACATTGGGACCAAAACCAATTTGCCACTACATTGGGGCCAAAACCAATTTGCCACTACATTGGGAACAAAACTAATTTGCCACTACATTGGGACCAAAAC
>NC_140024.1:33584933-33877838 GCF_964263955.1 Coregonus lavaretus
AATCGATGTGAGGCTACTTGAAAGCTTTATCCACAAATATGACTGAAACATGCAAGCACTCATATCAAATCCATCGACGTGACTCTTGTTAGATCTATCTGACTGTGGTATATCTTCGGATGGTCAGTTTGAATTTGGGAGTCTTTGGAGGAGGTTCCAGAGCAGCTCAGTTCAAACACGGCAAGTTCATTACCACTGTGGCTCTCAGTTCAAATACGCGGAGTTCAATACCACTTTGGCTCTCAGTTCAAATACGGGGAGTTCTTTACCACTGTGGCTCTCAGTTCAAATACGGGGAGTTCATTACCACTGTGGCTCTCAGTTCAAATACGGGGAGTTCATTACCACTGTGGCTCTCAGTTCAAATACGGGGAGTTCATTACCACTGTGGCTCTCAGTTCAAATACGGGGAGTTCATTACCACTGTGGCTCTCAGTTCAAATACGGGGAGTTCATTACCACTGTGGCTCTCAGTTCAAATACGGGGAGTTCATTAGCACTGTGGCTCTCAGTTCAAATACGGGGAGTTCATTACCACTGTGGCTCTCAGTTCCTGGTTAGACCCTCTCTTTTTACTACTGTCCATTTCTGGAGGGCTCCAGTGCCTGCGCAGATCCTCATTCAATGAGAGGACAGGATGTGGGTTTCACTCTTTTGAGAGGAGTCAACGTTTCTCAAAATGGTTGTGGAGCGCTGACATTGTACAGTATATAGAGGCGCCTCATGAGCTCTCATGAAGTCACTTGAAAAGTTTTAATTATGGAAAAGTTGAGCACCTACGGGTGGCACCACCCTGCTGGACACAAAAAAAACAAATTTCTTCCTTGAGTGTTTCTGGCATAGAATAGTGTTGGATTGCTTTAGTCTTGTAGTGGTCTGCTCCCATGCCATCCTTGCTCACCACATACCAGAGAAACTGACGTTTCTGGGAGACATAAGTGGTTTTTGAGTTTCTGTGTCAATCCAGCATCCGGGAGACAACCAAACTCTCTCTGGGTGTCCCTGAAGTGACTCTCAATATCCTTTTGGATAAATAATATAATCCAGGTACATGCTACAACAGTCTCCCAGACAACTCTTCAAGACATGCGTCAAGAGTCTCTGGAAGGTAGCAGGTGCATTTGTAAGTCCGAAAGGCATGACCCTGGTATTGGTATTTGGTATTGTATTAGGATCCCCATTAGCTGTTGCGATAGCAGCATCTACTCTTCCTGGGGTCCACACAGAACATGAAACATGACAAAACAGAGCATCAATAGACGAGCTGAAGGACAGAACTACATACATTTTAAACGTCACACATCGACTACATTTCAAAACAATTACACAACATATCTAGGTCAAATAGGGGAGAGGCGTTGTGCCGTGAGGTGTTGCTTTGTCTGTTTTTTTTTTTAAACCATGTTTTCTCTTCACTTGAGTAATCTGAGGTGGTTTGAATACAACCCAAAGAACAAGACAAACGCAATGCTCTACATACTGGTTATTTACTCATCAGTAAATAACTCAATGTCATGAATACACTACATGACCAAAAGTATGTGGACACCTGCTCGTCAAACATCTCATTCCCAAATCATGGGCATTAATATGGGGTTGATCCCCCCTTTGCTGCTATAACAGCCTCCACTCTTCTGGGAAGGCTTTCCACTAGATGTCGGAACATTACTGCGGGGACTTGCTTCCATTCAGCCACAAGAGCATTAGTGAGGTCGGGCACTGATGTTGGGCGATTAGGCCTGACTCAAAGTCGGCTGCTCGGCCATGGAAACCCATTTCATGAAGCTCCCAACAAACAGTTATTGTGCTGACCTTGCTTCCAGAGGAAGTTTGGAACTCGCTAGTGTGTGTTGTAAGTGAGGACGGACAAGTTTTACCCGCTACGCGCTTCAGCACTCGGCGGTCCCGTTCTGTGAGCTTGTGTGGCCTACCACTTCGCGGCTGAGCCGTTGTTGCTCCTAAACGTTTCCACTTCACAATAACAGCACTTACAGTTGACCGGGGCAGCTCTAGCAGGGCAAAAAATTTGACAAACTGACTTGTTGGAAAGGTGGAATCCTATGACGGTGCCACGTTGAAAGTCACTGAGCTCTTCAGTAAGGCTATTCTACTGCAAATGTTTGTCTCTGGAGATTGCATGGCTGTCAGCAACACGTGTGGCCGAAAAATAGCAGAGTCTACTAATTTGAAAGGATATCCACGTATTTCTGTATATATAGTGTATCTAGCTATTGTCTACATATAGCCCACAGAGAGCCTGTACATGTAGGGCAGCATCTTCTCTTGTGGTATTATTACCATACTGTTAGCTGCCTCAAGACACAGTATCATGTTCACCATGTATCACAGGCAGACCACTGCTTCCACCCTCTTCGTTCCTCTCCATAACAGGTACCTGATTGGGCCTGTCACTGGGTTAAAACGTGATGTAATTCACAGACCCTGGGATAACATATTTTTCAAATAATCCTTTAGGTTTCATAGAAATCCTGTCGACCTGGCTGGTTCCTTTTAGGTTTCATAAGAATCGTGTCGACCTGGCTGGTTCCTTTTAGGTTTCATAAGAATCGTGTCTACCTGCCTGGTTCCTTTAGGTTTCACAATATTCCTGTCTGCCTGTCTGGTTCCTTTAGGTTTCAGAAGAATCCTGTCTATCTGGCTGATTCCTTTAGGTTTCATAAGAATCCTGGCTATCTGTCTGGTTCCTTTAGGTTTCATACGAATCCTGTCTACATGCCTGGTTCCTTTAGGTTTCAGAAGAATCCTGTCTATCTGGCTGATTCCTTTAGGTTTCATAAGAATCCTGGCTATCTGCCTGGTTTCTTTAGGTTTCAGAAGAATCCTGTCTACCTTTTTGGTTCCTTTAGGTTTCATAATAATCCTGTTTATCTGGCTGGTTCCTTTAGGTTTCATAATAATCCTGTCTACCTGGTTGGTTCCTTTAGGTTTCAGAAGAATCCTGTCTACCTGGTTGGTTCCTTTAGGTTTCAGAAGAATCCTGTCTACCTGGTTGGTTCCAATACGTTTCATAAGACTCCTGTCTACCTTACTGGTTCGGTTCCTTTTAGGTTTCATAAGAATCCTGTCTATCTGGCTAGTTCCTTTAGGTGTCCTAAGAATCCTGTCCATCTGGCTGGTTCCTTTAGGTTTCCTAAGAATCCTGTCTATCTGGCTGGTTCCTTTTAGGTTTCATAAGAATCCTGTCAACCTGGCTGGTTCCTTTAGGTTTCATGAGAATCCTGTCCATCTGGCTGGTTCCTTCAGTGTTCCTAAGAATCCTGTCTATCTCTACGGTTCCTTTAGGTTTCATAAGAATCCTGTCTATCAGGCTGGTTCCTTTAGGTTTCGTAAGTATCCTGTCAACCTGGTTGGTTCCTTTAGGTTTCTGAGCACGTGCCTCAATCAACTCCCCCTCAACTGGCACCCTCTCCGGCTCATGGCTTTGGCATACGAAGGCGCTTTTTGCCAAATCAAATTTGAATGGATTGAAGGGGTTGGCACCCTCTCCTTAATGAATGGATTCACCAGGGACCTCGTTCCACTGAGTGTTGTGCTACTGAGCGTGTTCATCAGCTCGACAAACGTACACGAGAGATCCAAGATCTAATCAGCTGCAGCATTAGCTCTCTGGTATTGATGATGAGTCTATGAAATATAAACTAATGATTATAGCTTATATCAAGCAGGTATCACGGATGATTATTCATAAAATCCCTATGTTAGACTGCCTCGCCTCCTCAAAACAAGGTAATTATGTACACTTCTATGATACATATACATTTAGGTGCAGACTCTGCTTCCTGTTTCCCGTCTTAGCAACTTTGACTGGCAAAGCTTAGGTCCTTTGTCGCTCTGTCCCCCTGTCTTTCTGCCTCTTGGGGACTGATAGAATAGAACTTTGTTGTCCATTGGTTAGAATGGAAATGTGTCTTCTGTGGTCCTCTGTAGCTCAGCTGGTAGAGCACGGCGCTTGTAACGCCAAGGTAGTGGGTTCGATCCCCGGGACCACCCATACACAAAAAAATGTATGCACGCATGACTGTAAGTCGCTTTGGATAAAAGCGTCTGCTAAATGGCATATATTATTATTATATTATTATATTATATTATATTATTATATTATATTATTATATTCTGCCTTTCCCAACACCCCCAGATATACACACACACATATACACACACGGTGAGAAACACAGGTTCAGCATTAGTGCAGCGCTCCTGGATGGGGAGCAGTTGTGCGGTCGTAAGTGCCTTGCTCAAGGGCACAACGGCAGGAGATAGTAGATGAGATCAGAGACCAGCAGCCTTCCAGCTGCCAGTTCAGTTCCATTCCCATTGTTGTGTTACCCGGCCCAGGGCTTTAACCAGCAACCTTCTTGATACTGGTCCACCTCTCTATCCTCCAGGATCAGCGTACCTTCCCCCATTCCTGACCTTACCTTTAGAAAGGTTCCAAAAGGCAACTTCCTCCTACTCCCTGCAGAAAGCCTGAGAAGTATCTGTCATAGTGTAGCAGAGAACATCGTATTACTGTAGCCTTCTCTTCACCTGTATGGCAAGCTGTTACAAGACCTGTACTTGATACAGTGACGGACCTAGGTGCTGAAGCTCAACTATCCCTGGCACGCTATGCGGGGTACTCAATGTAGCAACAGAGGTGCAACCGCTTCGTCAAGGCAGAGGTGGTGTTCCGTGTTCGTGGAGACGCTGGCGTTTATTATGCAAAGAAGCCTTGACCTTGCTGGTGGCTTTAGTCACTACATTGTTATTCAAGGCTGTGGAGATAAAGTGCCAGAGTAGCAGAATCCCAATGATAGTGTGGCTGCAACATCACACCTTTGTTAAAGAAGATTGGTTGTTGGTTCTATTATCCAGGGATGCTTTGTCAGCAGTTTACAGGTCCATGGCCAATAGCTAGGATTATGTGTGGGATCATAAAAGATAATTACAAATTAATATTCATAGTTATTTGCACTGTTGGTGTTTCCTTATGGGGGTGCCCATGCTGATATGTTGGTCGTCATGGTGAGTGGTACCCTGATTGGTGACAGCCCCCTACCTCCAGGAACGCTTGTAAATCCAATTTTGCTTTACTCCATTCCAAAACAAATTAATCCAGTAGATTAAAATGCACCATGTTAAGAGCTTGGACTGTTTCCAGTACAAGGAGGTTGTCTTAGAGGTAAATGCCCCTCAGAATACAGCCGAATGAAGGGAGCCATTTGCATTATGCATACCAGTACATGTTATATTAATTCAACTAATGAAAAACATGATTTGTATATATATATATATATATTTTTTACATTATAACATTATGATGATACAGATTTTGACACCAATAATTGCAACGTGCTTTTAATTGGTAAAGCTTAATCACTAATCCACTGAATTACCGAACTGGTACAGACTAAGTAATGACATATCTTTTGCTGACCTTTTTAGATGTTTTCAGCATCTACCTATAATGAGTACATACGGGATCTTCAGTCAGGCTCCGACCTCTGGGTGAGGCTGGGCGCAGGAGCGTTGAAAAATGCGAATTAGAATTTTGAACGCGGCAGATAGCCTATCGTTTAAAAGCGTTGGGGCAGTAACCGAAAAGTCCCTGGTTCGAATCCCTGAGCTGACTAGGTGAACAAATCTTTTGATGTGCCGTTGAGCAAGGCGCCTGTAAGTGGCTCTGGATAAGAGCGTCTGCTAAATGACTAACATGTAAGTGGTCTGCATAGTTTCAAGGATTTGCAAATAAACGTACAGTTCAGGTAACTGTTGGTGAGAGGAGGTTTTGGCACATTTCATATTGAAATTGCCGTCATGTAGTTAGTTACACAAACTGCACAGGTATAGACGATGTTTTATTGGTATAATCTGTGTTTACTCTGTAGTTGACCAATACCCACGTATGTAGCTACCATGTAAATACCTTTACTTTACTCACATTGTAGTCTCCATCAGTTGTTTTTAAAGCACTACAGTCTCATAATCTAGAAGCAATGGATTGACTGCAACCTATAATTGCTCACCAATTAACCACCATTGTATCATTTTCCCCATTTCCTTTTGCCAGGATGTCTCCACGCTGTTGTATTTTGGACTGTACAGCTGGCCTACTTTCCCCTGCACTAAACTGGTATCCATAAGCACCCAGTCCCTCTAGCCTACAGTACCCATAAGCACCCAGTCCCTCTAGCCTACAGTATCCATAAGCACCCAGTCCCTCTAGCCTACAGTATCCATAAGCACCCAGTCCCTCTAGCCTACAGTACCCATAAGCACCCAGTCCCTCTAGCCTACAGTACCCATAAGCACCCAGTCCCTCTAGCCTACAGTATCCATATGCACCCAGTCCCTCTAGCCTACAGTACCCATAAGCACCCAGTCCCTCTAGCCTACAGTACCCATAAGCACCCAGTCCCTCTAGCCTACAGTACCCATAAGCACCCAGTCCCTCTAGCCTACAGTACCCATAAGCACCCAGTCCCTCTAGCCTACAGTACCCATAAGCACCCAGTCCCTCTAGCCTACAGTACCCATAAGCACCCAGTCCCTCTAGCCTACAGTATCCATAAGCACCCAGTCCCTCTAGCCTACAGTACCCATAAGCACCCAGTCCCTCTAGCCTACAGTATCCATAAGCACCCAGTCCCCTCTAGCCTACAGTATCCATAAGCACCCAGTCCCTCTAGCCTACAGTACCCATAAGCACCCAGTCCCTCTAGCCTACAGTATCCATAAGCACCCAGTCCCTCTAGCCTACAGTATCCATAAGCACCCAGTCCCTCTAGCCTACAGTATCCATAAGCACCCAGTCCCTCTAGCCTACAGTACCCATAAGCACCCAGTCCCTCTAGCCTACAGTACCCATAAGCACCCAGTCCCTCTAGCCTACAGTATCCATAAGCACCCAGTCCCTCTAGCCTACAGTATCCATAAGCACCCAGTCCCTCTAGCCTACAGTACCCATAAGCACCCAGTCCCTCTAGCCTACAGTATCCATAAGCACCCAGTCCCTCTAGCCTACAGTATCCATAAGCACCCAGTCCCTCTAGCCTACAGTACCCATAAGCACCCAGTCCCTCTAGCCTACAGTACCCATAAGCACCCAGTCCCTCTAGCCTACAGTATCCATAAGCACCCAGTCCTTCTAGCCTACAGTACCCATAAGCACCCAGTCCTCTAGCCTACAGTACCCATAAGCACCCAGTCCCTCTAGCCTACAGTATCCATAAGCACCCAGTCCCTCTAGCCTACAGTACCCATAAGCACCCAGTCCCTCTAGCCTACAGTATTAAGCATAAGGCTGGGGGGATGTGGCCTAAAAATCTGATCTCCATTTTTTTCAAATTTATGGGCGATTCAAGATATATATCTAAAATGTTTTACATGTTTTCTCTAAATAAGCTTTGTTGTACAATTAAAAAGTCAAATACACTGCATTTCAAACGGTCTGCTATAATCTAATGAATTCAGGGCTTGTGAAGTTATACCTAGGCTAAATATAAGCCTTCCACAACCATAAGACCCATTCATAATTTAAATATTTTATTAAAAAAAGTTTAACCTGCTTTTTTTTTTGCAATAATCACTGATCTGGCTTTCTAGTCTGTCTATGAAAATGGCAATTTTGTTACACATTTAACCAGAACCATGTATGAACAGCATGCTAGCCTGTCCACTTTGTTCAGAGGTTGAAATCAAGTGGCCGACCTTATTTCTCAGAATGAGAACGAGTTTCCAATTCCTTATATAATTGTGTTTAATGCTTATTGCACATTTATAAAACACCAGACTAGACAGTGAGTATAACAGTGTTTGTCTAAAATGCTGCTAGCAGTACATTGTATAGCCATGCTGCGCGCCACAAACTGAGCATTCATTTTCCAGAATCGATGTTCATTGACACTCCTGTTTTAGTAGTGTCTGCTCTGAGCGCAATTTGAGCAGTTGAGACATAAAATGGGTATCGTTAGAAAGTTCAACTTCTCCTCTATTACAGTAAAATAATGTCTCGATGTGTTTCGGTGTCGATATGACCGATTCTGTTGGACCAAACCTCAAATGCAAATAGCGAGTTGAACCCGCTTGTCAGAGAGGAAGAAGTGATCTCTCATCTTTGTTGTTGTGAGTGACAGGGGGAGGGTGTGTGTGTGTGTGTGTGTGTGTGTGTGTGTGTGTGTGTGTGTGTGTGTGTGTGTGTGTGTGTGTGTGTGTGTGTGTGTGTGTGTGTGTGTGTGTGTGTGTGTGAACCATAGAGGGAGAGGCGAAGCGAGAGGTTTCACTCTTGCTCAAATCTGTTCAAAATCAGCCCAATGCGTTTCTATGGGCTTGTTTTGGATCTAAGCTTGTCGTCTGCCTTCCCACCTTTGGGACAACGACTCCCATTGTTAGGGCGGAGACATGAACAACTCGTCATAACAGATCTCTGGTGTAAATGGGAAGGTGCACAGCACAGAGGAGCAAAGGAGACGAGACCAAGAAGACAACATGAGAACAAGCGGACATAAATGCTCATAAACACGAAAAACACAAACAAAAATTGATTCTTCTGATACAGGCATTTGGAATTAATTTGATATATCGCCCAGCCCTAGTTAGGCAGCGTCTTGTGTCTAGCCTACAGCTTCACAAGCCTGCCTGCCTGCCAGTCAGCCAGCCTTAATGTAGGCCGAGGCAACACCAAGGGACTGTGCTCGCTACTAGCTGACCCAAGGTGAATATCTCTGTACTGTACAGCAGCTCCTACTCTATGTTCAGGAATTATTCTCTCTTGGATGGATGAGTCCACAGTACACAAGACAGATGGATGAGTCTACAGTACACAAGACAGATGGATGAGTCTACAGTACACAAGACAGATGGATGAGTCTACAGTACACAAGACAGATGGATGAGTCTACAGTACACAAGACAGATGGATGAGTCTACAGTACACAAGACAGATGGATGAGTCTACAGTACACAAGACAGATGGATGAGTCTACAGTACACAAGACAGATGGATGAGTCTACAGTACACAAGACAGATGGATGAGTCTACAGTACACAAGACAGATGGATGAGTCCACAGTACACAAGACAGATGGATGAGTCTACAGTACACAAGACAGATGGATGAGTCTACAGTACACAAGACAGATGGATGAGTCTACAGTACACAAGACAGATGGATGAGTCTACAGTACACAAGACAGATGGATGAGTCTACAGTACACAAGACAGATGGATGAGTCTACAGTACACAAGACAGATGGATGAGTCTACAGTACACAAGACAGATGGATGAGTCTACAGTACACAAGAAAGATGGATGAGTCTACAGTACACAAGACAGATGGATGAGTCTACAGTACACAAGACAGATGGATGAGTCTACAGTACACAAGACAGATGGATGAGTCTACAGTACACAAGACAGATCTCTTACAGACCTCCGCTGAGTCTTCAGTAGTGAAAACTAGATAAGCTAGGGGAGCAGGTCTCCCCAGACAGATGGGTAGGGGAAGTGGACTGTGACAAGGCAGAGACATTGAGCACATTGAACCGACTGGGAATTTAAACCGGTTTGTCAGCACGGTTCAATACCTTGTTAGCCCTCTGAGCTAAAGCCTATAGGCATCTAACATGATTCTTACACTACTCATGAGAATACGCTATCTCCGTCTCTCTCTCTAAGATGGCTAAGGGATTTCACACAGCATTCATCATTTGCTATTGTATTTCAAGCGGCCCAACCTGCTGATAGGGACCATGAATGTACAACTCTAACAATAATGATAACCACCACCTGCATGATTCAGTGTAAGCTAAGCCTACAGGTACTATGTTAGTGGACCTGGTCGGGCTAGCTCATCATTTAGACACACTGCCTGTAGACAGATCACACTGTGCTCTGAGGAAGCTGAACACTTCCTCATTCATCATGTTATCATCTCCGCATCCTCCCTCCGTCCTCCCTCCATCCACCCCAGCCCCAGTCTGAATCTCTCCCCTCCCAACGTTGCCTAAATGATGGATGAGGTGAACATCCACAAGCCTTACTCTCTCGTCAAAGGCCAAAAGACACAGATAGAGAGTTCGTGCCCAGGCAATGGGTCACTAGCTACAGACGCTTTGGAAGGGGAGTGCTTTTCTCAAGGAAATTATATGCTGCTAGTTCCCACTTTACAGTAAGTGCCCTTAATACCTATGAGTTTCCATGGTGGTTCCAAAGGCACACTCATTCTTACTTACTGTAGTAATTTTAGGGTGAGATGTTCAGCCATCGTTTCAGTTGATCTACAAATCTAATGCATACGAAAAATGTCAAATGAAATGTCAAAGTGAAATTACACAAACTGAAGATAGATACAGGGTCGTTCCATTTGATTTGAATCGCTTTTTGACCGTACCCCCTTTTGATTTGAAACAAACTTTCCATACATATTACCCATGGTGGAAGTGGTCCAAAAGTGAGTTTTTGGACCTGAATACCAACACATTTAGGAGATAGAGGTGCTCAAAGTTGACCCATTTTACATACCCCACCCTACCATGAGACATCCATGTCTTCATCACTGGAAAATATAAACAGTTGAGGTTAATATAATTTAAAAGCTTACAAACAAGGTTGTCGAATTATTGTATAATTTCTAGATGTTTTTTATTTATGAAAAAAAAAAACAGCCCTAGACCATTATTCCTCCTCCACAAAACTTTACAGTTGCCACTATGCATTGGGGCAGGTAGCGTTCTCCTGGCATCCGCCAAACCCATATTCGTCAGACTGCCAAATGGTGAAGCGTGATTCATCACTCCAGAGAACGCGTTTCCACTGCTCCAGAGTCCAATGGCGGCGATCTCTTTACACCACTCCAGCCGATGCTTGGCATTGTGCATGGTGATCTTAAGCTTGCTTGTGTGCGGCTGCTCGGCCATGGAAACCCATTTCATGAAGCTCCCGACGAACAGTTATTGTGCTGACGTTGCAGTAGTGAGTGTTGCAGCCAAGGACAGACGATTTTTACGTGCTACGCACTTCAGCACTCGGTGGTGCCGTTCTGTGAGCTTGTGTGGCCTACCACTTCGCGGCTGAACAGTTGTTGCTCCTAGACGTTTCCACTTCACAATAACAGCACTTACAGTTGACCGGGGCAGCTCTAGCAGGGCAGAAATGTGACAAACTGACTTGTTGGAAAGGTGGCATCCTATGATGCTGCCACGTTGAAAGTCACTGAGCTCTTCAGTAAGGCCATTATACTGCCAATGTTTGTCTATGGAGACTGCATGGCAGTGTGCTCGATTTTATACACCTGTCAGCAACGGCTGTTGCTGAGAATAGCCGAATCCACTAATTTGAAGGGGTGTCCACATACTTTTGTATATATAATGTATGTACATGTTTGTTGTGTCGATATGCGTGTATGTGTGTGTGTGTGTGTGTGTGTGTGTGTGTGTGTGTGTGCGCATGCGTGCGTGCGTGTGTGTGTATGTAGTGTCAGTGTAGTGTGTCTGAGTGAGTGAGTGAGTGTGTGTATATAGAGTGTACAATGAGTTTACAAAACATACTCTTTCCATGACACTGACCAGATGAATCCAGGTGAAAGCTATGATCCCTTATTTATGTCACTTGTTAAATCCACTTCAATCAGTGTAGATGAAGGGGAGGAGACAGGTTAAAGAATAATCTTTAAGCCTTGAGGCAATTGAGACATGGATTGTGTATGTGTGCCATTCAGAGGGTGACTGGGCAAGACAAAAGATTTAAGTGCCTTTGAACGGGGTATGGTAGTAGGTTCCAGGCGCAACGGTATGAGTGTGTCAAGAACTGCAACGCTGCTGGGTTTTTCATGCTCAACAGTTTCCCGTGTGTATCAAGAATGTTCCACCATCCAAAGGACATCTAGCCAACTTGACACAACTGTGGGAAGCATCGGAGTCAACATGGGCCAGCATCCCTGTGGAATGCTTTCGACACCTTATAGAGCCCATGCCCCGACGAATTGAGGTTGTTCTGAGGGCTAAAGGGGGTGCAACTCAATATTAGGAAGGCGTTCCTAATGTTTTGTACACTCAGTGTATAGTCTTGTGAATGTGCATAGAGTCAGTGCAAGATAGGGTCGGTGCAGATAGTCCAGGTAACCATTTAATGAACTATTTATCAGTCTTATGGCTTGGGGGGTAGAAGCTGTCTTGGAGCCTGTTGGTCCGAGAGCCGATGCTCCGGTACCTGTTTGCAGGACGGTAGCAGAGTGAACAGTCTATAGTGGCTGGAGTCTTTGGCAATTCTTCGGGCCTTCCTCTGACACCGCCTGATATAGAGGTCCTGGATGGCAGGGAGCTCCGCCCCAGCGATGTACTGGACTCTCTGCACCACCCTCTGTAGCGCTTTGCGGTCGAGGGTGGTGCATTTGCCATTACAAGCGGTGATGCAGCCAGTCAAAATGCTCTCGAAGGTGCAGCTGTAGAACGTTTCGAGAATCCGATGGCCCATGCCAAATATTTTCAGCCTCCTGATGGGGAAGAGGCGTTACCGTGCCCCCTTCACAACTGTGCGGGTGTGTGTGGACCATGTTACGTCCTTAGTGATGTGGACGCCAAGGAACTTGAAGCTTCCTTCAGACCACTGCAATTTAGCTGGGACGTCATTGACATTTAAATTGAATTGACATTTTTACTTTAAATTGCTACTACAAAGATGCCGCCGGTCCACCCACTGTAAAATGTCAACTTAAATGGGAATGTCTATTCTATTATCTACAGTGGGGGGAAAAATGTATTTAGTCAGCCACCAATTGTGCAAGTTCTCCCACTTAAAAAGACGAGAGAGGCCTGTAATTACACGTCAACTATGACAGACAAAATGAGGAAAAAAAATCCAGAAAATCACATTGTAGGATTTTTAATGAATTTATTTGCAGATTATGGTGGAAAATAAGTATTTGGTCAATAACAAAAGTTTCTTAATACTTTGTTATATACCCTTTGTTGGCAATGACACAGGTCAAACGTTTTCTGTAAGTCTTCACAAGGTTTTCACACACTGTTGCTGGTATTCTGGCCCATTCCTCCATGCAGATCTCCTCTAGAGCAGTGATGTTTTGGGGCTGTCGCTGGGCAACACGGACTTTCAACTCCCTCCAAAGATTTTCTATGGGGTTGAGATCTGGAGACTGGCTAGGCCACTCCAGGACCTTGAAATGCTTCTTACGAAGCCACTCCTTCGTTGCCCGGGCGGTGTGTTTGGGATCATTGTCATGCTGAAAGACCCAGCCACGTTTCATCTTCAATGCCCTTGCTGATGGAAGGAGGTTTTCACTCAAAATCTCACGATACATGGCCCCATTCATTCTTTCCTTTACACAGATCAATCGTCCTGGTCCCTTTGCAGAAAAACAGCCCCAAAGCATGATGTTTCCACCCCCATGCTTCACAGTAGGTATGGTGTTCTTTGGATGCAACTCAGCATTCTTTGTCCTCCAAACACGACGAGTTGAGTTTTTACCAAAAAGTTCTATTTTGGTTTCATCTGACCATATGACATTCTCCCAATCCTCTTCTGGATCATCCAAATGCACTCTAGCAAACTTCAGACGGGCCTGGACATGTACTGGCTTAAGCGGGGGGACACGTCTGGCACTGCAGGATGGTAGGCTTTGTTACTTTGGTCCCAGCTCTCTGCAGGTCATTCACTAGGTCCCCCTGTGTGGTTCTGGGATTTTTGCTCACCGTTCTTGTGATCATTTTGACCCCACGGGGTGAGATCTTGCGTGGAGCCCCAGATCGAGGGAGATTATCAGTGGTCTTGCATGTCTTCCATTTCCTAATAATTGCTCCCACAGTTGATTTCTTCAAACCAAGCTGCTTACCTATTGCAGATTCAGTCTTCCCAGCCTGGTGCAGGTCTACAATTTTGTTTCTGGTGTCCTTTGACAGCTCTTTGGTCTTGGCCATAGTGGAGTTTGGAGTGTGACTGTTTGAGGTTGTGGACAGGTGTCTTTTATACTGATATTAAGTTCAAACAGGTGCCATTAATACAGGTAACGAGTGGAGGACAGAGGAGCCTCTTAAAGAAGAAGTTACAGGTCTGTGAGAGCCAGAAATCTTGCTTGTTTGTAGGTGACCAAATACTTATTTTCCACCATAATTTGCAAATAAATTCATTAAAAATCCTACAATGTGATTTTCTGGATTTTATTTTCTCAATTTGTCTGTCATAGTTGACGTGTACCTATGATGAAAATTACAGGCCTCTCTCATCTTTTTAAGTGGGAGAACTTGCACAATTGGTGGCTGACTAAATACTTTTTTCCCCCACTGTATAGTTCTGATTTCAATAGGTTTCCAATGGAAGATTGACAGTATAATGTAAAACCACTGATATTGTTATTCAAGTCAACATTCACTGATGTGTGGACCTCCAACCATCTTTGAGCTACCATTTGAAAGTTGACATTTTAATTGTATTCCTGTTTTAGTACATTTATCAGCCAAAACATGACACCCAGCCTGTATTCAAGAGTATGCTGTGTCTCAACCGATGGTGGCCACAACACAAACACTGCCGAGTGCCGATTGTCTCAACCGATGGTGGCCACAACACAAACACCGCAGATTGTCTCAACCGATGGTGGCCACAACACAAACACCGCAGATTGTCTCAACCGATGGTGGCCACAACACAAACACCGCAGATTATGTAAAAAAAGGGTCAAAGCTACAACATATGTGGAAAAATAAATACATTGAGTGTGTGTTTTTAGATAGTTTCTATTAAAGGTTAAAAAAATTACAATTTTCATACAACTTTAAAAAACAAAAAGTAATTATACAATAATTTGACAACCATGTTTGTAAGCTTTTAAATGATATCAACCTCAACCGTTAATATTTTCCAGTGATGAAGACATGGCTGTCTCATGGTAGGGTGGGGTATGCAAAATGGGTCAACTTTGAGCACCTCTATCTTCAAAATGTTTTGTCATTTAGGTCCAAAAAGCTAGCTTTTGATCACGTCTACCATGGGCAAATATATACCGTATAGAAAATCTGGTTGAAATCAAAAGGGGTGCAGTCAAAAAGTCATTGAAATCAATGGAATGACCCTGTAATAGTTGTGGTTACTGTGCAACACTGTCTGTCTCTACACTGTCATTACACCGCCAGGTAAATACTTCAGTATTAGGGATATTTGTCAGTTAAAGTGGGACTGCTCTATGTCTTAATAGTGAACAGCTACGACTTTTATCAGATCGTGTTTCCCTTCACTCCAAGCTGAGTAATGTCTGTGAAGAGTACTGTCCAACATGTACTTAAAGTTATAATATCAGTACTCTGCACTCTATCTTTATTCATTGACTTCTGACTTAAAATGAAGGTAGCTTGAAACGTTGTCATTTAGCAGTGTTGAAAGGCCACTTCAATGAGAAATGAGTCATCATTGTTTACAGTTATTCACCCAGAAGCTTTCAATAAAACATGCCTGGAAGCAACAGACAGCCAAATAGTGAAGAACGTGTCTGGACTGCTGCATTTGATTGTCAGCAGTGGCGGTTTTACACGGAGGCCGGGGGAGGCCCGTGCCTCCCTGGAAATGTCCCTGGCCACCCCTGTGGCCCCCCCGTGCTGACCAAATAAAAAATTATGAATTTATAACTATTTTACACGCGAGCGCCAAAAGCGGAACTAATGCAACGCTCTACACGGCAACGTTCTACACGGGTAAATTAGAGTGGCGCACCCGAAGGTCGAAGGTAAGCAAATCGATTTAATATCATAAGTGACTTGTTGTTCTTGCACATAGCCTACATGTTCCTTTTGTTCCTCACACATAAATCAAATCAAGTTTTTAAATGTCTGGTCTCGATTTGTTTAGAAATGTAATCATATCTAAGCAAACTCATCGAAGCAGAAGCAAATATCCAAATGTTAGTAGGCTATCCTTGCTAGGTCTACACAATGTTGTGATGTTAACCACGTAACTTCATCCGTCTTGGCTGTTGCATCGCGATAACAAATACATTTTTAGTAAAGTAATCAACAGGTTATCTGCCAGTGTTAAGTAGGGAGGGATGGTTAGGTAACAAAATGTAATGCATGCCCCTACGTTTTTTCTTATTCTAATAGTTATCATGAAACGAGGAAGGGACATAAAGTCATTTTTTGCCCCAGCAAACAAAAAAGTTAGATAGAGTTTATGATTTTATTCTTTTGAATTATCTCTGCCAAACATCTATGTACTACAAATCTTCAAGCTCCACAGATGTTTTATGGCATCCACTAAACCTCTTTAGATATTTGTAAATTATACAGTGTGATACCTTTCAACGAAAGTTTATTTTATTTTTTACCAACTATGATTTTTCCTTTTGAAAACAAGCAAAGCAAGAAAAAAAAGAAACAAAATCACTCCAATCATTGCACACTTGTGTCGTTCAGACTTTGCAGGTCCAGCTTTGACATGATGATCTAACTAACACTAATATTGTAACTAATATTGTAACTGAAATATGTATGATCCTATGATGAGCGATTGCTTACTTCCCTTTCACTCTTAAAAAATTACTGAAAAAAAATGTGTATAAAAAGGTATATGTAGTATATGTTTGTTTAGTGAGCATTCATGCTGTCATTTTTTCCTAATGTGAACTATGGTGGAAATGTGCTGTCCTAAATGGACTTGCCCATATATGTTGTAAAGCCTTTTTTTGTACACCTGCTCATCAACTGACAGTGAAGTACACAAAGACACAGACACACACACACACACACACACAGACACCTGTAATATTCTTGTTTTCATGTTGTTGCTGATATCCATCAGTGTTGTTCATATTGCTACATTGTGTTGACATGATTGTTGCTTTTAAACGAATGTTAACTTAATGTTTATTGTCTGCATCCTATTGGACTACTGGATGTTAATGTGTAACACGTTTCCCTGTTTATGTGCTTTAGCAATACTGTATGTCAATATGGTCATGCTAGTAAAGCCTCTTTGAATTGAATTTCTTTTCTGATTTGGTTTATTTTACCTAAATGGATACAGGGTAGTGTGTTTTGTTTATAAATCACTCAGAAAGTTTTCTTTCTTAAAACAAAATGTGGAATCAACTGTCCACAGTAGTGGGGCTTCCATAAATAGGAAATGGCACATTGTTGTACCCTTTGTTGTATCCTGGAGTTTTGTTCACATTGAATATGAACCCTGTATTTGTACCCTGTACTTTTTATTTTTTTATTTTTATGGCACTATCTCTCTTGCATCTGCACTCTTGTACAAAATACGTGTTATAATAAATGTCATATGATTTTAAAGTAAAATAAAGTTTATAATCTTTGAATATCATGTGTTGCCAGTTTTTTTTATGTGTGCCCCCCTGATTAAACACTGGCCCCTCCTTGGCCCCCCTAGTAAAATGTGTCTAGAACCGCCACTGATTGTCAGGTTCATCATTTTAACTTAAAGATGGAATCCGCATTTGAGGAAACAGCGCGAAGTTCGCCCCGGCGCCTTTTTTAGAGTTTTTGTTTTGATGATGTAACGTAGGAGAAACGGAGTAGAGTGATAAGCATGATAAAAATACAAATGCATGACATATTCTGCTGTTCTATCACGCGTGCAATGATGTCAGAGGGGGAAAACAGTTTGTTGTTTGCAGTAACTTCTTTGTTGTTGTAATATCCCAAAAAGGACGTGCAGTTCCACCAATTAAGGGTTGTCGCTGTAAGCTGCCAAAACAGCTATTATATGTAGTCAAATATAAACATATTTTTGAAGTGGTCAGATCTATCTGCAATGAAGAGAGCAGTAAGCTGTTCATTTTACAGTAAGCAAACCCAGCAACAGCAGTTAACATTTCATCTTCATGTGTCAGACAGAGGTTGCCTAATAAAGGCTTTGACACAGTCGATGAGCAGCCCTGACACTAGCCCACTAGCCCTGACACTAGCCCTGACACTAGTCCTGACACTAGCCCACTAGCCCTGACACTAGCCCTGACACTAGCCCTGACACTAGCCCTGACACTAGCCCACTAGCCCTGACATTAGCCTACTAGCCTTGACACTAGAACTGACACTAGCCCACTAGCCCTGACACTAGCCCACTAGCCTTGACACTAGCCCTGACACTAGCCCACTAGCCCTGACACTAGCCCTGACACTAGCCCACTAGCCCTGACACTAGCCCTGACACTAGCCCACTAGCCCTGACATTAGCCCACTAGCCCTGACACTAGCCCTGACACTAGCCCACTAGAACTGACACTAGCCCACTAGCCCTGATATTAGCCCTGACACTAGCCCACTAGCCCTGATATTAGCCCTGACACTAGCCCACTAGCCCTGACATTAGCCCACTAGCCTTGACACTAGCCCACTAGCCCTGATATTAGCCCTGACACTAGCCCACTAGCCCATGATATTAGCCCTGACACTAGCCCACTAGCCCTGACATTAGCCCTGACACTAGCCCACTAGCCCTGATATTAGCCCTGACACTAGCCCACTAGCCCTGATATTAGCCCTGACACTAGCCCACTAGCCCTGACACTAGCCCACTAGCCCTGACACTAGCCCACTAGCCCTGACACTAGCCCTGAGACTAGCCCACTAGAACTGACACTAGCCCACTAGCCCTGATATTAGCCCTGACATTAGCCCACTAGCCCTGACACTAGCCCTGAGACTAGCCCACTAGCCCTAACACTAGCCCACTAGCGCTGACACTACCCCTGAGACTAGCCCTGACATTAGCCCACTAGCCCTGACACTAGCCCACTAGCCCTGACACTAGCCCTGAGACTAGCCCACTAGCCCACTAGCCCTGACACTAGCCCACTAGCCCTGACACTACCCCTGAGACTAGCCCTGACACTAGCCCACTAGCCCTGACACTAGCCCACTAGCCCTGCCATTAGCCCAATAGCCCTGACACTAGCCCACTATCCCTGACATTAGCCCACTAACCCTGACATTAGCCCACTATCCCTGACACTAGCCCTGAGACTAGCCCACTAGCCCTGACACTAGCCCACTAGCCCTGACACTAGCCCACTAGCCCTGACACTAGCCCACTAGCCCTGACACTAGCCCTGAGACTAGCCCACTAGCCCTGACACTAGCCCACTAGCCCTGACACTAGCCCTGACACTAGCCCACTAGCCCTGCCATTAGCCCACTAGCCCTGACACTAGCCCACTAGCCCTGACACTAGCCCACTAGCCCTGACACTAGCCCTGACACTAGCCCACTAGCCCTGCCATTAGCCCACTAGCCCTGAGACTAGCCCACTAGCCCTGCCATTAGCCCACTAGCCCTGACACTAGCCCAGTAACCCTGACATTAGCCCATTAGCCCTGACACTAGCCCTGAGACTAGCCCAACCTATCCACAGCATGTTTCTCTCCACACCGTTTGCATTAACGTATTATATATATTTTAACTTTTATTTAGCCAGTCTTACCCATCAGATAGCTGAATAATATGATCTCCTTTTCAAACCCAGCAACAGCAGTTAACATTTCATCTTCATGTGTCAGACAGAGGTTGCCTAATAAAGGCTTTGACACAGTCGATGAGCAGCCCTGACACTAGCCCACTAGCCCTGACACTAGCCCTGACACTAGTCCTGACACTAGCCCACTAGCCCTGACACTAGCCCACTAGCCCTGACACTAGCCCTGACACTAGCCCTGACACTAGCCCTGACACTAGCCCTGACACTAGCCCACTAGCCCTGACATTAGCCTACTAGCCTTGACACTAGAACTGACACTAGCCCACTAGCCCTGACACTAGCCCACTAGCCCTGACACTAGCCCTGACACTAGCCCACTAGCCTTGACACTAGCCCTGACACTAGCCCACTAGCCCTGACACTAGCCCTGACACTAGCCCACTAGCCCTGACACTAGCCCTGACACTAGCCCACTAGCCCTGACACTAGCCCTGACACTAGCCCACTAGCCCTGACATTAGCCCACTAGCCCTGACACTAGCCCTGACACTAGCCCACTAGAACTGACACTAGCCCACTAGCCCTGATATTAGCCCTGACACTAGCCCACTAGCCCTGATATTAGCCCTGACACTAGCCCACTAGCCCTGACATTAGCCCACTAGCCTTGACACTAGCCCACTAGCCCTGATATTATCCCTGACACTAGCCCACTAGCCCTGACATTAGCCCTGACACTAGCCCACTAGCCCTGATATTAGCCCTGACACTAGCCCACTAGCCCTGATATTAGCCCTGACACTAGCCCACTAGCCCTGACACTAGCCCACTAGCCCTGACACTAGCCCACTAGCCCTGACACTAGCCCTGAGACTAGCCCACTAGAACTGACACTAGCCCACTAGCCCTGATATTAGCCCTGACATTAGCCCACTAGCCCTGACACTAGCCCTGAGACTAGCCCACTAGCCCTAACACTAGCCCACTAGCGCTGACACTACCCCTGAGACTAGCCCTGACATTAGCCCACTAGCCCTGACACTAGCCCACTAGCCCTGACACTAGCCCTGAGACTAGCCCACTAGCCCACTAGCCCTGACACTAGCCCTGACACTAGCCCAATAGCCCTGACACTAGCCCACTATCCCTGACATTAGCCCACTAACCCTGACATTAGCCCACTATCCATGACACTAGCCCTGAGACTAGCCCACTAGCCCTGACACTAGCCCACTAGCCCTGCCATTAGCCCACTAGCCCTGACACTAGCCCACTAGCCCTGACACTAGCCCACTAGCCCTGACACTAGCCCTGAGACTAGCCCACTAGCCCTGACACTAGCCCACTAGCCCTGCCATTAGCCCACTAGCCCTGACACTAGCCCACTATCCCTGACATTAGCCCACTAGCCCTGACACTAGCCCAGTAACCCTGACATTAGCCCATTAGCCCTGACACTAGCCCTGAGACTAGCCCACTAGCCCTGACACTAGCCCACTAGCCCTGCCATTAGCCCACTAGCCCTGACACTAGCCCACTAGCCCTGCCATTAGCCCACTAGCCCTGACACTAGCCCACTAGCCCTGCCATTAGCCCACTAGCCCTGACACTAGCCCACTATCCCTGACACTAGCCCACTAGCCCTGACACTAGCCCACTAGCCCTGACACTAGCCCACTAGCCCTGACACTAGCCCTGAGACTAGCCCACTAGCCCTGACACTAGCCCACTAGCCCTGCCATTAGCCCACTAGCCCTGACACTAGCCCACTATCCCTGACATTAGCCCACTAGCCCTGACACTAGCCCACTAGCCCTGCCATTAGCCCACTAGCCCTGACACTAGCCCACTATCCCTGACATTAGCCCACTAGCCCTGAGACTAGCCCACTAGCCCTGCCATTAGCCCACTAGCCCTGCCATTAGCCCACTATCCCTGACATTAGCCCATTAGCCCTGACACTAGCCCAGTAACCCTGACATTAGCCCATTAGCCCTGACACTAGCCCTGAGACTAGCCCAACCTATCCACAGCATGTTTCTCTCCACACCATTTGCATTAACGTATTATATATATTTTAACTTTTATTTAGCCAGTCTTACCCATCAGCTAGCTGAATAATATGAACTCCTTTTCCAGCATGGCTTGCAAATTTGCTTCATTATCATAAGAGCCAAGCGAGTGGCATCCGTCCATTTTGGGCATTAGTGGCATCAGTCCATATAACAAGATAATGGTATGGGTGGAAATGTGATGTATGAAGCCAGAGATATGATCTCTCTGCAAATAGGCAGCAATCAATGGATGATAGTCTAGGTATTGTAACTACAGCTTTATAACACAAGTTGCATTGTTCACTGGAGTTTATGTGACCAGTTGTGTTCCTGAGCAAGAATCTGTTGGAGTCAATAAGACCAGATTCAAGACCAAATGTTAAAACTGTATCTAAATTCACAGTCTGAAAGCTCGAAGAGAAAGCCAACTGCGTGAATGGTGTTGGTTATTAACACCAACTGTTTCCATATGCTTTTTGTGCTGCACCAACTATAAGACTTCACATCGCTCTAGTGCTCCTGTGCCGGCCTTCTTGTTGATTGGATGATTTTGTGCTGATCCGCGTATTGATTGGCTGGTCCCGGGAGCAGCAGAGGCAGACAGGTTGGTGGGTGCGTGGGCGTTTTATGACCAGTCCTCATCCTCTTTCCATCCTGTAAAGTGCTTAACGACAATCAATCTTTACTCCACTATTCAGAGATAGTGTTGGCTGTGAGGGCTGGTATTGATCAGCAAAGTTTCCAGGTAATCTTTACTCAAAACACAAACCTCACCTTTTCCCTGACTGAGGAGAAAGCAATGTAAAAAGAGCTGCATACCAGTCCAATGCAATAATATGTGTAGTGTTGCGAGTGCTGACCATATTGTACAATTTTGTACAATACCTACATTACCAGTCAAATGTTTGGACACACCTATTCATTCAAGGGTTTTTCTTTATTTTTACAATTTTTTACACTGCAGAATAATAGTGAAGACATCAAAACTATGAAATAACACATATGGATTAATGTAGTAACCAAAAAAGTGTTAAACAAATCAAAATATATTTTATAGTTGAGATTCTTCAAATAGCCACCCTTTGCCTTGATGACAGCTTTGCACACTCTTGGCATTCTCTCAACCAGCTTCATGAGGTAGTCACCTGGAATCCATTTCAATTAACAGGTGTGCCTTCTTAAAAGTTAATTTGTGGAATTTATTTTCTTCTTAATGCGTTTGAGCCAATCAGTTGTGTTGTGACAAGGTAGGGGCGGTATACAGAAGATAGCCCTATTTGGTAAATGACCAAGTCCATATTATGGCAGGAACAGCTCAAAGAAGCAAAGAGAAACGACAGTCCATCATTACTTTAAGACATGAAGGTCAGTCTATATGGAACATTTCAAGAACTTTGACATTTTCTTCAAGTGCAGTCGCAAAAACCATCAAGCGCTATGATGAAACTGGCTCTCATGAGGACCGCCACAGGAATGGAAGACCCAGAGTTACCTCTGCTGTAGAGGATAAATTCATCAGAGTTACCAGCCTCAGAAATTGCAGCCCAAATAAATGCTTCACAGAGTTCAAGTAACAGACACATCTCAACATCATGGTCGAATTGCTGCAAAGAAACCACTACTAAAATACACCAATAAGAAGAAGAGACCTGCTTGGGCCAAGAAACACGAGCAATGGACATTAGACCGGTGGAAATGTGTCATTTGGTCTGGAGTCCAAATTTGATATTTTTGGTTCAAACCGCTGTGTCTTTGTGAGACGTGTTGTGGATGAACGGATGATCTCCGCATGTGTATTTCCCACCATAAAGCATGGAGGAGGAGGTGTTATGGTGTTGGGGTGCTTTGCTGGTGACACTGTCTGTGATTTATTTAGAATTCAAGGCACACTTAACAAGCATGGCCACAGCATTCTGCAGCGATACGCCATCCCATCTTGTTTGGGCTTAGTGGGACTATCATTTGTTTTTCAACAGGACAATGACCCAACACACCTTCAGGCTGTGTAAGGGCTATTCTACCAAGAAGGAGAGTGATAGAGTGCTGCATCAGATGACCTGGCCTCCACAATCCCCCAACCTCAACCCAATTGAGATGGTTTGGGATGAGTCGGATGGCAGAGTGAATTAAAAGCAGCCAACAAGTGCTCAGCATATGTGGGAACGCCTTCAAGACTGTTGGAAAGCATTCCAGGTGAAGCTGGTTGAGAGAATGCCAAGAGTGTGCAAAGCTGTCATCAAGGCAAGGGTGGCTATTTGAAGAATCTCAAATCTCAAATATATTTAGATGTAACACTTTTTTGTTACTACATGATTCCATATGTGTTATTTCATAGTTTTAATATCTTCACTATTATTCTACAATGTAAAAAAAATTACAAAATAAAGAAAAACCTTTGAGTAGGTGTGTCCAAACTTTTGACTGGTACTGTCCATATTCTACCGCCATCCCTGGTTAGGTCCTCATAGTGGGGTATCAGACGTCCACCTGTAAGGGTCAAGGCCTGAATCATCACTCCACCAGCAATAAGCAACACGAACAACAGAGGGTTAGGCCTTCCAGGTGAAACGTTAAGTTCAGTTCAGTAGTGACATGACCTTTCTTTGTTCCCTCCCTTTTGTTTTCCACTCCTCTGTGTTGAAGAAAGGTCAAAGGTCAAAGAACAGAGATCATGGCTAGATGAAACCTGACAGACAGGACGAGTCGATTCCGGGTTCAGGAAAGCCTTGGGGTGACAGGCACTGACAGACAGGACGAGTCGATTCCGGGTTCAGGAAAGCCTTGGGGTGACAGGCACTGACAGACAGGACGAGTCGATTCCGGGTTCAGGAAAGCCTTGGGGTGACAGGCACTGACAGACAGGACGAGTCGATTCCGGGTTCAGGAAAGCCTTGGGGTGACAGGCACTGACAGACAGGACGAGTCGATTCCGGGTTCAGGAAAGCCTTGGGGTGACAGGCACTGACAGACGTCAGGTCTGACGGAGACCTGCTTTTCTTCTGTTTGTCATCCTCCACCAAACTCACAGGAACGCCGAGGTCGTCCTATAACTCGTCTCCCTCCTCTGTCATCACGGCCCTGAAGCGTGATCACTCATCTTCACTGTTCTCTCGTTTCGATTTTGCATGCGGCAAGTTCAAGTAGGATAGCAATGGAATGAAACTGGAGGAAGTTAGCTGGAGGTGGGTGAAACAAGCCAACCCAAATCACAGCGGTAGTACAGCTCATAGTGTACAACAGGGACAGGCTATCCTCTTCTTCTCTCTCTCTTGGTGTTTATGCTAATGAGCCTCATTAGCATGCTTTGTAGAAATCTGGGGCTGTACTGGAAGTCATGTGATCAGCGCTCAGTACAGTTTTTGGAGGTCATTCAAATCCAATGGGGACCCAGTGCAATTAATCAAAATAATGTATTCGGGGAAAAACAACACAGTTGACCGTCGATGGGAGGTGGGGTGTATTTGACGGCGCGCCAGGTATCCATATTGGGATGGAGGCAGAGGGAGTTTTGCATAATTCTTCATGTACATTGTTTGACTTCTCCTTGCTATCCCAGAGAGGCCAAGAGAAGAGCAGAACAATTCATAGGCTGGAATACTTCATCTTAAAGAGTATTTTCATGTTGTCGAATTATTGCCTGTGTGTTGTAGAGTGAAGTGATTGAGTAGAAAATATGTAGAAAGCACAGGATGTTGAATCATTGAGTAAGGGCCTGGGGTGTCTTTTTGAGTTACAGTGGCTGTCATGTAGTCTGGCTGACACCAGCTCTCAAAGTCTTCTTGCTGTGTAGTCATGTGGGTCGGGCGTCATCCAGGCTAGCTGTAACGAAGCGTAGTGTTTATAAGACTGACATAACATTTATCATTACAGGTCAATAAAGTTTTACAGATCATGCCAATACAACATTTATGATCTATACATTGGTGTCATGACTCTGGCTGAGATAGCTTTGAAATGAAGATAATGATTCTGTTTAGGAATAACAACTAAATGATTATAAGGATTCTGTTTAGGAATAACAAGTAAATGATGATAAGGATTCTGTTTAGGAATAACAAGTAAATGATGATAAGGATTCTGTGTAGGAATAACAAGTAAATGATGATAAGGATTCTGTGTAGGAATAACAAGTAAATGAAGATTAGGATTCTGTTTAGGAATAACAAGTAAATGAAGATTAGGATTCTGTTTAGGAATAACAAGTAAATGATGATAAGGATTCTGTTTAGGAATAACAAGTAAATTATGATAAGGATTCTGTGTAGGAATAACAAGTAAATGATGATAAGGATTCTGTTTAGGAATAACAAGTAAATGAAGATAAGGTTTCTGTTTAGGAATAACAAGTACATTAACCTTTTTAAATTGTTTTATTCATATGCTCAAGAATGACGCAAGCTCAATAATAAAGCAAGCTCAATGATGACAAGGTGCTTTACATACAATATCTGAGTTCTGTATAGAACAAGGGCCTCACAACCTGAAGTATCGGTGTGTTCAATGGAATAGGGAAAAAGGAGAATGAAGTGTCTAAACCATAAAGTCAATTCAATTCCTACTTAATTGCCAATAAGCAATGTTTGATTAAAAAAAAAAAAATCTCCTCTATTAAGGCCACAGCGGAAATGGAAGAGTAATGAAAGAGTAAACATGCAATGATGTTTCTGCCTTCATAGTAGGGCTGGAAAACGATTCAAACATTTTATTGAGTTAATTGTAAGATTTGCTGTGATTATCGGGATTCATCGCAAATTCAGAATTTGCTCAAATTGAGATGTAAATTTAAGATATTTTTATCCAAAAAGCATTACAAGAATATTGACGTCTTAATTTTGTCCAAACTTATGTAACAGTTAGCTAAATCTGGTAAATTGATAAAGCACACTTTCTTTAACCTCAATGTCAACTTTGTTTTGATATGGCATTGTTGTTTTTAGCTGTATAGAGTATGTACTTTGGATGTCAACTTTGTTTTGATATGGCATTGTTGTTTTTAGCTGTATATAGTATGTATTTTGGATGTTTTCAGTGTATTTAGGATGTTTTCAGTGTATTTTGAATGCTTTCAGACAATGCGGCGAATCACAATAAAAATAAATGGCGCACTAAAATTATTTACATGTACATTTACATTTACGTCATTTAGCAGACGCTCTTATCCAGAGCGACTTACAAATTGGATTATGAAATGTTAATTCGAATTGACTGATTATCTCTTGACAGCCCTACTTTATACACATTTGTTCAGTGGATTCAACTGATTTGCCCTGTAGAGTCATAGACTTCACTTAAGAGTTTGTCTGTTATCTTTCTGGGTTTTGCATCCTTTCAAACCACTAAATAGTTTAAAACCACCGCAAACTCCGACAGAAATAGACATCGCCCTACTTCGGGGACATGGAGGCGCAGACACTCATTACCTGGGAAATGGTAATAGCGCCACATCTCTCCTCCCTCCTAAGAGAATTTAGCCCAGATGTGACAGGCATACTCCCCGTCAAAGTCACACCTGCAGTTGCTTTGAAAGCCTCGGGCTCGTCTTCTGCTGGGACTCAGAGAGAGGAGTCAATGCCGACTCAGCCTTTAGTCTTTGCATGGGCCTCATCTTATGGATGTTTTTTGTTGGGGGTGGCCACTTAATATTCAATCAAGGCTGGGAGAACAAGTGCAGTGGGGGTAGCCATCTTAATAATTGAAGGACAGCCGGTACAGTAGCTTTGGAAAATCCTTGAAGTGTTTTTTTTCTCCCCCTTCCCTTTTTCTGGCTCTTGAAGTTTGTCCCAGAAAGCTGTGAGACTTCTTTTTTCAAGACAGCTGATCCCAAACTCCCAATAGGCAAATAGAGGAAGACATGAAGGAGGAAGAAAGAAGGAAAATGCAAAAAACAGACATCTCATTGGCCAACAGCAAATGCAGTATGACAGTGCAGGGGCTGTGGGCCAAACTGAAGGAGAGAAACCAACCAAAGGCATCTTTCCTCAGGGATTTGTTAACACTTTAACTTGGCGTTTTCCCTGTGTCCTTCATTTTTGTTTGACAGTTTACTGCTCCAGGTATTTAAAGGTTCTGAACAGTAATTCTGAAAAGTACTTTTTCTCTCATGGCTAACTACCAGGAAGTTTGAAAAGACAGGCAGAGTGGGCGGGGAGCTTATATTCATGAGCTCGCCTTGACTGACAGCTCTTTGAAACACCTATTTCAAGCAACTTGGATGCACTGAGCAGTGTTACTGTAAAAGCATCTCAAGCTTATTTGGTGAAACACAAAGCAACTCAAAAAAACATTGAAATGGCATCAATGATATTCTTATTTTTTGTTTATCTCCCATTTTGTTTGTCTCTTATGATGCGGTTCACAGCAGGACTGACAGATGTGTTGACTTGATAACTGCGTCTGCGTTTTGAATGACCCATCCCCCCCTTTTGTTCCATGGTGGCTGAAGACCTAGCTAGCCAGCAACTAGCTAACACCAGACACAGATGAAAGGGGAAACATATAAGTATCTTTGCCATAGATGAATAGGGTCAACATTTAATTATATTTGCTGACACCCTACAGTAAAATGTTGGAACCAGTAGAGTGGATATCTAGCCATATAAACCACACCACTCTGCAAACATGCCTTCTCCAATGTTGGTTACAAGGCAGTGCTTATTTAAATGAGGTAAGAGAATCACATGTTACCGTTGGTGTAGTAAATGTGATGTCACCTTGTCCCCTTAATAATGAATCCAAGTGACTGACATGGGGGAGGGTACCAGTAACTTATGATCAAACTTGATCAATGTAGAAGCAACAGTCATTTTTTATACTTTGGTCACCATACTTCGATCTGGTTTCATCCAAATATCATCAATTTCCTGAAAAACATGATTTTAACTGTTCATGACCTTTCTCCCGAGTGGCGCAGTGGTCTAAGGCACTGCATCGCAGTGCTAGCTGTGCCACTAGAGATCCTGGTTCGAATCCAGGCTCTGTCGTAGCCGGCCACGACCAGGAGACCCATGGGGCGGCGCACAATTGGCCCAGCGTCATCCAGGGTAGGGGAGGGAATGGCTGGCAGGGATGTAGCTTAGCTGGTAGAAAATATTAAAATATTAAAAAAATTAAGTAATGAAAGTCGCTCTGGATAAGAGCGTCTGCTAACTGACTAAAATGTAAATGTAAATGTTAACATGGTCATGATGTAACAGGCTTGTCATAGCATTCCATGAACCACAGTTCTAATGATGAACTGACAAAGCATTTCCCCAAGATAAAATGGGTTAGGCGCTTGATGGCATGACATACAATAATTTCCCATTCGGTTCCCAAACCAACTAAAATATATTACGTCTTTATAGAGCATTCATAAAGTCTTCATAAGCACTACACAGATTATTTATAAATCATTTATAAGCAGTCACTGCCACTAGATAAAGTACATATAAGATCCATTCATCTGATTTCTTTGGCACCCTGGCATGGCTTTCGCCAAGCCCATAAAGCCACATTAAAAGCCTTATTTAAAGTTGTTTTGTTTAAAGTAGGAGCCAAATATTTATTGTTGGCTGTCATGTCAGGTGTAATTTCTGTGATGTTTAATTTGACAAAGTAACTAAATGAATTGAAGTATTTGGAGCAAAACAGTTGATATGGAAGTAGCTTGTCGTTTATTACAGCGTTCTAATACAGTACATAAATGTATTCAGAAGAAAACTTGCTGCAGCTATCACTTTTACAACGCCACATTTCATCCCATCCCTCCCTTCAACCATCCCCCTGATATTTTTCTATTTATTTTCTGCTCTCAAAGACATCTCTCCGAATTGAAATTCATGTTTCATCAAAGCCTGCATAAAATGCTGATTATAGAAAATATATCAAAATGGATCCGCAGAGTCCTGAAGATGAAAGTGTTCTAATCTTTCCTGGTCATGTGACCATTACTCCATTAATATGACTTTCTTTCTAAAAAAAATAAAATAATAATAACGTTAAAGGAAAGTACAGTGAGGGAAAAAAGTATTTGATCCCCTGCTGATTTTGTACGTTTGCCCACTGACAAAGAAATGATCAGTCTATCATTTTAATGGTCGGTTTATTTGAACGGTGAGAGACAGAATAACAACAACAAAATCCAGAAAAAACGCATGTCAGAAATGTTATAAATTGATTTGCATTTTAATGAGGGAAATAAGTATTTGACCCCCTCTCAATCAGAGAGATTGCTGGCTCCCAGGTGTCTTTTATACAGGTAATGAGCTGAGATTAGGAGCACACTCTTAAAGGGAGTGCTCCTAATCTCAGCTTGTTACCTGTATAAAAGACACCTGTCCACAGAAGCAATCAATCAATCAGATTCCAAACTCTCCACCATGGCCAAGACCAAAGAGCTCTCCAAGGATGTCAGGGGCAAGACTGTAGACCTACACAAGGCAGGAATGGGCTACAAGACCATCGCCAAGCAGCTTGGTGAGAAGGTGACAACAATTGGTGCGATTATTCGCAATTGGAAGAAACACAAAACAACTGTCAATCTCCCTCGGCCTGGGGCTCCATGCAAGATCTCACACCGTGGAGTTTCAATGATCATGAGAACGGTGAGGAATCAGCCCAGAACTACACGGGAGGAACTTGTCAATGATCTCATGGCAGCTGGGACCATAGTCGCCAAGAAAACAATTGGTAACACACTACGCCGTGAAGGACTGAAATCCTGCAACGCCCGCAAGGTCCCCCTGCTCAAGAAAGCACATATACAGGCCTGTCTGAAGTTTGCCAATGAACATCTGAATGATTCAGAGGAGAACTGGGTGAAAGTGTTGTGGTCAGATGAGACCAAAATCGAGCTCTTTGGCATCAACTCAACTCGCCGTGTTTGGAGGAGGAGGAATGCTGCCTATAACCGCAAGAACAACATCCCCACCGTCAAACATGGAGGTGGAAACATTATGCTTTGGGGGTGTTTTTCTGCTAAGGGGACAGGACAACTTCACTGCATCAAAGGGACGATGGACGGGGCCATGTACCGTCAAATCTTGGGTGAGAACCTCCTTCCCTCAGCCAGGGCATTGAAAATAGGTTGTGGATGGGTATTCCAGCATGACAATGACCCAAAACACACGGCCAAGGCAACAAAGGAGTGGCTCAAGAAGAAGCACATCAAGGTCCTGGAGTGGCCTAGCCAGTCTCCAGACCTTAATCCCATAGAAAATCTGTGGAGGGAGCTGAAGGTTCGAGGTGCCAAACGTCAGGCTCGAAACCTTAATGACTTGGAGAAGATCTGCAAAGAGGAGTGGGACAAAATCCCTTCTGAGATGTGTGCAAACCTGGTGGCCAACTACAAGAAACGTCTGACCTCTGTGATTGCCAACAAGGGTTTTGCCACCAAGTACTAAGTCATGTTTTGCAAAGTGGTCAAATACTTACTTCCCTCATTAAAATGCAAATCAATTTATAACATTTTTGACATGCGTTTTTTCTGGATTTTGTTGTTGTTATTCTGTCTCTCACTGTTCAAATAAACCTACCATTAAAATTATAGACTGATCATGTCTTTGTCAGTGGGCAAATGTACAAAATCAGCAGGGGATCAAATAATTTTTTTCCTCAACATTTTATCACCTCAACATTGTTCTATACCGTTCTCCAGGCACATGTGGATGCATTCAACTTACAGTGTAGTTATGAAGTGTAGTGTAATCTAATGTAATACAATGCTTTGTGAAATGAAACAGTGTAGGTTTATGTACTTGTGTTCAGCTTTGCCTTGTAACCCACCACTGAATCTAACCATTTAAACCGGTTGTGTGGACTCGCTGACCAATGACATTGATCAGTAAGGCAAAGAAAAAAACATAATAATACACTATCGGGTGCCTTTCGTCTTTCCTGCTGTGTTGCTGCTATTCCCATAACTAGGCCTTCTATAAGATTACCAGCCCTTTCCTGTATTATAATCTTACCTTTATTTAAGCAGGGAGTCATGTTGAGATCACGGTCTCTTTCGCAGATGAGCCCCGCATGAACACATCAACAAACAACAATGACACAGATCTATATAGAGATCAATTACACAAAACGCGAAGCACAAGCGTAACATTAGGCTTCCAGGCTCAGAACGGCTGCGCTTAAAATACAGTCGCTGTCCAGTAGTGCTGAATGTCGAAATTCAGATTCCGTCGCTGTCCATTTTCAGTGGGGCTGAATCGCCTGAACACGTGTGCGTGTGCCGGCGCCTGTTTGTCCATGTGTTTACATTTAAGTCATTTAGCAGACGCTCTTATCCAGAGCGACTTACAGTTAAGTGAGTGCATACATTTTCAAACTGGCCCCCAGTGGGAATCGAACCCACAACCCTGGCGTTGCAAACGCCATGCTCTACCAACTGAGCTACATCCCTGCCGGCCATTCCCTCCCCTACCCTGGACGACGCTGGCTAATTGTGCGCCGCCCCATGGGTCTCCCGATCGCGGCCGGCTACGACAGAGTCTGGATTCGAACCAGGAGCTCTAATGGCACAGCCTTACACCACTGCGCCACTCGGGAGACTGTTTGTGTCAGGTTATGTAGATACATTTTCACTGCAACGATGAGCACCAAATGGTTTCTAGTAACAGAGCAGGGCTCTTTTATCTGTTGAATTGCATGTGGCCTAGACCAAGGTATGTATTCTAAATATGGCTCTGGCCTCGACTAGTTCCATTCAACTCTACACAATACATCCAGTCAAACAGCCCACAGTTATTACGGTCCCATTTCTATGAAGCCTTTCACAAAAGTCGGACGTTTAACCTGTTACATGCCCAGACCTCCTTTAAAATCACTGAACATGCAATTTACCTTGCATTCTATATGTAAAGGTACAGATGCAGGTGATTGAAAGACTACCGAAGAGTATCATTTTAATTAGGCAGGACATCCTGTGAAATGACTGATTATTGTGAATAGTTTAATAGGTGGTTCTCTGTAGCTCAACTGGTAGGGCACGGCGCTTGTAACACCAGGGTAGTGGGTTCGGGACCACCCATACACAAAAAATGTATGCACGCATGACTGTAAGTCGCTTTGGATAAAAGCGTCCGCTAAATGGCATGTTATTATAGAATAGAGACGGGCAAACGCCTGTAGGTGGCAACCCTGCCTCATCAAGTACACAAACACCATTCCCTCTGGCCTTTATGTATTAATGCTGTTGATCAGTGAATAATTAATGAGTTCAGAGAGATGGAAGGTCGGTAGAATGAGACGATGGATTCTAGGCAAATACTAGAGAGCTGTGTGCAATGCAGTCTATAGCCTACCACACACACGGCAGTGGTATTCAGCGCGCAGCAGATTCTTAGATCGCTGAGCTCCGACCATGCAATCTAATGAATTCCATGTGCTCCCTCCCTATTCGAGCCACGGACTGCAGCAAGCGCAAGAGCGATTAGAACACAGTGGCTCCCGGGTGGATATGGAACACACGGAATATTGATGGTGCTGATATCACACGGATCCCACCAATCCTCCTGACAACGCAAAAATTGTTATCAATAGTTAAGCTTATGTAAAATAGGTAGCCTACCGGACTGCATCGAAAACCAGCTTCTGGTGGATTTTTAGTAATTACAGAGCATATATAGGTTACATTCCGCGCACTTAAATGCCATTGGTTTGCGTATTAGGCTCTGCGTTATTTACCAGGGAATCAAGTTGATGGATTAGCTATGGATGCTTTTGGTGGTTGTTTGAAGAATCTGGATAAGAACCTTCGAATAAGAATGGCTGCGTCCTATTGAGGCATGTATGTATGTATGTACACACCTCGACTACTTTTTCTTTTTTGAGATTTGACGCTTGCCAAATATTATGTCATGTATGACAGCTACATGGATCATGTTCGGAATATTGCCCGGACATGTGACCCTTTATGGTAACTGACACTATACCTCTGCAAATCCTCCAGTAGGCTATCAGAGAACTGCACCAAGAAGGGATGAAAATCAATCGAAATGTGGATAGTCCATTTCGATCTCGGTTTATGGCATTAACTGTGTGCGCCCAATAATAATTTCACTGACACCTCCTATATAGGGCACCACGTTCAGTTCCAAAGGATAGGGCTATATGAATAAATAGCCCCAGACTTATCGCTCTCTCACAAACTCAGCAGCATTTCCCCCCCATCGGAATACAAAATCAAAAGCTACCGGCACCCCGCGGGT
Organism: Coregonus lavaretus; assembly: GCF_964263955.1. Classification (NCBI taxonomy): domain Eukaryota; kingdom Metazoa; phylum Chordata; class Actinopteri; order Salmoniformes; family Salmonidae; genus Coregonus; species Coregonus lavaretus. The sequence goes on from NC_140024.1 coordinate 33,618,617, forward strand.
TTTCTCCACTGTGGCCACAGGAATGGTGGATTCATCCCAATTTCATGCACCTCTTTTTGATCTTTTATTTTTTTATTTTATTGCGTTCGAGGTTCGTTTTCGTGCGTTTTTGATTCTGCTGCTGTCCATGTAGACTACGTGTGGTTGCCTCGAATCCTTTCACATGGGTGAGAATTGTGCATCGCTCTTACAGCCAATCCAATCGGATACCTTGGCCCTGCTGTGTTTTATGTTTTTCGCTTCATTTTGAACTCAATCCCATATCTTCGAGAAAAATGCGTAAGTATGTTTTCATTTGATTTATTCAAGTCTTATATCTACATTAAGTTTGCACTTTCACCGTTCTTATCCGTCTCGGCTACCCTACATTTGGGTGTTCAACACGACACGGTTTTCCTGCTATAGACTAATGTCACTAAAATGTCGCGTCGGGCTACATTTACAACAGTTGATGTTAATTCACTTTTTTTTTTTACAGACATAATTAAACCATGTGAAGCTCTCTCGCGCGTGCGCGTGTGTGTGTGCGTGCGTGTTTGCGTGTGTGTATGTGTGCATGTGTTTATGAGCGAGAGAGAGAGAGAGAGAGAGAGAGAGAGAGAGAGAGAGAGAGAGAGAGAGAGAGAGAGAGAGAGAGAGTGGTTAGATAAATAGATACATAATAATATACTTTATTTATTTAATGATGGGGGGTATAGCCTGTACCGTCTGGTGAAACAATGCGTTTAGGTAGATTCGAGATTCTGTAAACCCCTTTATAGCCATTATACCAATGTTGCTAGAATACGTCATATGGTCATTCATATTCAGCTCAGGTGTGGTTCGTCATGCTGCTTGGTAATGACACATTTGCAGCACGGGGGCCACCAGATTGACCCACCAAATTCTCCACCAATAGGGCTTCTTAGATTATGGATGTTTTGAGTAATATTTGTAAAATGACTAGGCCCTCCTATTAGCTTTTAACCCCTAACTCTGTAACCGTGCTTGTTAAATCCACCGTGATATTTATGACGTTCAAAGCAATTTACTCGAGCGGAGTGTCAGCCCACACGAGTCTGCTGGTGTCTTAACCCCAGTGGTCTTCCGGCGGCACAGCCGCTAATGGAATGTGATGGAAGTGCATTAGTGTTGATTTTCCCCCAACCGGATTCAGAGCACTGTTGATCAGAAGGAGAATGATGTCCAACCAGGAGTTATGTCATTTGGTGCTGATTCAGATTCTGAATAGTGGGTGTTATAGTATAGCTGCGGTACCTCAACGGGGCGTCACGCTTTGGTGGGTTAATACAGTGGCCTTTTGATGGGAGCTGTCCATTGGAAGGTGGTTCTGAAAATATTACCAACCTTAGGCTAGTGGAGGGCGATACATTGTCAGGCCTGCTATATAGATTTACCCGAGCACGAAAGCACATTACCCGGAACACGAAAGCACATTTCTTTAGATAGCAATACTGTGTTCATGTAAGTATCTCCAATATAAATAACCATGAACCTGTAGGCCATGTCCATTAGCAGGTTTAAGGCAACTGTGCATTGAGAAAACGTGCATGTTTCAATTGACATGCACTTTAATTTCAACGGTTTCTCACTGGTAACATTGGTTCTTCCATTACATTAATTCAAATATCCATGAAGTATATTATCTCATCACATGATGTTGCATATGCACCATTTGCCAACAGACCAGCAGCTCAAGAATAATGATATTTACTTTTTGGCTTATGCTGGAAATTGGAAACCCCTATCATGTTAATATGTTTTGCCAAGACACACATTACCTTAAATCCCATATTTCTTTCCTTAAAGGCATGTCTGCTATATGCATAATATACCACTTGAAATTAGTCATGTTTAACTAATCACTATGATGTAAGCTGTTTGGTCTTCTGCTTGAGTTACTTCAACCTGAAACTGACTGTTACTATGCCATAGCACTGAATATGTTTAGCAGTGCAAGTCATGGAAGCAGATTCCACTCATCGTGTGAAGTGACACGTCTGTTGGGTGTCCTGTGAGCATGGAATCAATACTGTGTTACTTTTCACAGCCTAATGCCTTGGTTTATCGACTTAGATCACACTGAGTTTCTCACTGACTTCTGGCCTCTAAAGCATCTTCAAATACATGAAGTATCAAGGTCTGGCTTGAATCACTTGCCAAGAGTTTGGTTTCGATGACGTAGAAGTTAAATAAAATGTTGTCTGATGTTCTCATACCTCAAAAGCGTTCTCATGTCAAGCTGAGTTGGTATTCCACACCATCTGTGGTCTAGATCTCATCATATTAATTTTGAGAAATATCCAAGCCTCAATCCCAAATGAGTCAGAAAGATTGATACCATCTAATTGCATCTAATAATGTGGTGCCAATCTTCCCCGTTAATTTGTTATTGAAAGGATGAACTTTCTCTTAAAGGTCATTCATAAACATTGGGCTAACATCAGTGTCCTCCAGTGGAGGCTTGTTAAGATCTTAGCTCAGGTGTGGTCCTCTGTAGCTCAGCTGGTAGAGCACGGCGCTTGTAACGCCAAGGTAGTGGGTTCGATCCCCGGGACCACCCATACACAAAAATGTATGCACGCATGACTGTAAGTCGCTTTGGATAAAAGCGTCTGCTAAATGGCATATTATCTTATTATCTTTATCTTGTCAGCACAAAAATACTGTAGATGACAAGTAGAGGGAAGGCTACATTCACACTGTCCTTAATGTTAAAAAACTGCCTCATACTTCATACTTCACTGCCTCATACTTCTACTGTAGTCCATACACTGCCTCATACTTCTACTGTAGTAGATACACTGCCTATTTGAACATTCTGTCATTAAAATAATGTCATTAATTCTGTCCTTAATGTTAAAAAACTAGTTTCCCTATGCCAAGAGGTTAAATACAACAATGACTACAGTAAGGCCTATTAAGTGCCAGATAAACTAACAGTGTTGACCGCAACAGGGTTGACCGCAACAGGGTTGACCGCAACAGGGTTGACGATTTCATCTTAAATCAGCCATAAATCCTCTTGTGGCAGGGGGAATGGAAGCTTGTTTCATGCAACAGGGAGGGGCAATTGAATGCAAGCCCCAAAAAAATGAAATTGTAAAAATATTTTTTGCCTGTCTATCTATGGGTAACAGGGTTGACGTGTTATGCTTGACCCACTCAGTTTTCCACCACAAAACACCAGAAAATTGCCAAAAAAGAGTAGAACCAGCTCACCTGGTTTTACACTATGATTTGACTATTATATGTTAAATATTTCTCTTGAAATAAATATTTAAAAACGAATAGTTTCACCATATTAAAATGAGAGTTCAGTTCACAGAACAGGGTTGATCTTAAAATGAGGGCCCGGTTGTTGTTTTTTAACCTTAAAATGAATCCCTAATCACAGGAAATACAGTGAGCTCCAAAAATATCGGGACAGTGACACATTTGTTGTTGTTTTGGCTCTGTACTCCAGCACTTTGGATGATACAATATGTTTACAAACACTTCTACATTAATGTGGACGTTACCATGATTACGGATAATCCTGAATGAATCGTGAATAACGATGAGTGAGAAAGTTACAGACACACAAATATCATACTCCCTCCCCCCAAAGAAAAATGCTAACCTCCCCTGTTATTGTAATGGTGAGAGGTTAACATGTCTTGGGGGCTATGATATTTGTGTGTCTGTAACTTTCTCACTCATCGTTATTCACGATTCATTCAGGATTATCCGTAAACATCGTAGAATCCACATTAATGTTGAAGTGTTTAGAAACATGTTATATTCTTATTTACAGTAAAAGTAACTCTAAAATAACACAATAAATTATTTACCATTAATTTCTATTGGGCACCAAATAATCTGAAACACAACCAAAACAAACAGCAAATGCATCCAACAAGTTTGTAGAGTCACAAGCTTTTGACTACATTAATACACATATAAGTGAATTCGTCCCAATACTTTTAGTCACCTAAAATGGGGGGACTATGTTCAAAAAGTGCTGTCATTTCAAAACGGTTAATCCGATATGGATGACAATACCCTCAAATTAAAGCTGACAGTCTGCACAGTGATTGTATCATTTCAAATCCAAAGTGCTGGAGTACAGAGCCAAAACAACAAAGAATGTGTCACTGTCCCAATACCTTTGGAGCTCACTGTAAATAATAATGTTCAGAAATTACTTTGTCAAAGCAACAAAATAACTAGGCTTTACAATGATGGTGAAAACTTGGAGAAATGCTGTGGTTAAGTGGGTTAAAACCTTTCTGAAAATCAAAGAGGGTGCATGGAGGGACATTTCAAAATGCTGAATTTTGGCACATTAGCAAGTCTTTATTCATATAAAAATGCGGATTTATTAAATTCTCCATGTGGTGTATATTAAAGGCCACTTAATTGAATATAACAGGCTTTTCAAATTCAATATTGGTGCACAATTTCTACATAAAATATCAAAGGGACGCAAAAGGCACTTATTTGGTGGGACGACCCAGTAGAGAGAGTGTCTTTGGTTCCATCTTACTCTATTAAAAGATCATTCATTTTTTTGAGCGTGTCAATCCTGCAACAATCAGCGACTAACAGTGCCCATCCAGTGCACGTCCGGAATACAAGGTATCTTATCTGCCCCCTACAATTTAACGAGGCATAATATTGACGGTCTTTATAAATTAATAATGTATATTCGTCTTATAAAAATGGTACATCTTATAAAATGGTATACAGTTGAAGTCTGAAGTTTACATACACCTTAGCCAAATACATTTAAACTCAGTTTTTCACAATTCCTGACATTTAATCTTAGTAAAAATTCCCTGTCTTAGGTCAGTTAGGATCACCACTTTATTTTAAGAATGTGAAATGTCAGAATAATAGTAGAGATAATTATTTCTTTCAGCTTTTATTTCTTTCATCACATTCCCAGTGGGTCAGAAGTTTACATACACTCAATTAGTATTTGGTAGCATTGCCTTTCAAATGTTTAACTTGGGTCAAATGTTTCGGGTAGCCTTCCACAAGCTTCCCACAATAAGTTGGGTGAATTTTGGCCCATTTCTCCTGACAGAGCTGGTGTAACTGAGTCAGGTTTGTAGGCCTCCTTGCTCGCACACGCTTTTTCAGTTCTGCCCACAAATTGTCTATAGGATTGAGGTCAGGGCTTTGTGATGGCCACTGCAATACTTTGACTTTGTTGTCCTTAAGCCATTTTGCCACAACTTTGGAAGTATGCTTGGGGTCATTGTCCATTTGGAAGACCCATTTGCGACCAAGCTTTAACTTCCTGACTGATGTCTTGAGATGTTGCTTCAATATATCCACAAAACTTTCCTTCCTCATGATGCCATCTATTTTGTGAAGTGCACCAGTCCCTCCTGCAGCAAAGCACCCACATGACGCTGCCATCCCCTTGCTTCACGGTTGGGAAGGTGTTCTTCGGCTTGCAAGCAACCCCCTTTTTCCTCCAAACATAACGATTGTCATTATGGCCAAACAGTTCTATTTTTGATTCATCAGACCAGAGGACATTTCTCCAAAAAGTACGGTATTTGTCCCCATGTGCAGTTGCAAACCGTAGTCTGGCTTTTTTATAGAGGTTTTGGAGCAGTGGCTTCTTCCTTGCTGAGCGGCCTTTCAGGTTATGTCGATATATGACTCGTTTTACTGTGGACATAGATGCTTTTGTACCTGTTTCCTCCAGCATCTTCACAAGGTCCTTTGCTGTTGTTCCGGGATTGATTTGCACTTTTCGCACCAAAGTACGTTCATCTCTAGGAGACAGAACGCGTCTCCTTCCTGAGCGGTATGACGGCTGTGTGGTCCCATGGTGTTTATACTTGCGTACAATTGTTTGAACAGATGAACGTGGTACCTTCAGGCATTTGGAAATTGCTCCCACGGATGAACCAGACTTGTGGAGGTCTACAATGTTTTTTCTGAGGTCTTGGCTGATTTCTTTTGATTTTCCCATGATGTCAAGCAAAAAGGCACTGAGTTTGAAGGTAGTCCTTGAAATACATCCACAGGTTCACCTCCAATTGACTCAAATTATATCAATTAGCCTATCAGAAGCTTCTAAAGCCATGATATCATTTTCTGGAATTTTCTAAGCTGTTTAGAGGCACAGTCAACTTAGTGTATGTAAACTTCTGACCCACTGGAATTGTGATACAGTGAATTATAAGGGAAATAATCTGTCTGTAAACAATTGTTGGAAAAATTACTTGTGTCATGCACAAAGTAGATGTCCTAACCGACTTGCCAAAACTATAGTTTGTTAACAAGACATTTGTGGAGTGGTTGAAAAACGAGTTTTAATGACTCCAACCTAAGTGTATGTAAACTTCCGACTTCAACTGTACATGTTGATATAGCCATGGATGGTTACATTATATGAGTCTTGCTGTCAGATAACCACGGATAGTGTCCGATAATGTGTAAAAAATCCCTGCGGATTTTCATTGTTCCCCTCTAATCAGGAACTGATTTAGACCTGGGACACCAGGTGGGTGCAATTAATTATCAGGTAGAACAGAAAACCAGCAGTACATCGGACCTCCAGGCTTTAAATACCTTTGCCTTAGATAAACCTTTGGTGACTATATTGTCTGCCTGTTTAAACCAGATTGGAATGCTGCAGTGGGTCAGTGTTGTAACCAGGCGAGCAATTTACATGCATCACTTAACTGTCTCCCAACACTGCTTCCAGTAGGCAGCTGCTGCCTGCACCCATTGAGTGTTTTAAGATTGCAAGCCGAGGAAATAAAATGGATTCATCTGTGTAAAACCGAGTCCAGGATGAGATGAATGTTCATTTCTGACCTGCTTGGACTTTTCAAAGATCATGATCTTTCCTGTTGTACTCGTCCTGTACAGGATTGATGTTCAATAATGTTTCAGTTGAGGGATCTACCGCACTGTACAGCCAGGGAGACACATTCCACAGTGTGTGTGTGTGTGTGCGTGTGTGTGTGTGTGTGTGTGTGTGTGAGAGTGCGTGTCTGTGCAAGTTTATGAGTGTCAGTGTATCTGTGTGTCTCTGTGTCCCTCCTTTCTAGTAAACAACGACCCCGCTCACCTTGTGTCTCCTGCGACTTCCCCAATATCACAGAGCACTGACCCTGATTCAGGCCCTAACTTCCTGCCCATCCAGTCTTGGTGGATGGATACTGTACCCTCCCCCCCTGATGAAACATATGTTTGTGGCTGGTCTGGAGACCGCTAGCCACATCTCGATGAGGTTGACTGCTTGTGAATGAGTTCGACCAACCTATCAGCCAGCCAGCCAGACCGGTGGAACTCTTTTCAGTATTCCAGCCACTGTGGCAGTCAGGATCGTCATGGTTCTGTGCTCCTGAAAGGGGATTATTCAGCCAATTCCGCAGCCTGTCACTCTGCAATCCTGACATTTAAATCAAAGTTAGCATGCTAAATGTGAAGAAGCCAGGCCTGCCCCGTTGTCTGTGATGTTAGCTTTCTGTCTAATGTGGATTAAGCTTTACAGATGGCATCTCATCCCCGAGAGGGACACAGTTCAGAGGGTTCATGACAGGGACCAGAAAATAATAAGGTAACACTTTACATAGAACCAACATAATGCATTGAGACTTTTCACAGGAATGTAGTATGTAACCCGGAATCTAGAATGAGACTTTTCATAGGAACGTAGTATATGAACCAGGATATAGAATGCGAGCGTTTTGAGTCAGAACCGCCCCACGCCTCCAACCATTTATGTTTATTATAGACTCTGGGAAAGTCTAGGTCAGAGAAACCCTGAACTTCCTCCTCTCTCTCACTGATTCCATGGATGGAATCACAAGGGCTCAACAAATGAGTGCGTTCCAAAAACACAAAGTCTACAGTATGCAGGCCTGTGGAGTTTAGAAGATCAGCATATCATATTGATGTGGCGGCAGGTAGCTTAGTGGGTAAGAGCGTTGTGCCAGTAACCGAAAGGTCGCTGGTTCTAATCCCCGAGCCGACTAGGTGAAATATCTGTCGATGTGCCCTTGAGCAAGGCACTTAACCCTAATTGCTCCTGTAAGTCGCTCTGGATAAGAGCGTCTGCTAAATGACCAGAAATAAATAGAAATAAAAATGTGCTTCCTGATACTTTAAACATTTCTCCAGTCACTGCAAACGTCTGATGTCCTGCGCAGACCTGCACAGAATGTGTGCATCTGAAACGCACCCATTCACTGAGTCACTGCAGGTATAGAATCTGCCAGGTATAGACACGGCGGTTGTACGGCAGAGCTTTGACCAATAGTGCGTAGCTACAGTGTAAACCAACCACCCACCAACAAGCCATGGTTGGCACCTTTCTGCCTACCTAATCACACTCCTACACATGACATAATCCAACAGCACTACAGATAAAATACTGCTATTTCAGTACAAGATGCCTCTGATAAAATACAGGTATTTCAGTAGAAGATGCCTCTGATAAAATACAGGTATTTCAGAAGAAGATGCCTCTGATAAAATACAGGTATTTCAGTAGAAGATGCCTCTGATAAAATACAGGTATTTCAGAAGAAGATGCCTCTGATAAAATACAGGTATTTCAGAAGAAGATGCCTCTGCTTCAAAACTGATAATGCTAAAGAGCTCCAAAGGGCTTTGCCACGAAGCCTCTGCATATCTCATCTGTTCATATCCGTAGGAAGCCTTTGAACACACTCCTTACCAGGAAAATCCTTTAGAAATTCTTGGTGATAACTAAAGCGATGATAGATTGTCATGTTGATGGAGAAAGATGATTTTCGTTCATTCACACCTTTTTTTCCCCACAAATCCCACCCCTTTCTCTACCTCTCTCTACTCTCTCACTTTCTTTCTCTCTCTTTCTTGTTTTACTCTCTCGTTTTCTTTTTGCCTAACTCTTAAAGAGATGGACTTGATAACTCCACTCCACTTGAACGTTCAGATATTCCCTCACAGTCATTCATCATGAGGAAATGGAGTCAGTCATTTGTGGGCTATAGTGACCAATCAAATGTGGAGTGAATTACAAACTTCATTCATGTATAGTAGTATGTCCACTGAACAGACCGATCAGACAGGTCTTACAGACATGCTTTGGATCTACGTAAAGATTCTACAAAATAACTGTGAAAATTAATTTCTGACTAAAGAAATGTGGCTACTGTATGTTGATTGAGCTAGCCTTGTCCTTTGGAAGGTTACCTCAGCAGTCGTATGGTTCTGTTCAACGTAGGTTGGTTAGAAACTGCAGCAGTCTTGGCTTACATTTATTATTGCTGTTCTATCTTGTGTGCTAATCTTACATTGTAGAAGAGTGCACGGTTGGATTCATTTAATCAATAATACAATATTTACCATGTTATTTGAAACCCAGCTTTATTGCAGTGGGGAAAATGTTAGTCTTACCAGAAAACGTCCCAATGTCACTTTTGATCGAATAGTCCTGCAATCATATATATATACGTGGTGGTGCATTTGCGTAGTGTTTTGCTAGGCCAGGTATTCCTTTAGGACATGCTTAGCCCTCCACATTGTTGCTCTAGAGGAGCCATGCTATGGGGCATATGGCAGGTTGGAGTTCTGCCATGGTTCGGCTTCAGGGCAGGGGTTGGGTGGAGAGCATCTTCAAATCAAATTTTTAGTTTCATTTGTCACATGCTCCGAATACAACAGGTGTAGACCTTACCGTGAAATGCTGACTGACGAGCCCTTAACCAACAATGCAGAGTTTCTAAAAAAAAAGTAAGACAAATTTGCTAAATGAACTAAAGGAAAAAAAGTAACACAATAAAAATAACAATAACTAGGCTATATAAAAGGGGTACCGGTACCGAGTCAATGTGCGGGGGTACGTGGTAATCGAGGCAATTGGGGTAATATGTACAGTACCATTCAAAAGTTTGGACCCTCCTACTCATTCCAGGGTTTTTCTTTATTTGTACTATTTTCTACATTGTAGAATAATAGTGAAGATATCAAAACGATGAAATAACATATATGGAATCATGAAGTAACCCAAAAAGTGTTAAACAAATCAAAATATATTTTATATTTGCGATTCTTCAAATAGCCACCCTTTGCCTTGATGACAGCTTTGCACACTCTTGGCATTCTCTCAACCAACTTCACCTGGAATGCTTTTCCAACAGTCTTGAAGGATTTCCCACATATGCTGAGCACTGATTGGCTTCTTTTCCTTCCCTCTGCGGTCCGACTCATCCCAAACCATCTCAATTGGGATGAGGTCGGGGGATTGTGGAGGCCAGGTCATTTGATGCAGCACTCCATCACTCTCCTTCTTGGTCAAATAGCCATTACAGAACCTGGAGGTGTGTTGGGTCATTGTCCTGTTGAAAAACAAATGATAGTCCCACTAAGCCCAAACCAGATGGGATGGCGTATCACTGCAGAATGCTGTGGTAGCCATGCTGGTTAAGTGGGCCTTGAATTCTAAATAAATCACAGACAGTGTCACCAGCAAAGCACCCCCACACCATAACACCTCCTCCTCCATGCTTTACGGTGGAAACTACACATGCGGAGATCATCCGCTCACCTACACCGCGTCTCACAAAGACACGGCGGTCGGAACCAAAAATCTCAAATTTGGACCGGTCTAATTTCCATTGCTTGTGTTTCTTGGCCCAAGCAGGTCTCTTCTTATTATTGGTGTCCTTTAGTAGTGGTTTCTTTGCAACAATTTGACCATGAAGGCCTGATTCACACGGTCTCCTCTGAACAGTTGATGTTGAGATATGTCTGTTACTTGAACTCTGTGAAGCATTTATTTGGGCTGCAATTTCTGAGGCTGGTAGCTCTAATGAACGTATCCTCTGCAGCAGAGGTAACTCTGGGTCTTCCATTCCTGTGGCAGTCCTCATGAGAGCCAGTTTCATCATAGCGCCTGATGGTTTTTGCGACTGCACTTGAAGAAACATCCAAAGTTCTTGAAATGTTCCGTATTGACTGACCTTCATGTCTTAAAGTAATGATGGACTGTCGTTTCTCTTTGCTTATTTGAGTTGTTCTTGCCATAATATGGACTTGGTCTTTTACCAAATACGGCTATCTTCTGTATACCCCCCCTACCTTGTCACAACACAACTGATTGGCTCAAACCCACTAAGAAGGAAATAAATTACACAAATTAACTTTTAAGAAGGCACACCTGTTAATTGAAATGCATTCCAGGTTACTACCTCATGAAGCTGGTTGAGAATGCCAAGAGTGTGCAAAGCTGTCATCAAGGCAAAGGGTGGCTATTTGAAGAATCTCAAATATAAAATATATTTTGATTTGTTTAACACTTTTATGGTTACTACATGATTCCATATGTGTTATTTCATAGTTGTGATGTCTTCACTATTATCCTACAATGTAGAAAATAGTAAAAATAAAGAAAAACCCTTGAATGTGTTCTAAAACTTTTGACCGGTATGTATGTAAATTAGATATTTCTGTATTTCGTTTTTCAATAAATTTGCAAACATTTCTAAAAACATGTTTTCACTTTGTCATCTGTGGTCCTCCGTAGCTCAATTGGTAGAGCATGGCGCTTGTAACGCCAGGGTAGTGGGTTCGATCCCCGGGTCCACCCATACGTAAAAATGTATGCACACATGACTGTAAGTCGCTTTGGATAAAAGCGTCTGCTAAATGACATATTATTATTATTATGGTGTATTGTGTGTAGATGGGTGAGAAGAAAAAATAAATATGGAATCCATTTTGAATTCAGGCTGTAACACAACAAAATGTGGAATAAATCAAGGGGTATGAATACTTTCTGAAGGCACAGTAAGCTGTAGCGCCCCAGCAACCAAGGCCCCTAGCCTATGGAGTGTGACATAAGCCATTGTTTATGTAACACCTTAATTTTCAGCATCCACATTTAATGACGTATGTACTTCTATGCATCTTATATGATATTGCTATTTGCAGAGGTTATACTGTAGATGCCTCATACAGCATTGCAGCTTCAGCTTCTTGAATAGCGCTAATGAAGTATTAGCTACAGTAATATTTGACAAGCACTCAACAATGCCTGATTAGCATCTTTATTAGAAGCTCATAAGCAGATGCCTATGTATCCACAGCAACAAACCCTTCAATAAAATGTGTGTACAAGTATTCTCTCCTCTGACATCGCCCACAAGTGTTATCTTTATAAGATACAGTCATCTTTTATCCTGAACACTTCCCTCAAGGCCCTCCTAGCTGCTCTCCCCCCAGTCCGGCCCTGACTGGCTCCATGGTGAAGAAAAGGCCTGTCTTGTCTCCTTGATCCTGGGTCATGAACACATCCTCATCTGAAGGGGGACCTTTAAAAAAAACGGCTCTGTTTGATTAGACACCCTTCTGTTCCCCAGCCCAGGCCAACAGGGTTGTATTCATTTGGCACCGAACTGAAGAAAACGGACTGAAACAGCGAACGGCTACCAGAAGCAGTCCAATGAGAGATGCTAGTTTTTGTTTTCCGTTGCAAAAAGTTTAGCTACGTGTTCCCTAGTGAATAGGACCCAGATAATATGGCCCCACATAGACAGCCTCCATTTCCCCTTCTCTGATAAATCCCCTTAAATGAGAAAGTGACTGCATTACTGCAGGGAACATAGTAACTGGATCAATGATACAAGAAAACAACATTTGCATCAATTTATTATGGCCGAAAAAAGAATCAAAGCAGTGTTTATGAATCCCGGTGCATTTGGAGCTGTCTCCCGCTTGTGCTCCACACATCTCATTTGCTCATGCATATTACAACATGCACCATTTGGCTCATGAATATGACATCGCCGGGACTGGGAGTCTCCCCGTAATCAACAATCAAGTCAACGTCTGCTAGCGGCTATCTAGACACGAGGCCGGGTTCTCTCTCGCTCTCCTGTGTATTAGTCTGATCACAACCATTGTTGTTGACTTGATATTGCTATGGTAGATCCAATACGTATGTAGGCATGCGTTGTGATGAGTGCAATTTCATGTCTACTTTTATCAGTCATTCAGTGATAATAAATACCTTTTATGACCAGTCAAGGGATTGAGTCTCCCAAACCTACTGTGTTAGATCAGTGTTGACCAATCCATGTCTCCCAAACCTACTGTGTTAGATCAGTGTTGACCAATCCATGTCTCCCAAACCTACTGTGTTAGATCAGTGTTGACCAATCCATGTCTCCCAAACCTACTGTGTTAGATCAGTGTTGACCAATCCATGTCTCCCAAACCTACTGTGTTAGATCAGTGTTGACCAATCCATGTCTCCCAAACCTACTGTGTTAGATCAGTGTTGACCAATCCATGTCTCCCAAACCTACTGTGTTAGATCAGTGTTGACCAATCCATGTCTCCCAAACCTACTGTGTTAGATCAGTGTTGACCAATCCATGTCTCCCAAACCTACTGTGTTAGATCAGTGTTGACCAATCCATGTCTACCAAACCAACTGCGTTAGATCAGTGTTGACCAATCCATGTCTCCCAAACCTACTGCGTTAGATCAGTGTTGACCAATCCATGTCTACCAAACCCTACTGTGCTAGATCAGTGTTGACCAATCCATGTCTCCCAAACCTACTGCGTTAGATCAGTGTTGACCAATCCACTCCTCAGGAACCCCCAGCCGTTGGCTGTTGCACATATTTGCTATATCCCAGCACTAGCACACCTGATCCAGCTAATCAAGGGCTCGAAGAATGAGTTGACCAGTTCAATCAGGTGTGATAGTGCTGACAGGACAAATGGTTGACATGGGAATGGGTTTCTATACTTTAGTGTCAAAACCCCACCATAAAAATGGATTTCTACACCCTTCGCAAGGTCGGAATTGAAAATGTGTGATACCAAAACGCCATGGACTCCTCATACAGGACTCTTACACAGGTTCGATGTACACTCACTGGACTCTAACCACACACCCATGCATACTACACTGACACTCCAACACACACACACACACACACACACACACACACATACACACACACACACACACACACACACAACTTACACTGGACACCACAAACACACACACACACACACACACACACTCTTTACAACACAAACACTAAACACACACACACAAACAGGACTGTAACACACACACACACTGGACAAACACCAACACACTGGACACACACACACACACTCTGGACACACACGCACACACACTTACACACTGGACACACACACACACACACAAACACACACACACAGACACACACTGGCAAACCACAACATACTGGACACACGCACTGGACACACACACACACACTGGACACACACACACTCACACTGGACACAAACAGACACACACTGGACACACACACACACTCCAACACACACACACACACACACACACACACACACACACACACATACACACACACACACACACACACACACACACACACACATACACACACACACACACACACACACACACAGTCTTGTACGGCTAACCTTGTGGGGACACACAATTCAGTCCATTCAAAATCCTATTTTCCCTAACCCTAACCCTAACCTTAACCCAAAAACGTAACCTTAGCTCTAACCCGAAACGTAACCCGAAACGTAACCTTAACCCTAAACCTAATTCTAACCCTAACTCTAATTCTAACCTTAACCCTAAACCCTCTAGAAATAGCATTTGACCTTGTGGGGAGCAACAAAATGTCCCCAGTTGGTCAATTTTTTCTTGGTTTACTATTCTTGTGGGGTCTTCTGGTAAACACGTCCACACACACACACAGAGCTGCTACACTCTGTTTATTATTACATTTACATTTTAGTCATTTAGCAGACGCTCTTATCCAAAGCGACTTACAGTTAGTGAGTGCATACATCTTTTCATACTGGCCCCCCTGGGAATCGAACCCACAACCCTGGCGCCATGCTCTACCAGCTGAGCAAGTCACTTTACCCCTACCTACATGTACACTACTCATTCAAGGGTTTTTCTGTATTTTACTATTCTTTACATTGTAGAATAATATGGAAGACATCAAAACTATGAAATGGAATCATGTAGTAACCAAAAAAGTGTTAACAAATCAAAATATATTTTATATTTGAGATTCTTAAAATAGCCACCCTTTGCCTTGATGACAGCTTTGCACACTCTTTGCATTCTCTCAACCAGCTTCATTAGATAGTCACCTGGAATGCATTTCAATTAACAGGTGTGCCTTGTTAAAAGTTAATTTGTGGAATTTCTTTCCTTCTTAATGCGTTTGAGCCAATCAGTTGTGTTGTGACAGAAGATAGCCTTATTTGGTAAAAGACCAAGTCCATATTATGGCAAGAACAGCTCAAATAAGCTATGAGAAACAACAGTCCATCATTACTTTAAGACATGAAGGTCAGTCAATACAGAACATTTCAAGAACATCGATATGGAAAATTCCAATAACTTTTAAAGTTTCTTCAAGTGCAGTCGCAAAAACCATCAAGCGCTATGATGAACTGACTCTCATGAGGACCACCACAGGAATGGAAGACCCAGAGTTACATCTGCTGCAGAGGATAAGTTCATTGGAGTTACCAGCCTCAGAAATTGCAGCCCAAATAAATGCTTCACAGAGTTCAAGTAACAGACACATCTCAATGTCAACTGTTCAGAGGAGACTGTGTGAATCAGACCTTCATGGTCGAATTGCTGCAAAGAAACCACTACTAAAGGACACGATAAGAAGAAGAGACTTGCTTGGGCCAAGAAACACGAGGCAAAGCATCAAGGCAAAGGGTGGCTATTTGATGAATCGCAAATATAAAATATATTTAAATTTGTTTAATACTTTTTTGGTTACTACATGATTCAATATGTGTTATTTCATAGGTTTGATGTCTTCACTATTATTCTACAATGTAGAAAATAGTACAAATAAAGAAAAACCCTTGAATGAGTAGGTGTTCTAAAACTTTTGACCGGTAGTGTAAGTATTCACACCCCTGAGTCAATACTTCGCAAAAGCACCTTTGGTGGCGATTACAACTTTGAGTCGTCTTGGGTATGTCTGGATCAGCTTTGCACATCTGGATTTGGGGATTTTCTCAAGCTCTGTTCAGTTAGATGGGGAGCGGCAGTGAACAGCAATCTTGAAGTCTTTCCACAGATTTTCAATGGGATTCAAGTCTGGGCTTTGGCTGGGCCACTCAATGACTTTCACATTCTTGTTCTGAAGCCATTCCCGTTGCTTTGGCTGTATGCTAGTGGTCATTGTCCTGTTGGAATGTAAATCTTCTCTCCAGTCTAAGGCTGTTTGCACTCTGAAGCAGGTTCTCATCAAGGATTTGCCTGTATTTGGCTCCATTCATTGTTCCCTCTATCCTTACCAGTCTCCCAGTCCCAAAGCATCCTCCTGCCACCACCATGCTACACGGTAGGGATGGTGTTAGATTGGTGATGATCTGTGACACTTTTTCTTCCAGACACAGCGCTTTGCATTCAGGCCAAATAGTTACATGTTTTGTCTTATGCTCTCAGAGTCCTTCACATGCCTTTTTGCCAACTCCAGGCATCCTGTCATGTGCCTTTTTCTCAGAAGTGGCTTCCGTCTGGCCACTCTCCCCTAAAGCCCAGATTGGTGAAGTGCTGTAGAGACTGTTGTCCTTCTGGCAGGTTCTCCCATCTCAGCCAAGGAACTCCAGAGTTCTGTCAGAGTGGTCATTGGGTTCTTCTTTCCTGACCAAGGTCCTTCTTGCCCGGTTGCTCAGTTTGATCAGACAGCCAGCTCTAGGCAGTTCCATATTTCCCAATGATGGAGACCACTGTGCTCTTGGAAACTTTCAACACCCTTCCCCAGATATGTGCCTCATCGCAATTCTATCTGGGAGATCTACGGCCAGTTCCTTGGACTAGTTTCTGCTCTGACATGCACTGTCAACTGTGGGACCTGTGTGTTTCTTTCTAAATCATGTCCAAACAATTGAGTTCGCCACAGGTGGACTTCAATGAAGTTGTAGTGACATCTCAAGGATGATCAAAGGAAATTGGATGCACCTTAGCTCAATTTGGAGTGTCATAGCAAAGGGGTGTAAATACTTATGTAAATGAGATGTCTGTATTTAATTATTAATAAATGTGCAAACATTTCTGAAAACATGGTTTCACTTTGTCATTATGGGGTATTGTGTGTAGATTGGTGAGAAAAATTAAATTTAATCAATTTTGAATTCAGTCTGTAACATACCAAAATGTGGAATAAGTCAAGGGGTATGAATACTTTCTGATGACACTGGCATCTCAGCTCTTTATCAAGATTGCTTGTGTAATGCCATCTGTATTCAGGGGATGAGCGCCTACATTTTGCACCAGGCGAAGAGAGTGAGGGGGAGAGGGAGAGGGAGAGAGAGAGAGAGAGAGAGAGGGGGGTGAGAGAGGAGAGGAGAGGGAGAGGAGAGAGAGAGAGAGAGAGAGAGAGAGAGAGAAGAGAGAGAGAGAGAGAGAGAGAGAAGACGAGAGAGAGAGAGAGAGAGAGAGAGATGAGAGAGATGAGAGAGAGGTAGGAGAGAGAGAGAGAGAGGACGTAGAGATAAGAGAGAGAGAGAGAGAGAGAGAAGAGAGAGAGAGAGCGAGAGAGAGAGAGAAGAGAGAGAGAAGAGAGAGAGAGAGATTAGATGAGAGAGAGAGATGAGAGAAGAGGATGAGAGAGAGACAGAGGAGAGAGAGAGATAGAGAATAGAGAGAGAGAGAGAGACGAGAGAGGAGAGAGGAGACGTAGAGATAGAGAGAGAGAGAGAGAGACAGAGAGAGAGAGAGGACGTAGAGGAGAGAGAGAGAGAGAGAGATGAGAGAGAGAGAGAGAGAGAGAAGAGAGAGAGAGAGAGAGAGGAGAGAAGAGAGAGAGAGACGTAGAGAGAGAGAGAGCTCTTGTCCAGCAGCCGTAACTCCACATAGCTTTTTCTCACTCTACTTCTTGTCCTTCTCACTCTCTTGTAAAGGGAAAACAAATGCAATAATGTGATGTCACAATGCAGATATGTGAATTGGGTGAAGATTTTTTTTTAAAGAGAATCAATTCAACATCACGGAGATCTCGCACTATGGTTGCTTTTTCCTTTGACATTTTTACACATAACTGTCTATCCTTCCATTTCCAAGTGTTCACGTTCATGAGTATTCATCTGGAAGTGCTGCTGTATGCTAAATGAATCACAAAGTCTGAGGCTTGATTGCACTGATTGAAACAGCAATCTCTTTAGAATGATGTGAGAAAAATCCGTTGTTACCTATAATAGCACATTCCGTTTTGGACCGAGCTGTGTTTTTAATTACTATACATGGTGAATTAGCTAATGAATAATGAATGGTATTCCACACGCTAAGTGCTCCGACTGCTAATGCACTGAACCTCTCTATCTCTCCTCCTCTCTCTCTCTCTCTGTCTCTCTCCCTCGCTCTCCCTCGCTCTCAGTTGATTAGGTTTCCCTCTGTAAGGCATTATCTAGTGTGTTGAAGAGATAGTCCCACTCCCCCTCTCTGTCTATGTACCACGTTTGTATTGAACAGTAATTTATGACTGCTGGCTGGGCGGGCAGCAGCATGGACGCAACATGGGGTCCATCAGCATTGTGTAGATAGATGGCATGTCAAAAGACAACATATGTAATCCTCCACCACTACAGAGATGACAACGTTTCTACTTTCCTAAAGGAGAAGAGTTTTGTGCACACACACAGGGACATGCTTTGAAGTGCAGACCCCCCCACACACACACATGGTGTCACCCTCAAAGATGTTCTAATCAAAGTTTAATCTCTCTCGCTCTCCCTGACTCCCCCCCCCCCCCCCCCCCCGGACTTCCAGACATCAGTCGTCTTGCTTTAATATCCCCCCCCCCCCCCCCCACCGAGCCTCATCTTTCCAGCAGAATTATCAAAGCAGATTAATATGAAGAAAGGAGAACAGAAAACAAAAAAATTCACACTGCTGAGACGTTCCTAATTCTTTATTTATTCAATATATTTGATGGTGGTTTATTTTTTTTATTTTTTTTTTACAGATTCTTTAAATCGTCTATTCACCCTTCATAATAGTGGAGATAATTATAGTTGTCTGCTTAAGGTGACTTGAATCTCTTTGCTGAAAACGACTGTAGGTCGTAGGTTGAGGTCTGCTGGAAGATACGCCGAGGCCTGTGTCTGGGGTGGAGTGGAGCTGAGCTATAGTTTATAGCTGACTCCGTCGTTGCCGTGGTGCTGACTGGTCACACACGCATTGGAACATGGTGCACTAAGTTCAGCAAGGATTTTTTTTAATCGCCTCATAATTACTTTTTTCGGTTTCTCAGGGAATCATTGTAAGAAGTACTATGTGCCATTTGGTAACAGGCTGTTGTGATGAGTTATTCCTCTCTGACAGGCTATAGTGCCAAGAGGTGGTTTTTGATCTGCTCACATCTGATCTTCAGTATCCACATCGGGGCAAACAAAAGGGGCTATACATTTGATGTGATAACGTTATGAATGTAGGTGTATGTGTTTTCTCTGAGACGTTGTGGGATCAAATTCCCAAGTACGGTTGGTAAGGATCAGATGTGTAATGGCAGACACACTGCAGTCTAATGCTGGTTGGTCGAGACAGAGACAGGGATGCTCCTCTCCTCTTCACATCCCTACACACCAATGGTCTGAATGCATAGCCAAACAGCTGTGACAGGGCAGAAGGCACCCTAGTGAACTAATCCCTCTCTCAAAATGTGCATTTTACATGCTGTAGTCAGTGGTATCCTGCCAAGATGGCCGCCGAGGCTCTGGCATTGTGCTGTTCGATTTGAATTGAGTCTCTCCCTCAACACCCTTCTGTGTGATGAATGTGACTGACAGACTGACTGACGGACAGATGGACTGACCGACGTGCTGCTTGAGAAACGTGGGTTTATTGTGGTGAAGTCAGATTCTCAATTGTTTAATCGCCGAATTAAAGGGGCTTTTCATTACCAGTCATTCAAATATTAACAAGTCCCACCTCTCTGATGTCATCATGCTTTCTGTCAAGGCAGATCTGTCGGTCACTCTTCAAACAAATTGCAAGTCGTGAAGTTTACATAAAAGCATTTGTAAATCCTTAACAATTTTGATGTTACGGATATGTAAAAAATCATTCATATTGTCGTACTAAAGATTCACTTAGCAAGAGGTCATCATAAACAACGACACATGACGATGCCATGCCGACCAACCAACAGAATCCAAATCTGCCAACACTGCCATCATCATTGGCTCATCCCAGAGTGGGTGTGGGAATAGCCAATAATGTCAGTCCTAGAAGATTTGCATATTGCTGATGTTGCTGTCTGGAAGTGGAAGGTTGACCTATTGTTTATGAGGATGTCACCTTGCTGAATTTATTTATTTTTTAAGCCAGATGACACTGCACTATGTATGACACTATGCTACCCATTGTGTTGCACCACAAGGTATCTATCTGGTCATTACATGTAATTTACACACACTTTACTATTCTATAGAAAATACCAGTAGCTAATGAATCGATTAGCGCACAGTGCTAATAGGTTGCATCCTTAGATACACAAGTGCTTAATGCGGTGCTTTATCGTGTCCTACGCTTGCTTTCAAGTGTGATCTGTTCAGTAGCAGTCATGTGGTGGGAGTAGATCTGTGTTGCTCTGACCTGTGACTAGAATACTAACGCTTCTCCAACATTCAGACACAGAAACAGCCAACCCAGCCCGCCCCTCGCCGCCACCCACGGCATACTATCTGATCCCACCTCACACACACACACACACATACACACACACACACACACACACACACATACACACCACACGCAAACACACACGCACACTCCGATTCCCCCACAGGGACAGAGACAGCCCTGGCAACGTGCCTCCCGAACACAGAGAGATCTCAGCAGATTATTTAGCCCTACAATTATCATAATGGAGCAGCGGCATAAGGTAATATGTAGCCAGATTGAATTATCACGTGAGTTGTGAGTCTCCCTTTATCACCGTGAGCTGTGAGTCTCCCTTTATCACCGTGAGCTGTGAGTCTCCCTTTATCTCTGTCTTATTCAACACTAGAGCGCTGAAAGAACGGACTTCCACGCAGAACGATGTACCAAACCAAAACCCTGTAGTACACATAGCGCTGTCCTTGAGCTGTTCTTGTCTATTAATGTTCTGTATTATGTCGTGTTTCATGTTTTGATTGGATCCCGGGAAGAGTAGCTGCTTCATGATGAAGCAGCCAATGGGGATCCTAATAAATCAACTAATAAATAAATATCAACCTGTATCACAATACAACACCAGCATATAGTGGGAGCATCCTTTATGCAGCAGCGAGTGCACAACGTGATCTAATGCTCTGTGGCTGTGAACGTGCCACTTCCAAGCCATCCCCTTGCCGTTGATGAGGTCTGGCTGGGATGTACGAAAAGGAAACTCCTAGTGCAGGCTACAGTGGGAAGTTGAGTTCGCTTCAGTGTGACCTTTACAGTGCAGGACACATTGTCTTAGTTTCTGCTGTGACCTGTATGACATTTTGGCTGTTGGATGTTTCCCCCTCACTGCTGTCCGCTATTTCAACGTGATTACAGATGGTGGTTTGACTGCCCTCGTTTTAGGTCATCCAAATATATTGTGATAATTTCCAAAGCTAATGCGCTTATGCCATCTGGGATTGGTTTAGTCTGCCTTAGGATGGGTACATGCCAGGTCTGGTCAGAGAATCAATCCGTACATTACCGTCCAATAATAAACGGATGATGTTTATCATGTGACCAACGATGGATCTTATTGCTGAAGGTGAGTTAGTTCATGATAAGGAACCTTATCATACCAGTTCACACAAGAACAAACAGATCTCACCAAAAAAAAAGGCCTCTAGTCTAATCTGAGGGAACGACAGTTGGTCAAGTACTGTCTGCAAAATAACGGAGTCTTACAGTACATCTTGCATAGGTTTTTCAGCATTTGCCTTGCCTCAGAATTATCACTTGAATACAGAAAAAATAGCCAACGTGCTAAATGTGCTAACGCTTCAGCCGCGCTTCAGTCTGCTTCAGTCTGCTTCAGTCTGCTTCGGTCTGCTTCAGCCGCGCTTCAGTCTGCTTCAGTCTGCTTCAGCACAACATATGTGGCAAAGAATTCACATCCATCTTGTTCAGTTATAAATGCTTTGCAGTGACATCCTCCGGGAACAGGTCACTGGACTAAAACGGTAGCATGCAAGCAAACTGTGTGTTCTATAGCGTTCCTGCCTGGGGTTTAATGTCTGACAGTGACGCAATACTTTTATTATAAAAGATCCTCCGATATCCTAATTTGCTCGAGCTTGGGAACGATGTTGTTTTGCCGTAAACAACCAGATTGAATGAGACACTCTCTTTGTCAGCGTTATAGTATGGCTCCTACATGCGTTGAACAGTAATTTTGGGTTGCAGGTCTCTCACTTCATATTCACAGACGCCCTTGGCAACCACCCCATAAACCACTGTCTCTCAGCGAAGGATAACTCCAGCAGAGGAGGCTGGTGGGAGTGGCTATAGCAAGACGGGCTCATTGTAATGGCTGGAATGGACTGAATGGAACGCTATCAGAGACATCAAACATAAGGAAACCACGTTTGACTCCGTTCCATTCATTCCATTCTAGCTATTACAATGAGCCCATCCTCCTATAGCTCCTCTTACCAGCCCCCACTGAACTCCAGAGAACCTTTTTCTTGTCCCCATACCCATGGTTGTCCCTGACTGAAAGAGTGCTACTTCGACATAGCCCAGATAATGCGCTTCCCAGTTGTTATAGAATAGGTTTCACACACTAAACCCTCCACAAAGATTACATTACTCACTGTGATATTGATTTTTTAAAAATTGTTTGTAGTGTGTTTTGAGGAATATTCTATATCGTTTCAATCTTCGCTAGAGGGTCCCTTTTTGACAAATATCCAGGATGCCAACCCTAGCCTCAGGCCCCAACTTTATCTGTTCTTCTAAAATTGGAAAAATAAGTGCTTTTATGATGTGGATACAACACCACTGTAAGCAACTGCAAACAAAACACTTAGCATAGTTCTATAATGTACAAAACACTTGTGTCCTTTTTGATGTGGATCGACCAAGCAACCACAAACAGCACACTTAACCTGGTTCTATGAAGCAGTGAAAAGCACATAAAGGTACATTATTTGTCATTTCACCATTTTAATGTGTAATGTTTTGGACTGCAAGGTCAACGCATACGGTGTTTTAATCAAAATAATTTCCCTAACAGATGCTCACGTCCGTGCTCTTTAATGAGTGTTCAAGATGGTCAGATGTATTTTGATATTGCAAGCTTAAAGCACAGATCCACCCTCTTACTGTTGTCTATATTTAGGAGACTGGTGGGTCAGAAAGAATAAAACATTACCAAAATGGGTACTGTGGTGCAGACCACACGGTAACCCTGATGCCCGTATCACAACACTGCTTGACATAAGAGCACTGCATCGCTCCAAATACTACCCACTCACAGGTCCAGTTATAACGACACATCCCACACTTCCATCCATGTCAGAGTCCATTTGAGCTTGCTCCTTCATTAATTGTGAAATGAAATACACAACGTGATTGATTTGGACCATTAGCTTTGGTATTAGCAGACCCAGTCTTGCTACATGGTAGGAACAGGGATGGTATTGTCTGATAAAGCATGTATGTTCATCGTTAGCCTCGAGACAAGAGGACCGTGTGTATAGTGTACTTACACATAAATGAAAAGAAGACCATATTGTACACTGAGTGGACAAAACATTAGGAACACCTGCTCTTTCCATTAGTATACACTGAGTGGACAAATCATTAGGAACACCTGCTCTTTCCATTAGTATACACTGAGTGGATAAATCATTAGGAACACCTGCTCTTTCCATTAGTATACACTGAGTGGACAAATCATTAGGAACACCTGCTACTTCCATTAGTATACACTGAGTGGACAAATCATTAGGAACACCTGCTCTTTCCATTAGTATACACTGAGTGGACAAATCATTAGGAACACCTACTCTTTCCATTATTAAACACTGAGTGGACAAAACATTAGGAACACCTACTCTTCCCATTATTATACACTGAGTGGACAAAACATTAGGAACACCTGCTCTTTCCGTGACATAGACTCACCAGGTGAAAGCTCTTATTGATGTCAATTGTTAAATCCACTTCAATCAGTGTAGATGAAGGGGAGGAGACGGGTTAAAGAAGGATTTTTAAGCCTTGAGACAATTGAGACATGGATTGTGTATGTGTGCCGTTCAGAGGGTGAATGGGCAAGACAAAATATTTAAGTGCCTTTGAACAGGGTATGGTAGTAGGTGCCAGGCGCACCAGTTTGTGTCAACAACTGCAACGCTGCTGGGTTTTTCACGCTCAACACTACCCAAAGAACATCCAGCCAACTTGACACAACTATGGAAAGCATTGGAGTCAACATGGGCCAGGATCCCTGTGGAACGCTTTCGAATACCTTGTAGAGTCCCATGCCCTGACGAATTAAGGCTGTTCTGAGGACAAAAGGGGGTCAACTAATGTTTTGTACACTCAGTGTATACACACTATGATACATGAAACCTGTCTGCCTTCATATTGTTATGAATGATGCTCATTTGGATGTAGATTCTACTGAAGTTAGTTGGTAGGCGTGACAAGTCAGTAGATAATTGTAAGCTTTTCTGAGAGACAGACACGGTCATATTTTCCCAGATTCCCACCACACATACATAATCACACTCACCTCATCTAGGATCCTGTGTTTTACACAATCCATCTAGGGTTCTGTGTTTATTTTTACGCAATCGTGTAAAATAGCAAGATGTTATCCTGTATTTTAAGCCTTATCCAGAATGAGAATTACACCAAAAATTAAATAAATTGTCTGAGGATGGTGCACCATAAAACAAAAAGGGGACAGTTTTGATGAAAAAGGTTCAAATACATGATTACGCAAAACACAGGGTCCTACATCATTATGTCAATCATTGTTGGATTTGTGTTGGGTCTCTAATGTGGCTCATTGCTTGTCTTGTTTCATCTGTGGTCCTCTGTAGCTCAGCTGGTAGAGCATGGCGCTTGTAACGCCAAGGTAGTGGGTTCGATCCCCGGGACCACCCATACACAAAAATGTATGCACGCACGACTGTAAATCGCTTTGGATAGAAGCGTCTGCTAAATGGCATATATTTATTATCTGTCAAATTAGTCTCAATCAGACAATCACATGATATAATCCACGCATATGAGAGCTTATTGCTACTTTTGTATGCATGTCATGATCATGAGTACATTCTGATGCTTGTCTACAGCAGGGTTCCCCAACTGACGGCCCGGCGGGCGGAATCGAGTTGATCCCTGGTCTACAGTCTGAGATCGTGTACTGACGGCCCGCGGGCTGAATCTAGTTGATCCCTGGTCTAAAGTCTGAGATCGTGTACTGACGGCCCGGGGGCTGAATCTAGTTGATCCCTTGTCTACAGTCTGCGATTGTGTACTGACGGCCCGCGGGCTGAATCTAGTTGATCCCTGGTCTACAGTCTGCGATTGTGTACTGACGGCCCGCGGGCTGAATCTAGTTGATCCCTGGTCTACAGTCTGCGATTGTGTACTGACGGCCCGCGGGCTGAATCTAGTTGATCCCTGGTCTACAGTCTGCGATTGTGTACTGACGGCCCGCGGGCTGAATCTAGTTGATCCCTGGTCTACAGTCTGCGATTGTGTACTGACGGCCCGCGGGCTGAATCTAGTTGATCCCTGGTCTCTTCACATTGATTACATTGCTGAAGTTTTGGCCTTGCTTGCTATGCCAAACAAATACTGTATGTAGGTCTATAATTGAAATCAAGCACACAAGTGAATACTTTGACTGGAGATGTATACAGATGTACTATCTCAATTTAACCAGTTTCTCACAGCAGGGAAATAATCCTGCAGCAACAGGAAATATGAGTTATAATGTGGATTATAATGAATGGACATTTCTGTAGGGGTTGATGCCTTTTTAGTTCGGATAAATAAAGTCTGATATTTTAAAGTGGAAATTACAAACTTTAGAAGCCTTTTAAAATCTTGAATACACTACAATCAGCATTTCCTGATGCGCAGGAAAATTCTCTGCGACAACAGAGTGATCAAATTAACAGAGCACATCTGTATTAGCCCATTTTAGCAAAGGATTATAAAAAATGCTACTGTGATCACAGCATCTTAAAATAGATCAACTTACCTCCCGACCCGACAAGCATAAAAAGCCACCTGTTCCTAGTTCTCTACATTTTCATTATTAGAAGAATGTCACACCTATCATGGTGAATATGAGAGCTTTCAAGGGATTCACTGTTTTCATTTATGGAAATATAAAGCGGGGTCCAAAATTATTGGATCCCTTGATAAAGATGAGCAAAAAAGACTAAAATAAATTATACAAATACTGTGCTACACTATATGGCCAAAAGTATATGGACACCCCTTCAAATTAGTGGATTTGGCTATTTCAGCTACACCCGTTGCTGACAGGTGTATAAAATCGAGCACACAGCCATGCAATCTCCATTGCAAACATTGGCAGTAGAATGGCTTGTGCTGAAGAGCTCAGTGACTTTCAACATAGCACCGTCATAGGATGCCACCTTTCCAACAAGTCAGTTCGTCAAATGTCTGCCCTGCTAGAGCTGCCCCGGTCAACTGTAAGTGCTGTTGTTGTGAAGTGGAAACGTCTAGGAGCAACAACGGCTCAGCCGTGAAGTGGTAGGCCACACAAGCTCACAGAACGGGACCGCCGAGTGCTGAAGCGTGTAGTGCGTAAAAATCGCCTGTCCTCGTTTGAGACACTCACTGCCGAGTTCCAAACTGCCTCTGGAAGCAACATCAGCACAATAACTGTTTGTCAGGAGCAATGTTACCGCTAATCTTTTCCAGCACTGAGCAAATTTCAAGTCTTGTGAGCGCGAACTTCCAGCGAGCATTTACTGTGAACACTGAGGCTGTACCCACTTTAAGTTACAGTTTTAACAGTGGCCAAGTGGGCTACTGTGGCTATTTGATCATAATGTAGACCTACCAGAGTGGCCTACCATCAAAAACAATGGAGGAAAATGCATCCCATAACATTTTAACATGGAAATAACGGTTATATCATTCAGCCTACAGTAGCAGCTAATGTGTGGTGTTCAATGTAGGCCTACATTCCATGAGACTTTTGGGAAAAAACATGCAGGGCTTGACATTAACCTGTTTATCCACTTGTCCTTCAGACAAGGAGGTGACTGAAAATACTGTTTCAAGTTTCAAGTTTTAATGTCACATGCACAAGTACAGTGAAATGCCTTTCTTGCAAATGCAAAACCCAACAATGCTATAATCAATAACAATGTATTACTATATGAAATACACAATAAAGTAATTAAGTAAGCATACTATATACAGGAAATATTTTTTTAAAAAGTCAATTCCAATACCCTATTTACATGTGCAGGGATACTGGTGTGATGGAGGTAGATGTGTATAGGGGTAAGGTGACTAGGCAACAGGATAAAAGATAAACAGAGTAGCAGCAGCTTGTATGTCAGTGAGTGGGTGTGTAGAGTCAGTATAAATATATGTGCATATTATGTGTGAGTGAGTAAATGATGTAGTGAGTGTTTGTGTGTGTGTTGGAGTGACAGTGTGTGTGAGTGTGTAGGGCCCTGTGAGTGTGGATGAGTGTGCATGTGAGTGTTCCAATGACTGGAACGAACTGCAAAAATCTCTGAAGCTGGAGACTCTTATCTCCCTCACTAACTTTAAGCGTCAGTTGTCAGAGCAGCTTACCGATCACTGCACCTGTACACAGCCATTCTGAAATTAGCCCACCCAACTACCTCATCCCCATATTGTCATTTATTTTGCTAATTTGCACCCCAGTATCTCTATTTGCACATCATCTTTTGCACATCTATCATTCCAGTGTTCATAAGAAATTGTAACTATTTTGCACTATGGCCTATTTATTGCCTTACCTCCATAACTTACTACATTCGCACACACTGTATATATATTTTCTGTTGTATTTTTGACTTTATGTTTTGTTTACCCCATATGTAACTCTGTGTTGTTGTTTTTATCGCACTGCTTTGCTTTATCTTGGCCAGGTCGCAGTTGTAAATGAGAACTTGTTCTCAACTGGCTTACCTGGTTAAATAAAGGTGAAATTAAAAATAAAATAAAAAATAGAGACAGTGCAAATACTGAAATAAAAGGTCAATAAAGAAACAAGGAAAACCTGTGCTGTTTGATGCAAGAAATCACTTTACAAAATAAAATGCATTATTATTCTCATACCATTATTACAGAGGATCAGACAAATTATGCTACCCTCTGCCTATTGGCTACTTAGCTTATTCAAGCCTGTCTCAAAATACAACACTGCCTCTTTAAGACCAAATAAAAACTCTTTACCCGACTGGCTTTTCAAAGATGTCTAGAAATGTATACATTTTGTGCTCTTGTAGGAAGCAATCACCCCCCCCTATTGCTGACTATAAATGATCTAAAACTGGGCTAATAACTCACTAACTAGCAAAGGATATGAACAAAATGTTCACATGTATTTGTATTTGTATTTGTATTTATTATGGATCCCCATTAGCTGCTGCCAAAGCAGTGGCTACATTCAGCTCTTGCTTTGATCCCAAAAGAAATGCATCTACTCAAGACCGCTCATGCTGTAAACACAGTCCAGTTCAAAGTAAATGGCACAGATCCATATACTGTATGGCAATGGTCTATTTGCATATAGGCCTACTGCACCTCTGGTTGTTTATGCCACACTGGTCTGTGTGGCGTACGGGCTGAGTAGTGCCTGTCAATGTAATAGAATCCTACTCCGATGCGTTCTGCCTAAAACAAAATCTCTTGCATAGTTCATTTTGTTTCGGCATGTTGCATTGAAAGTGGCTAATATAGCGTTGATTCGATCACAATTGCCACAGTAAAAGGGAAGCGTTGATAGTGTTAACAGGGGAATCTCTAGAACAGTGGTCACCAACCTTTTCTGAGTCAAGATCACTTTCTGAGTCAAAATGCAAGCCGAGATCTACCGCCAATGCATTGTTGTTCGGGCCATTTCTTTCAATTATATTACAAAGTTTGAGGTAGGCTATATGACCACACCGCTAATAGATCCGTTGTTGTATTACTTGTGAGGCACAGCTGAGTGAGCATACAGTTAAATCATTTGC
This sequence comes from Coregonus lavaretus, assembly GCF_964263955.1. Lineage (NCBI taxonomy): Eukaryota > Metazoa > Chordata > Actinopteri > Salmoniformes > Salmonidae > Coregonus > Coregonus lavaretus. The sequence continues at coordinate 33,647,833 of NC_140024.1, forward strand.
TTTTTATTGTACCGGGCTGATGGTGCCTGCATCTGATGGTCAGTCTCAGCAAGGGAGAGAGCAGCAGACTGAGGGTCCGCCTCAACATCCCTCTGCTCTCCCTTTCCTCCACTGCCTCTCAACATCCCTCTGCTCTCCCTTTCCTCCACTGCCTCTCAACATCCCTCTGCTCTCCCTTTCCTCCACTGCCTCTCAACATCCCTCTGCTCTCCCTTTCCTCCACTGCCTCTCAACATCCCTCTGCTCTCCCTTTCCTCCACTGCCTCTCAACATCCCTCTGCTCTCCCTTTCCTCCACTGCCTCTCAACATCCCTCTGCTCTCCCTTTCCTCCACTGCCTCTCAACATCCCTCTGCTCTCCCTTTCCTCCACTGCCTCTCAACATCCCTCTGCTCTCCCTTTCCTCCACTGCCTCTCAACATCCCTCTGCTCTCCCTTTCCTCCACTGCCTCTCAACATCCCTCCGCTCTCCCTTTCCTCCACTGCCTCTCAACATCCCTCCGCTCTCCCTTTCCTCCACTGCCTCTCAACATCCCTCTGCTCTCCCTTTCCTCCACTGCCTCTCAACATCCCTCTGCTCTCCCTTTCCTCCACTGACACTGACCAAAAAGCTGATGGCGAAACTCAAGTCGCACCGCATTATTTCTGCCTCATGCACAAATTCATGTTGTTACTCCTATGAACAGAGAAAGTGAAATATTCCTCGATATTAAAAAAGACCCAAGCCACTAATAATAACAACAACAACACAAGCCTATAGATACACTTTCCTACTCATTCATTACTGCTGCAGTGCTTGTTGTAGCGCTGAGTGGAAATAGGAAGAATGCGCATTTTATGGCTTATAAAAGTGTTGAATACAAAGTGTTGACAGCGCTGAGTAAGAACTTAAACATGAACTCACTCATAGAAACAGCAGCTCTTTGCTCTATTCGTTGACAGTCTCTCTCTAGTCATGGTTTTAAACGTTTTGAAATCTCACAGTATCAACTTTGCTGTAGCTTTCTTTTATGCCTGCTACGTTACTGCAGACACGGTCATCTGAGCCATCCGATTGGCCAGCGGTAGGCCTATAGTGCACTTGATTTGCTCTCCGGGCCCGCCGGGAAGGCAGAGTTTGTACCTGCTATACACATGAAGTGGTTCAAAATGGCAACAGTTGGCCTACCTTGCGGCAGGGCAGATGAATCGGGTGCACCTACTGCCAACAGCAGGAGACAAATAAATAAAACATAGGAACACAAGGCTTTGTCGTTTGGTTTTTACAGAAATGTTTGACGATCGACTAGGAACGCCTTGAAGATCGACCGGTTGGTGACCACTGCTCTAGAAAGTGAAGTTCAATCTCGTGCTTCTCTCTGTGGGCTTCACTCTCACACGTGAGCAGCTTAGAGGGAACATCGGTCAGGAGCTTCGTGAAATGGGTTTCCATGGCCGAGCAGCCGCACACAAGCCTAAGATCACCATGCGCAATGCCAAGTGTCGGCTGGAGTGGTGTAAAGCTTGCCGCCATTGGAATCTGGAGCAGTGGAAATGCGTTCTCTGGAGTGATGAATCACGCTTAACCATCTGGCAGTCCGACGGACGAATCTGGATTTGGTGGATGCCAGGAGAACGCTACCTGCCCCAATGCACAATGCATACTGTTAAGTTTGGTGGAGGAGGAATAATGGCCTGGGGCTGTTTTTCATGGTTCGAGCTAGACCCCTTAGTTCCAGTGAAGGGAAGTCTTCAAACGAGCTCCTGCCTGAATCCGTCTGACATGCAGTCAACAAACACCATAGCATTAACATAACATAACCTACATTGTTACCCAACAGATACTAATCTGTGTCAATGCTTTTGTCACCATTCGTGTTTTTCCATAGGCCTCCCTCCCTGCAATCAGCCATTCAATCGATGAGGCTGCTATGCAGAGTGGTTGTAGCGTAATGCCGGTGTGACAAAATGAACCCCTGCCAGGCGGTGGCCTGATTCCGTCTGACGCCCCCAGTGGAAGTGTCTCTTGGCGGGCTTCTCACACCACTCTGGAGTGGCATCTCTGCTGGTGCTAACCACTTTCACTGGGGCATATTTAGAGATTCATTTCCCACTGATTAAATCACCCACTCAGCCCCACTGGAAAATGCATTTCCACATCGGTTCACAATTTTCACAGTTTAAAAACCACCTGTCAAAATAGAGTCGTTTCCTTTGCCTCCGGGTCACTCTGAAAGAGACGATTACCTATATGACTTGAGTTAGAGAAGCTGAGGAGAGATGAGAATGTTAAAGTGCCTTGAAAAAGCTTGTTCATTTTTATATTTTACATAACGAGCATCGCTCTTTGTGAGTGTATTGTGAGTAGAAACATGTTTGGTAAGTGCTAATATGTTTTACTCTACATCTCTATCTACTGTATTTGACATTTGACTCTTATGGTGAATATTAGAATATTATACATTGTTTCTTATGGTGAATTATATTGTTATATCAGGAGTTTAACTGCCATAAATGTTATTCATGTCATTATTAATGTTATTCATGTCATTATTAATAGGTTTTACATAATATCATTATTATTTGTACAACTTGTATTTTTGAATATTGATTTTGCTTGTATTTATGTGATAGGAACTATCTGCACATTCTATGTTGTGTTGGGACGCTTTTAGTGGTGACAAGTTCCAGACATCGCGGTAAAGTAGCGGCGGTAAAGTTTAGTACTCTGAAAGATAAGTTAAATTAACGACGTGTTTATTTACAAGTATTCTTGTTTCTAAGTGGACCCATTTCCCTCTCAGTTGTGTGCAGCCAGCGAGGTATGTTCATTATGTTAATTATTTGTCGCGCATATTTACGTGCAAGGTTTCTGTAACGTGAACGCCAACTTGTTTTTTGTGCATGTGTTGAAATGTATTTAAACAGTTCGACGGTGGATTGATGACGGTGGAGAATTTAGTAGAAGAATAAATCCATCAGTAACCAGAACAGCGGCGTTGTGTATTTCCTGGAGGGAGTGATAGTCGAACTCGAGTCTGCGTGATCGTTTCCTGACCTGCTCTGCAAGACGGCTCGTCAAGACGGACTCACAGATAAGCCACTGTTCAGTGTTAAAGGACTCACACAAGTTCATCCGTTTTTTTTTCATGAAGACGTCCGTAAGTCAGACACTTAAGTTTGTGTTCTGAAAAGGTGACACAAGGATTGGAAAATATAAAGGACTTCAAAGGGCTGTGTGTAGCCAAGTAACATAACAGTGTGTAACAAGATATTAAGAGACATTAATGTAAGTGATTTAGCGATATTGATAATTCTTTATTTCATTGAATATAAGTCATTGATTTACTTAAGAAGAGGATTTATGTTTGTGCATTTAAGAAAGCTGTTATTTTGAGTGATTCTGCAACATTTCAAAATCTTTACAATGCCTGCCTTTATTCTGAAGGGTTAATTTCAAAGACAATAACTTAACTTGGCATATTCTATTCTCTTGAGTATTTCTTTTTGTAAAATGTTTGTTGTAAACTCTACTGTTTATTTAAGACAACTGTCTTGTGTACAGGTTACTTTCAAATAAGTTAATATGTCACATAGAAGTAAAGAGAGTCAGTGTAAAGGATCACTCGTAGAGCCAGTAGAAGAGACAGAGCAGACAGATGAGTCTAGCGTTGTACAAGAAGCAGTACAGTCTGAAGAGCCTCGACGAAGTGGAAGAGCCCGTACATTAACGGAAAAGGGAAAAGAATTTCAGAAAGAAAAAACAAAAGAACTACTAATTCGCTTTGACAGCATTTATGAACGCTGGAAAGTTTTAACTAAGGTGGCTAAGAAATCAGTTACAAAACAAGATCCAAGTAACATCCTACACGAACACAGCAGCACTATTCAAAGAGAGTTATCTGAACTGAATAATGTTTATGAAGAATATCGCAGGATTGACAGCCCAGCTCACGAAATGCGCCGCAAGCTGGATAAATGTATATCAGTCACCAAGATTGTTGTACACAACGCGCAATCTCAAATTCAAGGAACAAAGGAGGAACTGATTTGGCCGGATGCAAGCTCTGTATTCGCATCTACGATTTCCAGTGTGTCATCTCCAGACTTTAAGTCTTCTAAGGCCACTTCCATTCGCTCTAATGTATCCTCAGTTAAACGACAAGAAGCCGCTGCTGAGTATGCAGCCACAAGGGCTGTGTTGAAGATTATGGCTGAGCAAGAGTGCCACCAAGAGAAACTCCAAAGACTTGAAGTTGAGGACAAGAAGATAGTTGCAGAGCAAGAAGTAGCTGCAGTAACTCGTCGTCTTCAAGGCGAAAGAGGAGACTGAACGTAAGATAGAAAAGGAGAGACAAGAAGCTTTGCTCTTAAAGAAACAGCAAGAAGAGAATGCTGCAAGGAAAAGATCTGTAGAAGACTTAAAAAGAGAGCTTGGACGTTTAGAGGAGATAAAAAGACTGAACGCGGCCAGAGCAAGGCTTCAAGTCTATGACGAAAATGAGTTGTATCCAGACCAAAGGCTTACTCCACATAAGTCTGAGCTGCCTACATTTGAGCAACCAATTGATCAGGTGAATCCTGTGTATCAGCACCCACAACCACTAAGGGATGTGGCTCCAAGAAGTGTGCTTCAAAACGACACAAGAGAGCTTGTGAAAGTCCTGGCTGAGGCTATATCAGCAAATAGGCTTCCCATTCCAGAGCCTACAATTTTTAGTGGGGATCCACTCAAGTTTAACCATTGGAAGTCTTCCTTTCAGACACTGATTGAGAGAAAAAATATTCCAGCTGCAGAGAAAATCTTCTTCCTTCAGAAATATGTGGGAGGAGCAGCTAAAGAAGCAGTAGAAGGTTATTTTCTGATCGATTCAGAAGATTCATATCATGCAGCATGGGACCTGCTCAAGGAACGTTATGGTGAGCCGTTTGTGATTGCCAAGGCCTTCCGAGACAAATTACATGCTTGGCCAAAACTAGCTCCTAAGGAGAGTGCAGAATTAAGAAAATTTGTAGACTTTCTACGTAGTTGTGAATTCGCTATTGCTCACAATGAGAGTCTAAAGGTTCTTAATGATGATATTGAGAATCAAAAACTAGCTGCCAAACTACCCGACTGGTTAAGTAGCAGATGGAACCGAAGGGCCACACAATACCAACTGGAACACAGAAGGTTCCCAAGCTTTAACTATTTTGTGACATTCCTGTCGATGGAAGCTAGTATTGCGTGCAACCCTATAACATCCTACAACGCATTACGACAAAGTGAACCTGATAAAGCAAAGATCAAGAACCAAACTGTAGGTGCCAAGATCTTCACAACTAACATCAGTGAGAGAAACATAGTCACATGTGTGTTATGTAAGAAATTAGGACACAGTTTACACAAGTGCTTCAAATTCATTGAAAGGACAGTCGCCGAACGAGTCAAGTTCATTCAGAATGAAAGACTGTGCTTCGGATGTTTAAGTCCTGGCCATCAATCCAAGAGCTGCAGTAGCCGGATGGTCTGTGACACCTGCTCAAAACGTCATCCCACATGCCTACACGAAGATCGCTCAAAACAAGAACCAAAAGGGGAAACATCTAAAGACATAAGTTATGGCAAGGAAAGAAAGCTACTGTCAACACAAGAGGTTATCAAGGAAACCACATCCAACAGAGTTGTGCAAGATGGCAATACTACACAGACTTCAGCGATAGTACCTGTCTATGTGTCAACACAAAGTGATTCAAGTAAGGAAGTTCTTGTCTATGCTCTGCTAGATTCACAAAGTGATTCTTCCTTCATTCTTGAGGAAGTAGCAAACATTCTAGATACGAACACGGAACAAGTGAAGCTGAAACTATCTACAATGTCGTCAAAAAGGACAATTGTACCCTGTAAAAGACTCAAATACCTACAAATAAGAGGTCTATTCTCCTCTAAGAAGATCACAGTGCCAACAACGTACACTCGTGAATTTATCCCTGCCAATCGGACACACATTCCAACTTCAGAGACCGCTAAAGCATGGCCTCATTTGGAGCATCTTGCAGAACACATTGCACCGCCAAAGGAATGTGAAATTGGTCTGCTAATCGGATACAATTGCCCACAAGCGCTAATGTCCAGAGAAGTCGTATGTGGAGAAGAAAACGAACCCTTTGCTCAGAGAACTGATCTAGGTTGGAGCATAGTGAGTTATGGTGACCCACAAGAGCACTACAGTGATGCAATTGGAGTAAGTCACTGCATCATTGTAAGGAAAGTGACACCTGAACCCAAACCAACAATCAAGCTCAAAGGTGAAGTTCACTATGTTTGCAAGACTCAGATCAAGGAAATGATCAGTCCAAATGATGTAATTAAGGTACTAGAATCTGATTTCAGTGAAAGAGTTGAAGAAGATGCAACCGTCTCTCAGGAAGATCTCCACTTCTTGACTAAGCTGAGAGATGAAATCAAACACAAACAAGATGGTCATTATGAAATGCCCTTACCTTTCAAACAAGACAGACCAAATCTACCCAATAATAAGTCATGTTCTGTTCAGCGTCTAAGAGGCTTGGAACGAAGGCTCAAGGGAGACCAGAAATACTGCTCAGACTACATGAACTTCATGAAAGATATCATTGCTCGTGGTGATGCTGAGAAGGTTCCCGAAAAGGAACTCAACAATCATCCAGCCTGGTATATTCCCCACCACGGGGTATACCACCCTCAAAAGCCTGGGAAGATACGCGTCGTCTTCGATTGCTCAGCAAGATTCCAAGACACGTCATTGAATGACCACCTTCTTACTGGGCCAGAGCTCACAAATACCTTGGTGGGAGTTCTCTGCAGGTTTCGCAAGGGCCCAATTGCTATTATGTGTGATGTGGAGCGAATGTTCCATCAGTTCCATGTAAGACCGGAAGACCAAGACTACCTGAGGTTCTTATGGTGGGAGAATGGTGACCTGATGTCTCCGCCATCAACTTTCCGGATGAAAGTCCATCTGTTTGGGGCAGCCTCCTCACCCGGCTGTGCCAATTTTGGTCTCAAACATCTAGCCGCTAAAGGTCAGGATCAATTTAACCAAAACGCTGTTAAATTCATCCAAAGGAATTTTATGTTGACGATGGACTGGTGAGTGTAACGTCTGATGCTGAGGCAATTTAACTCATCAAGGAAGCAAGAGGTCTTTGCAGCACAGGCAAGCTAAGACTACATAAGTTCGTCTCCAACAGCAAGCATGTATTGAAATCAATACCAAAGGAAGAGTGCGCTGAAAGTGTCAAAAACCTTGATATGGCTTTGGGAGAGCCACTCATGGAAAGAGCTCTCGGAGTGCAATGGTGCGTGTCCTCTGATGACTTTCAGCTCAGAGTTACAGTCAAGGAACACCCGTTGACCAGAAGAGGAGTGCTATCAACAGTAGCTTCCATCTACGACCCATTGGGGTTCGTAGCCCCATTCATTCTCCTAGGAAAGCAGATATTGCAACAACTGTGTCGAGACAAGGCCGGTTGGGATGAACCACTCTCAGAGGAGCTCAAGACACAGTGGGAATCTTGGCTACAAGATCTACAAAACTTGTCTAATGTAAGGATCAGAAGGTGCTATATTCCAGCAAACTTCATAGATGTCAAACAGTACGAGCTTCACCACTTCTCAGATGTCAGCGTCACAGGCTATGGGGAGTGTACTTATCTCAGAACAATCAACACCAATGGGGATGTCCATTGTTCGTCAGTCATGGGGAAAGCACGTGTTGCCCCCACCAAAGTGACCACAATACCACGCCTTGAGTTATCTGCAGCAGTGGTAGCAGCAAGGACAAGTGTTGTGCTCAGAAAGGAGCTCGAAATAGATGGTCTTCAAGAACATTTTTGGACAGACTCAAAGGTTGTCCTTGGATATATAAACAATGATGCAAGACGATTCCACGTCTTTGTGGCTAACAGAATCCAAAGAATCAAGTCCACTACAGATTCAAATCAATGGAGATTAGCAAGAGTAGCACAGGTGTACCCTAGCACTGATGGAAGAGTCAGAAAGGTAAAACTGTTAATTAGTGACTCAACCTTAGATAACCAGGGAAAACGCACTACAAAGCCAGTCTATCTTGACAGGCCTGTATACAAGACAGTTTTACTGCTTGAAGCAGAATGAATGTTATGGGTATTTTGTGAGGTGAAATCCCAAAGGATGTGATTTGGTGGGAGTTTAACTGCCATAAATGTTATTCATGTCATTATTAATGTTATTCATGTCATTATTAATAGGTTTTACATAATATCATTATTATTTGTACAACTTGTATTTTTGAATATTGATTTTGCTTGTATTTATGTGATAGGAACTATCTGCACATTCTATGTTGTGTTGGGACGCTTTTAGTGGTGACAAGTTCCAGACATCGCGGTAAAGTAGCGGCGGTAAAGTTTAGTACTCTGAAAGATAAGTTAAATTAACGACGTGTTTATTTACAAGTATTCTTGTTTCTAAGTGGACCCATTTCCCTCTCAGTTGTGTGCAGCCAGCGAGGTATGTTCATTATGTTAATTATTTGTCGCGCATATTTACGTGCAAGGTTTCTGTAACGTGAACGCCAACTTGTTTTTTGTGCATGTGTTGAAATGTATTTAAACAGTTCGACGGTGGATTGATGACGGTGGAGAATTTAGTAGAAGAATAAATCCATCAGTAACCAGAACAGCGGCGTCGTGTATTTCCTGGAGGGAGTGATAAGGAGAATATTAGACATTGTTTCAACACCAGGACCATCTCTGTTGTTGTTGACTTATTTCTAAACTGGTAAAACCCCAAAACACGTCCTCATCTCAAAACACTTATTGTGAGACGTGAAATTCATCTAAATTTTGAGACTGAAAAAAACGTTTTGTGACAAGTTTGTTACAGCACTTTGTGACAAATCAATTTGTGAAATCCACTATACAACAAGAGATAGATTGATTGGCTTATTACAGATTTACAGATTAAGGTTTGACTTTCCGGGCATGAATGACAACTCTTTTTATTGATTGATTGATTGATTAATTGATTGATGAGAGAGGAAAGTACATATGGGAATCAGACGCTCTCAGTTCTTCAGTTCTGTGGCCTCCAGTCATGAAGCCTGTCCTGGGATGTCCTGATATGTGGGCCAATCCAAAGGATCTCTGACCGCTCTAATGCTCCACAGATGGACAGTGTTTATGACGACTATCTAGGATGAGTGAACACCCATCCATCCCCAATGATAAGGCAACTACATTTCACCATCTCTCTACCTCATGTAGGTCATTATCCCAGACATGTGCATTGTGCACATGCAGTATAATGTCCCTTCATTAGACTAGAATAGTCACATTACCCATAATAACCTTCTGTTCTGCAGTAGTTTTCTTTGCTTGCCTTATATTTTTCCCACTGCCTAATCTGTTCTCCTTCTCTCTCTTCTCTTTACCATATTTCAGAGAGGACCACCAGCCACTGAACTATGAATGCTGATCACAATGATCTCCTCCCTCCAGTGCCAGACAATGAGAGATCCTAGGCTGAGGGGGGTTCTGTCCCGCCCCCTCTTCGTACTGCTTTTGGCCCTCCAGATCCTGGCAGTGGCCGGCCTGGTGCGCGCCCAGACCTGCCCATCTGTCTGCTCCTGCAGCAACCAGTTCAGCAAGGTGATCTGCACCCGCCGGAGCCTGCGCGACGTCCCCGACGGCATCTCCACCAACACGCGTTACCTGAACCTGCAGGACAACCTCATCCAGGTGATCAAGGTGGACAGCTTCAAGCACCTGCGGCACCTGGAGATCCTGCAGCTGAGCAAGAACCACATTCGCAACATCGAGATCGGCGCCTTCAACGGCCTGGCCAGTCTCAACACCCTGGAGCTGTTCGACAACCGCCTCACCACCATCCCCAACGGCGCCTTCGAGTACCTCTCCAAGCTCAAGGAGCTGTGGCTGAGGAACAACCCCATCGAGAGCATCCCGTCGTACGCCTTCAACCGGGTCCCATCGCTGCGAAGACTGGACCTGGGAGAGCTCAAGCGGCTCTCCTACATCTCCGACGGAGCCTTCCAGGACCTCAGCAACCTACGCTACCTGAACCTGGGCATGTGCAACCTCAAGGAGATCCCCAACATCCTACCCTTGGTCAGACTGGAGGAGCTGGAGATGTCTGGAAACCAGATCTCTGTCATAGGGCCTGGCTCTTTCGCAGGGCTGGCAAACTTGCAGAAGCTGTGGATGATGCACGCTCAGATCCAGACCATTGAGAGGAACTCCTTCGACGACCTCCAGTCCCTGGTGGAGCTCAACCTGGCCCACAACAACCTCACCCTGCTGCCCCACGACCTCTTCACCCCCCTGCACCGCCTGGAGAGAGTCCATCTGCACCATAACCCCTGGAACTGTAACTGTGACATTCTGTGGCTTAGCTGGTGGCTGAAGGAGACTGTGCCTGCCAACACCAGCTGCTGTGCCCGCTGCCACACCCCAGCCAGCTACAGGGGTCGCTACATCGGCGAGCTGGAGCACGGCTACTTCCAGTGCGACGTGCCCGTCATCGTGGAGCCGCCGGCGGACCGCAACGTCACAGAGGGCATGGCGGCGGAGCTCAAGTGCAGGACGAGCTCGTTGACCGCGGTCAGCTGGCTCACCCCCAACGGGTCGCTGGTGACCCACGGGGCGTACAAGGTGCGCCTGGCCGTCCTCAACGACGGGACGTTGAACTTCACTACCGTCACCATGCAGGACACAGGGACTTACACCTGCATGGTGAGCAACACGGCAGGCAACATCTCCGCCTCGGCCGTGCTCAACGTCACCTCGGTGGAGAACAGCGGCGTCACCTACTTCACCACAGTCACCGTGGAGACCACAGAGACAGTAGATGACAGCCAGACTCCTGCTCTTCCCCCGATTGGCTGGGTATCATCTTCAACCACCAGGGGGCCTCTGGTCCAGACCAGGACCACAGAGCGGACCTACACCGTCTCTGTTCTGGACCTGGACGGGGAGGGGGACCGCGGCCTGGAGGAGGTGATGAAGACCACCAAGATCATCATCGGCTGCTTCGTGGCCATCACGCTCATGGCCGCCGTCTTGCTGGTCATTTTCTACAAGATGAGGAAGCAGAACCACCAGCAGGACCCCGACGGCCCCGCCTCCTCCATGGAGGTCATCACAGTGGAGGAGGAGCTAGCCGGGGTCGCTGCCATGGAGACACACTTACACCTGCCCCCATTGGAGCATTACAACCATTACAACACTTACAGGAGCACCTACCACCACTCCCACACACAGGAACCTTTACTGATTCAAGCCAGCTCAAAAGACAATGTGCAAGAGACCCAAATTTGATTCAGATTCGTTAGAGGAATCCGATATTAGCTATCTCATACAGGAAGTATCATGGACAGAATGGTAAGGATTAGTGTGGGGATGACTTGACACTGACTTGACTGATGATGTTAAGGATCAAATGTATCAACATCTTTGAAAATGGGTGTGCTATTTCAAAAAGTGTCTTTACAAAACAGAAATTATTTATTTAAAAAATATATGTCTAGTTGCTAAATCAAGAAAAAGAAATCTGAATGAGCTTTTTAGCTCCTTTTTTATTTAACCTCTGTGTGATGTTGGGGGAAGAATGGTTCACTGCAAACTCATCTACTCAAATGAATTCTCTATATTCAATCCATGTTCGGACCCTTTCCAAATATGAGTGCACCAACGGAATAGAATAACACAGATTTAATTTGATGATAGGGCTAATTCAGATGAAAATATACTACTGCCTTGTTTGATCATATTTATTTGTTTTTGAAGGTCATTATAATATCCCAGATGCCCTGGTGTTTCCTTATTCCTTTGGATATATTCACAGCCCTCGCAGCATATTAGCACAGCTACATAAACAAAACAGATGAAGACGGAGGATACTCATATTATATCATACTCTTCCTGCCACTCAAATTAGATGAGATACAGATGTTGCCATGACTTGGCTGTTCATGAAATGAGCAATGAGGCCAACACGCCTCAGGAACCAGACGGCCAAATGACTGAACTTGCATTTTCCCGGCTCCTAAACAACAACTATACATCCTTCACTTAAATTAAGATGAAGATCTCTCTCCCCCCTCCCTCCCTTCTTCCTCTCTCCTATCACACTCTCTCTCTCCTCTCATGCTCTCTTTCTCCTCTCTCTCTCCCTCTCACGCTGTATCTCTTTCACTCTATCATTCTCCCCCCACCCTCTCTTCTTCTTCCTCTCTCTCTTTCTCTCTCTTTCTCTCTCTCGCTCTCTCTCTCTCTCTCTCTCTCTCTCTCTCTCTCTGGCACATTAATCTCTCATCTCTCCATATCTAATGTGTCTCTCTTTATACATTGGGGGAATGGCAGTGCAGCTGTGGGAGAATGAAGGGGAGAATAAGCCTCCCGTTAGCGTGTTAATGATCTACGTCCGCAGCACTGTCGCGTTACCTTGGTATCACCCTGGGGTCACAGACGCTCGGGTGCTGATAGCCCGTCTGTTAGCGCAGATAAAGCAAGCCAATTGAGCTCGCGTGTAATTCGCCGTGACCCTGGCAGCTAACACAGGGGGCTAACCGTATGTACTGTCTGTCTGGTAAATAAGGAGGTGTAATCGCTCATTAAACTGCATCAGCAGTCAATTTGTAGCTTCTAGAGGAGATAGAGGAGGGCTGATACACAGCAAACAGCGTGAGAAGCCTTATCCCTTTACAGAGCAGCTAATGGGGGAGCTAGTCTTCTGATTTCTGAGAGGCTCCTACTCTGATCTTCTCAGCCGTGTTTGTCAGTGAAAATACAACAACACAAGGCCTTTTGATCATGCCTCGCGCGTCGTCCATCTATCACAACGCCGCCTTGCCTCTTCTCTTCTCTGTTTCCACGTCGCATTTCATTTGGTAGTTGAGTGAGGGAGGGAGGGAGGGAGAGAGGGAAGGGAAGGGAGGAAGGAGGGAAGGGGTTGGCCCATGATGGCCATGGGGGGAGATATTGAGGATGTGATAAGGAATAAGGAGCGCAGAAATAGCCGACGGACAGTCGCCATGGAAACACGGACCTTGTGTGGAGAGTGAGGAGCATCAGATATGCCAGGGCTGCCGTCCCGGAGCTAACAACTGCTGCTTAACTTTACAATACAATTCCCAAAATCCGCTGTTAGATTGCAGGTTAAAGTGTCTCGGTGAATTACAGGGGCACAGAGTTGTATCCAGTTGTATCCACTACTACGTTAACACAACTGCGTTGACGGAGACAATGTTTGGTACGAACTGGCAGCGCTACACCTAGCCAACAAAGTTACATGGGGACACATATTTAACAACGGTTTGCATCAAGGGCACAGCCAGTTGTCATTAGCTGACAGACAGTAAGCTGCCATGACTGCTCGTGTCATGCTTATGACAATACAACAAGAAAGGAAGTCACACACTCCGTGTTACGCTGCCAACAACTGAATGGGTAAACATGACCTTTTCAATATCAGGTGGTTCTGTGGCTCAGGCGGTATAAGGTTTGATTCCCGCTTGGGACCACCCACACGTAAAATGTATGCAAGTCCCTTTGGATAAAAGTGTCTGCTAAATGGCATGTATTATTATTATGTTAGTATCTCCAATTGGCATCACAAATAGACTGTATTGACTCGATACAGACATTAGTGCTCAGTGTGAAAGTCACAGTCATTTGATTTATGGGTAATATGAACCTGTTTTTAGTATGTGCTCAGCGTTATGCCAATTGATCATAATACAGAAATTGCATATACAGAAGCATTCATTCAGCACTTAGTATCCATATTCAGAAAACATTTATCTCTGACAAGGCCATGCTGATCTATTCACTAGTTATATCTGGATAACCTGTTGCTCGGAGTCCTCAAACAGCGCATGGATACAGCAGCAGTGGCTTCTGTTCCCATCCGGTCCAGTCTCACATGCAGGTGATATTCACATCAACTGTCTATAGCCGAGGTTGACCATTCTTTCCCCTTTCCAGTGATTCCTTTTCAATGCTTTCAATTCCTTTTCAATGTTTTTGGTGGCTGAATGTTTGACCTTTGACAGTTTAGGCTACAGCCAATAAGGCGGTGAGAGATTCGTTTCTGTGTGGAGCTGGTGATTGATTTTATTGTGTGTCGTTCTGACAACTGTCCATGTATGGGAGGGGAGTGTATGGGGGTTTTGTCCCTTCTCTAATTTTCTGAGAGAATGCTCCTCAAGTGGTACATTTATACCAGACGTATTTTCAAAATAACATGCAACAAAAAAAAAACGATTTTCAGATCAATATTTTACATTTGCTTATGGATTCAAATGTATAGAGAGAATGTGAGAGACTGAGGAGTCAAATGGAAATCTCTGTTAACATCCTTCCCATATCTCTCAAGGAATACAGCGTACATTTAATGATACCAGAGATTGTAGTTCATACATAAACACCAATAAAACATTGCTGTTTTTCCAGTATCTTGTGCAGTGCTTTTCATCATATGTTGCACTGTAAAAGAAAAGTGTATACTGTTGCTACCTCACATTCCAACCAAGGTGTGTGAAATTAGGAACAGACTGGAAACTGTACTCCGGGAGTTATTCAGACACATCGAGGACAATGGAAGTTCAATGGAAAATGATTCTGTATTGTTAGAAATCAAGACAGCAGCACAGCCTTCATCAGGGCACGTGGTGTGTACGGCTAAAGGCTGTGATGCAGAAAGACAAACATTTTCTATTGAACTTCCATTGTCCTTCAAGAGGGGCTGAATATCTGCCACATACCCATGATATGCATTGTCACAGGCAAATTGGCTTCTCTCTCTTTCCCTGTTCTCTCTCTCTCTCTCTCTCTCTCTCTCTCTCTCTCTCTCTCTCTCTCTCTCTCTCTCTCTCTGTCTCTGTCTCTGTCTCTGTCTCTGTCTCTGTCTCTGTCTCTGTCTCTCTGTCTCTTTCTCTCCCTCTCTCTCTCTCACACACACACACACACACTCACACACACACTCACACACACACAAACACTTATTTTTAATTTGCAGCTCCTTGAATTTGGTCGATTTATAGTAGAGCATGCTGATGCAAAATGTAATTAGAGTCAAATGAATTGGAAAGAGTAATTCCTCACACCGGAGGAATTTGGCTTGTTTTATGAGGTCACAGGAAGGATGCAGATCTTATTAATAGAAGAAGGAAGTGCTCTTTTTACAGTGTTGCCAAATATAGATGCCTTCACTCCCTCCATTGGCTAATTCTTCTCAATCTGAGAGGCAAACTCTCCTGTAACTGGCTGACTATTTCTTCACGCTGCACGCTATAGAATACTTCTCCGGTGGGGTTGCAATGCTACATTTATGCAAATACACTTGGCATCACACAGTGTTGCTATAGGTCTGATGTAGTGCTGCTTTGATTAGGGGGAGCATTGGTAGAGTGGGACACTTTCTGAAAATGTGCTTTCCGAAACACTGTGCTAAGAAATACTAAGAAAGGAAATTCAGTGTACAGCATATTTTGTAATAAGACACTGAATATCCTTTCTTAGTTTTTTTCATAACCTTAAAGGTCCCACACAGTCATCCTATTTCCCAAGTTAAAATAGCCTTTGAATGACCAAAACATCACCCGTAACATTATTAGGCTATTAAAATGCTTAGAATTGAAGAAATTGTAGGTTACATCTCATCTCTAAGTATTAGAAAGCCTGAAAGAACATGCAGAGTGGGCGGGGAGCTTACATCCATGAGCTCGCCTTGACAGACAGCTATTTTAAACGCCCGTGTGGTCGTTGCCAGGTAACAAGGTAAACAATGGGCCACGTCAATGATGGCAAGGTAGACAATGGGCCACGTCATTCCGAGCCTAAAAGGTATGCCTCAACCCATTTTCTCTGCAAAACGCTCTCATGGTCAACAGAGCTGATCATGGAATGTTGGATGTCAGAGAAAACAACAACACAACTGCACTTCTATTGTCTTGTAACTAATTACACAATACAGTTCACTGATACACTTCTACACAATACAGTTCACTGATACACTTCTACACACTTCAACCACTCCACAAATTTCTTGTTAACAAACTATAGTTTTGGCAAGTCGGTTAGGACATCTACTTTGTGCATGACACAAGTAATTTTTCCAACAATTGTTTACAGATAGATTATTTCACTTATAATTCACTGTATCACAATTCCAGTGGGATATAAGTTTACATACACTAAGTTGACTGTGCCTTTAAACAGCTTGGAAAATTCCAGAAATTGACGTCATGGCTTTAGAAGCTTCTGATAGGCCAATTGACATCATTTGAGTCAATTGGAGGTGTACCTGTGGATGTATTTCAAGGCCTACCTTCAAACTCAGTGCCTCTTTGCTTGACATAATGGGAAAATCAAAAGAAATCAGCCAAGACCTCAGAAAGAAATTTGTAGACCTCCACAAGTCTGGCTCATCCTTGGGAGCAATTTCCAAATGCCTGAAGGTACCACGTTCATCTGTTAAAACAATAGTACGCAACTATAAACACCATGGGACCACGCAGCCCTCATACCGCTCAGGAAGGAGACGTGTTCTGTCTCCTAGAGATGAACGTACTTTGGTGCGAAAAGTGCAAATCAATCCCAGAACAACAGCAAAGGACCTTGTGAAGATGCTGGAGGAAACAGGTACAAAAGTATCTATATCCACAGTAAAACGACTCCTATATCGACATAACCTGAAAGGCCGCTCAGCAAGGAAGAAGCCACTGCTCCAAAACCGCCATAAAAAAGCCAGACTACGGTTTGCAACTGCACATGGGGACAAGGATCGTACTTTTTGGAGAAATGTCCTCTGGTCTGATGAAACAAAAATAGAACTTTTTGGCCATAATGACCATCGTTATGTTTAGTGGAAAAAGGGGGGGCTTGCAAGCCGAAGAACACCATCCCAACCGTGAAGCACGGGGGTGGCAGCATCATGCTGTGGGGGTGCTTTGCTGCAGGAGGGACTGGTGCACTTCACAAAATAGATGGCATCATGAGGAAGGAAAATTATGTGGATATATCTCAAGACATCAGTCAGGAAGTTAAAGCTTGGTCGCAAATGAGTCTTCCAAATGGACAATGACCCCAAGCACACTTCCAAAGTTGTGGCAAAATGGCTTAAGGACAACAAAGTCAAGGTATTGGAGTGGCCATCACAAAGCCCTGACCTCAATCCTATAGAACATTTGTGGGCAGAACTGAAAAAGTGTGTGCGAGCAAGGAGGCCTACAAACCTAACTCAGTTACACCAGCTCTGTCATGAGGAATGGGCCAAAATTCACCCAACTTATTATGGGAAGCTTGTGGAAGGCTACCCGAAACATTTGACCCAAGTTATACAATTTAAAGGCAATGCTACCAAATACTAATTGAGTATATGTAAACTTCTGACCCACTGGGAATGTGATGAAAGAAAAAAATGCTCTCTCTACTATTAATCTGACATTTCACATTCTTAAAATAAAGTGGTGATCCTAACTGACCTAAGGCAGGGAAGGTTTACTAGGATTAAATGTCAGGAATTGTGAAAAACTGAGTTTAAATGTATTTGGCTTAGGTGCATGTAAACTTCCGACTTCAACTGTACATTTACATGTTGGTCATTCAGCAGACAGTCTTATCCAGAGTAACTTACAGTCAGTGCATTCAACTAAGGTAGATAAACAACAACATATTATATCACAGTCATAGCAAGTAAAACGTTTCTGTAACCGTTCCTGAAAATGTTGTTGCTGTTTGGGCCACATACTTGTATTTCTGTAATTTAAAATACAAAATACATGTATTTTAATTAAATACATTCAAAAATACAATTATTTTATAGTTTATTTGATCTTTATTATATTTTGTAACTGTATTTTGTCATTGTTGCCCATCCCATAGCGGGAGAGGAAGGGGACCCATGTACCCCGACTTTAATCAAGCAGGTTTCCGTCACCCACTTGGCTTCAGTCACTCACTTGGTTTCAGTCACCCATTTGGCTTCAGTCACCCCCAAGATTGAAGCGGGAGACAAATCCAGCTATGGCCACCTCCTTGTCAGGCCTCTCTCACTGGGTACAGGGGTCCTGGGATGGACAGCTCAGACTGCTTCCCCTCATACGACGCTGGATCAAGGGTGACCTCGTTGAAGAGGAAATCCTGTCTACGTAGCCTGTAATGTTTTTGAAAAGGGAAATGTGTATTTCATTTCCTTTTATTTACTGTTCTGAACTATGACGTAACATCCGTTGATGTAGTAGTGATACTCAATTTGAAATATGCAATTTTTGGTCCTGCACCTTTTTGTATTTGGATTGTTTGTGAGCCTGAAATGCTCAATTGATGCAGATTTGAAATGAATAACTATGACGTACAGCATGTTGGGTCTGTCTCCAACAGGCTTCACAGCATATCCCTTCTTCTTGGCCTTGGGAAAGCTGGTTTTGTATCACAGCATTCCTGCTGCGGTGGTTGCCTGGGAAGAAGTGCAGACAAATGTTGCATTTTCTAAAATGTCTATCATTAATGCTTGATGATAGTGGAAAGACAAAAGGGGATGGAATTGGAAATGATAACAATCATCATGTTTAGCCCCAATGACAAGCTACATCAACTGTAAGACAAAAACCCACACAATGGAATGGCAGAATAGGATTTTCAGGTTGTAAATTACAAATACAATACACACCGCAACTCCTTTTGTGGACAACTTTCCTTTGTGCCAGCTGTGCTCTGGCAGTTCTCCGACTCAATGTAGGGGGCTTAGGGATGGAAGAACAACAATCCTATAGAGACTATCAGGTGTGTTACAGAAAATATACGGTTCACAAGTCAAAGCAGCCACATTATCTAATGTTAGCGCCCCCCCCCCCCAATCCCCCCAAAACGTTGGCTACCGCGTCAGACTCATCAAACTGATACTTACATTATGGTCAGCGCCTTGTAAGATCCACCGTCAATGAAGGTACAGCAACCGCCTTCAGGATTAGCTTCCTGGCAAGACCCATCGAAAGTTCTCCCCAATTGATAAAGCAACTTCACCTGAAATGTGCACTGCAAACTTGATCAATGTACAATCAATGTACCGACTACAGTCACTTTTCATACTTGGATCCCGCTACTTTGAACTGATTTCAATCAAATATCATCCAATTTGATGGAAATCATGATTTTCACTGTTAGGGGACTTTAACATTATTTACCTGGGAAGGCTATGTCATTTTGACTTACCATTATGCCTCTGGAGACGCCATTACATGCCACGTCCACAATGATGATGTCATACCCATTAGAAAGCTTTAGTGTCCAACTTGACCAATACTCACCCTACTATTTCCCAAACATGCTGTATTCAGATACAGTACAGTTACCGTGCCAACGCCATCCTATGTCACTGGGCAATATTATTAAAATAATCCTCTTTGCTGTTACACTGTTGGTCATTCGTTGGCAGACACAGAGACAGCAGTACGTATGTCAGCACACCAATATGGGTCAGGGTCAATTTAACCAGTCATTTCAGGATATTGACCCCATCGATGTTGGACGGGGTATGAAAAACCATAAGAGATTGATTACCTTGTTCTTCATTGTTCACGTTACGTTCGCAACTGCAAATCTAGCTGAAAACTATAATTTCTATAAGCCTATATCTACCCTGATATCTCAAAAAGGATCTGTTACTCATGCCAAATGCCACAACATGATTTAAAGCAAACCAAAGCTTGGAGAAAAAGACAGCCTAGCTTCAGCTCTGGTATCACATCCCATGGTTGTACAGAATATGCTACCATGCACTCCTACCACGCTTTATATTATCAGATGACAAGATTGCAATATTAATACAGTATCCATGAAAGCATTTGAATTATGATGGATATCAAACGGAATTGGTTTCTCAGTATTAATCTTCCCATGAGGCTGTGTGTCATTGGAAGACATACAGCAGGCAGGTATTCAAGGCCAGATTCTAAACCAATTCCTCAGACCGTTCTTCTACCCTCTGGAAGATCTGAAAAGGGTGGACACGACAGTGGTAAGGAATAAGGCAGACATAAGAGCTATAAGTGATGCTATTTCCATATGGCTGTCACCAGCCAGAGGGCCTCAACAAGGACCTGCCTAATGAATAGCGGAGATGAATTGGTTTGGAATCGGGCCCAAATTAGAGTGAAGGCTTGCAACATGCATTGTCTTTCCTAGAACTTGTAGTAAGCACTTTGCTTGTTGTGTTAGATTATGGAAACAAGCCCAGCTTTAACCAATAACCTCAATCACCTTTTGAAAGGATTACACACATCGACATTTTGGCATTTGTATACACAAATTACATCTGGCTTTCTGATATATGGGCTAGCTATCTGGCGCCTGGACATGCCAGTAAAAGGGTTTTCGAAATACAATTGCCACCAATAGGAAAGACAGTATACTCAGAGGACCGTTATTAGCATGTTTTAACCACGCCTATGTAAATGGTAGATTATCAGACTCAAGAAGAAGGTCTGATTTCATTATTACTGAAACAGGATATAAGTGGGGAAATATAAAGATCCAGTCCATTAAAAAAATTAGAGGCCCCTTACACTTCAGTGTTGTGATGCAAAAATTCTAGCAAAATATATAGCGCATATAATTAAAAAGGTATTGTCGGGCATTATTCATTCTAATCAGACAGGTTTTTTACATGGACGATACATTGGAGATAATATAAGGCAAGTACTGGAAACAATAGAACACTATGAATAATCTGGGAAACCAGGCCTGCTATTTCATAGCTGACTTTGAAAAGGCTTTTGATAAAGTACGACTGGAGTTGATGTATAAATGCCTGGAGCATTTCAATTTTGGAGAATCTCTTATAAAATGGGTTAAAATCATGTATAGTAACCCTAGGTGTTACATAGTAAATAATGGCTATTTCTCAGAAAGTTTTAAACTGTCAAGAGGAGTATAACAAGGTTGTCCACTATTGGCATATCCATTTATTAAGGCCATCGAAATGTTAGCTATTAAAATCAGATCCAACAATAATATCAAGGGATTAGAAATCCAGGGCTTAAAAACAAAGGTGTCATTGTACACTGATGATTCATGTTTTCTTTTAAATCCACAACTTGAATCCCGCCACAGTCTCATAGAGGATCTAGATACATTTTCTAACCTCTCTGGATTACAACCAAATTATGATAAGTGTACTATATTACATATTGGATCACAAAAAAATACAACTTTTACATTACAGTGTAGTTTACCAATAAAATGGTCTGATGGTGATGTGGATGTACTCGGTATACATATCCCAAAAGAAATAAATGATCTCACTCCAATACATTTTAATAGAAAGTTAGCAAAAATAGATAAGATCCTGTCTATTTGTGGAAAAATCACCCTGATTAACTCTTTAGTATTATCCCAGTTTACCTATTAGCTTATGGTCTTGCCTACGCCTAGCGAACAGTTTTTTAAATTATATGAGAAAAAAATATTCCATTTATATAATAAATATGAATTCGGGGAACAGAAATTATTAAATATGAAAGCATTAGACCTATCACTAAAAGCTTCAGTCATACAAAAGTTATACTTAAATCCGAACTGGTTCTCTAGCAAATTAGTAAGATTGTCTCACCCTATGTTCAAGAATGGCCTTTTTCCCTTACAACCTCTCACGTTCAGTTATTTGAAAAGGAAAGCATCTCCCAAATATCACAATTTCAACAACAAAAATTGAAAGTTGGTTGCAATTTCAATTTAAGCCTCCAGAAACGACAGAACAAATAATGCAACAAATATTGTTTAAACTCAAATATACTAATTGATAAAAAAGCATTATTTTTTTATTTAAAAAATATATATACAGTGAGGGAAAAAAGTATTTGATCCCCTGACAAAGACATGATCAGTCTATAATTTTAATGGTAGGTTTATTTGAACAGTGAGAGACAGAATAACAACAAAAAAATCCAGATTAACGCATGTCAAAATTGTTATCAATTGATTTGCATTTTAATGAGGGAAATAAGTATTTGACCCCTCTGCAAAACATGACTTAGTACTTGGTGGCAAAACCCTTGTTGGCAATCACAGAGGTCAGACGTTTCTTGTAGTTGGCCACCAGGTTTGCACACATCTCAGGAGGGATTTTGTCCCACTCCTCTTTGCAGATCTTCTCCAAGTCATTAAGGTTTTGAGGCTGACGTTTGGCAACTCGAACATTCAGCTCCCTCTACAGATTTTCTATGGGATTAAGGTCTGGAGACTGGCTAGGCCACTCCAGGACCTTAATGTGCCTCTTCTTGAGCCACTCCTTTGTTGCCTTGGCCGTGTGTTTTGGGTCATTGTCATGCTGGAATACCCATCCACGACCCATTTTCCATGCCCTGGCTGAGGGAAGGAGGTTCTCACCCAAGATTTGACGGTACATGGCCCCGTCCATCGTCCCTTTGATGCGGTGAAGTTGTCCTGTCCCCTTAGCAGAAAAACATCCCCAAAGCATAATGTTTCCACCTCCATGTTCGACGGTGGGGATGGTGTTCTTGGGGTCATAGGCAGCATTCCTCCTCCTCCAAACACGGCGAATTGAGTTGATGCCAAAGAGCTCGATTTTGGTCTCATCTGACCACAACACTTTAACCCAATTCTCCTCTGAATCATTCAGATGTTCAGTGGCAAACTTCAGACGGGCCTGTTTATGTGCTTTCTTGAGCAGGGGGACCTTGCGGGCGCTGCAGGATTTTAGTCCTTCACGGCGTAATGTGTTACCAATTGTTTTCTTGGTGACTATGGTCCCAGCTGCCTTGAGATCATTGACAAGATCCTCCCGTGTAGTTCTGGGCTGATTCCTCACCATTCTCATGATCATTGCAACTCCACGAGGTGAGATCTTACATGGAGCCCCAGGCCGAGGGAGATTGACAGGTCTTTTGTGTTTCTTCCATTTGCGAATAATCACAACAACTGTTGTCACCTTCTCACCAAGCTGCTTGGCGATGGTCTTGTAGCCCTTTCCAGCCTTGTGTAGGTCTACAATCTTGTCCCTGACATCCTTGGAGAGCTCTTTGGTCTTGGCCATGGTGGAGAGTTTGGAATCTGATTGATTGATTGCTTCTGTGGACAGGTGTCTTTTATACAAGTAACAAGCTGAGATTAGGAGCACTCCCTTTAAGAGTGTGCTCCTAATCTCAGCTCGTTACCTGTATAAAAGACACCTGGAAGCCAGAAATCTTTCTGATTGAGTGGGGGTCAAATACTTATTTCCCTCATTAAAATGCAAATCAATTTATAACATTTTTGACATGCGTTTTTCTGGATTTTTTGTTGTTGTTATTCTGTCTCTCACTGTTAAAATAAACCTACCATTAAAATTATAGACTGATCATTTCTTTGTCAGTGGGCAAACGTACAAAATCAGCAGGGGATCAAATACTTTTTTCCCTCACTGTATAATCTTCGTAAATGATATCATAGGTAGGACTGGTGGAGTTATGTCGCACATGCAGCTAACAAAAACATATGGAAATGTCTGCTCTACCCAAAATTACAACCAAATAATTGCAGCATTTCCGCAAAAATGGAAGAGGAAAGTGGAAGGGGGAAAAAGTAAGGAACTTGTCTGTCGGCCCTGCATTAAAGACCATAATTGATTAAAGAAAATGGTGATAAATAAAAAAGTATACCAGTTTAATTTAAGGACAAAAGGTTTGACAGCCGTCCCATATACAGTGGCTTGCGAAAGTATTCACCCCTCTTGACATTTTTCCTATTTTGTACAACCTGGAATTTAAATAGATTTTTGGGGGGTTTTATCATTTGATTTACACAACATGCCTAACACTTTGAAGATGCAAAATAGGTTTTATTGTGAAACAAATAAGACAAAAAAACAGAAAACTTGAGCATGCATAACTATTCAACCCCCCCCCCAAAGTCAATACTTTGTAGAGCCACCTTTTGCAGCAATTACAGCTGCAAGTCTCTAGGGGTATGTCTCTTTAAGCTTAGCATGTCTAGCCACTGGGATTTTTTCCCATTCTTCAAGGCAAAACTGCTCCAGCTCCTTCAAGTTGGATGGGTTCCGCTGATGTACAGCTATCTTTAAGTCATACCACAGATTCTCAATTGGATTGAGGTCTGGGCTTTGACTAGGCCATTCCAAGACATTTAAATGTTTCCCCTTAAACCACTTGAGTGTTGCTTTAGCAGTGTGCTTAGGGTCATTGTCCTGCTGGAAGGTGAACCGCTGTCCCAGTCTCAAATCTCTGGAAGACTGAAACAGGTCTCCCTCAAGAATTTCCCTGTATTTAGCGCCATCCATCATTCCTTCAATTCTGACCAGTTTCCCAGTCCCTGCCGATGAAAAACATCCCCACAGCATGATGCTGCCACCACCATGGATGGTGTTCTCGGGGTGATGAGAGGTGTTGGGTTTGCGCCAAACATTGCGTTTTCCTTGATGGCCAAAAAGCTCAATTTTAGTCTCATCTGACCAGAGTACCTTCTTCCATATGTTTGGGGAGTCTCCCACATGGCTTTTGGCGAACACCAAACATGTTTGCTTATTTCTTTCTTTAAGCAATGGCTTTTTTCTGGCCACTCTTCCGTAATGCCCAGCTCTGTGGAGTGTACGGCTTAAAGGGGTCCTATGGACAGATACTCCAATCTCCGCTGTGGAGCTTTGCAGCTTCTTCAGGGTTATCTTTGGTCTCTTTGTTGCCTCTCTGATTAATGCCCTCCTTGCCTGATCCGTGAGTTTTGGTGGGCAGCCTTCTCTCGGCAGGTTTGTAGTGGTGCCATATTCTTTCCATTTTTTATTAATGGATTTAATGGTGCTCCGTGGGATGTTCAAAGTTTTGGATATTTTTTCATAACCCAACCCTGATCTGTACTTCTCCATAGCTTTGTCCCTGACCTGTTTGGAGAGCTCCTTGGTCTTCATTGTGCCGCTTGCTTGGTGGTGCCCCTTACTTAGTGGTGTTGCAGACTCTGGGGCCTTTCAGAACAGGTGTGTATATATACTGAGATCATGTGACACTTAGATTGCACACAGGTGGACTTTATTTAACTAATTATGTGACTTCAGAAGGTAATTGGTTGCATCAGATCTTATTTAGGGGCTTCATAGCAAAGGGGGTGAATACATCTGCACGCACCACTTTTCCCATTATTTATTTTCAAGAAGTTATTTTTTTCATTTCACTTCACCAATTTTGACTATTTTGTGTATGTCCATTACATGAAATCCAAATAAAAATCCATTTAAAATCCAGGTTGTAATGCAACAAAATAGGAAAAACGCCAAGGGGGATGAATACTTTTGCAAGGCACTGTAGATTGCAAAATAGTTGGGAAGAGATTTTTGACGTACCGATTCCATGGCACATGGTTTATGAACTGATACGCAAAACGACACTGGATTCAAACCTTAACATTTTTCAATTTAAATGATTATACAAAATTCTTGCAACCAATAAAATTTTATTTATATGGGGGATACAATCTTCACAGCTCTAAAGATTTTGGTGCGAAGAGACAGAATCATTAGATCATTTGTTTTGGTACTAATATAATATAATATAATATAATTATTTTATTAATATATTATTCTTTTGGTACTGTCCATTTGTAGCTTGTTTTTGGTCACAGGTCCAGGAATGGCTGTAAAAACCTAGAGCTAACCCTGCAGATAGCATTACTGGGTGATCTGAAAAGTCATAGTCAATCGATCAATAAAATAATAATACTTTTAGCGGAACATTTTTTTTTTCAATTTACAATCTGTAGAAACAATGAGAATAGAAAGGTTCAGAACTTTTGTGAAACATCACAGTACAGTTGAAAAATATATGGCAAATAAAAATCCAATATGGATGGTGTTAAGAGATAGATGGGAGGGGTTGAATGGAGCTGAAGGTTGGGACTAATAACAACTAATAACAACAAGATAACTAATTTAAAACATACTGTGTCCGTAAAACGTATGTAAGTTATAGGTTAAGAACTTTTGTGAAAGAGCACAGTTTGAAAGATATGGCATATAGAAGCAAACCGGATGGACATCATGAACATGATCGGAGTTTTTGAGGGTAGAGGAAGTTCAGGAGTAAAAACAAACAAAATAGAACTATTGTAAAATGTACTGTGTCCATAAAATGTATATGGTATGAATTATCTGGAATTAGAGGCCTAAGCGTTGTTGTTCACTAGTTTACTCCAATTAGGGGAGGGGTGGTATGGTTAGAAAGTAATGAAGGAAAAAATATTTTTTAAAGGGATATGTATATATATATATATATATATATATATATATATTTTTTTTTTCACCTTTATTTAACCAGGTAAACCAGTTGAGAACAAGTTCTCATTTACAACTGCGACCTGGCCAAGATAAAGCAAAGCAGTGCGATAAAAACAACAACACAGAGTTACATATGGGGTAAAACAAAACAAAGTCAAAAATACAACAGAAATACATATAATATACAGTGTGTGCAAATTTAGCAAGTTATGGAGGTAAGGCAATAAAATAGGCTATAGTGCAAAATAATTACAATTAGTATTAACACTGGAATGATAGATGTGCAAGAGATGATGTGCAAATAGAGATACTGGGGTACAAATGAGCAAAATAAATAACAATATAGGGATGAGGTAGTTGGGCGGGCTAATTTCAGATGGGCTGTGTACAGGTGCAGTGATCGGTAAGGTGCTCTGACAACTGATGCTTAAAGTTAGTGAGGGAGATAAGTGTCTCCAGCTTCAGAGATTTTTGCAATTTGTTCCAGTCATTGGCAGCAGAGAACTGGAAGGAATTGCGGCCAAAGGAGGTGTTGGCTTTGGGGATGACCAGTGAGATATACCCGCTGGAGCGCAGACTACGGGTGGGTGTTGCTATGGTGACCAATGAGCTAAGATAAGGCGGGGATTTGCCTAGCAGTGATTTATAGATGGCCTGTGATAGACTACATCCAATTTGCTGAGTAGAGTGTTGGAGGCTATTTTGTAAATGACATCGCCGAAGTCAAGGATCGGTAGGATAGTCAGTTTTACGAGGGCATGTTTGGCAGCATGAGTGAAGGAGGCTTTGTTGCGAAATAGGAAACCGATTCTAGATTTAACTTTGGATTGGAGATTCTTAATGTGAGTCTGGAAGGAGCGTTTACAGTCTAACCAGACACCTAGATATTTGTAGTTGTCCACATACTCTAGGTCAGACCCGTCGAGAGTAGTGATTCTAGTCGGGTGGGCGGGTGCAAGCAGCGTTCGGTTGAAGAGCATGCATTTAGTTTTACTAGTGTTTAAGAGCAGTTGGAGGCTACTGAAGGAGTGTTGTATGGAATTGAAGCTCGTTTGGAGGTTTGTTAACACAGTGTCCAATGAAGGGCCAGATGTATACAAAATGGTGTCGTCTGCGTAGAGGTGGATCTGAGAGTCACCAGCAGCAAGAGCGACGTCATTGATATACATACAGTCATGGCCAAAATTGTTGGCACCCCTGAAATTTTTCCAGAAAATGAAGTATTTCTCACAGAAAAGTATTGAAATTACACATGTTTTGCTATGCACATGTTTATTTCCTTTGTGTGTATTGGAATAACACAAAAAAAACAGGAAAAAAGCAAATTTGACATAATTTCACACAAAACTCAAAAAATGGGCCGGACAAAATGATTGGCACCCTTAACTTAATATTTAGTTGCACACCCTTTGGAAAAAATAACTGAAATCAGTCGCTTCCTATAACCATCAATAAGCTTCTTACACCTCTCACCCGGAATTTTGGACCACTCTTCTTTTGCAAACTGCTCCAGGTCTCTCATATTGGATGGGTGCCTTTTCCCAACAGCAATTTTAAGATCTCTCCACAGGTGTTCAATGGTTTTAAGATCTGGACTCATTGCTGGCCACTTCAGAACTCTCCAGCGCTTTGTTGCCATCCATTTCTGGGTGCTTTTTGAAGTATGTTTGGGGTCATTGTCCTGCTGGAAGACCCATGATCTCGGACGCAAACCCAGCTTTCTGACACTGGGCCCTACATTGCGACCCAAAATCCTTTGGTAATCCTCAGATTTCATGATGCCTTGCACACAGTCAAGGCACCCAGTGCCAGAGGCAGCAAAACAACCCCAAAACATCTTTGAACCTCCACCATATTTGACTGTAGGTACTGTGTTCTTTTCTTTGAAGGCTTCATTACATTTTCGGTAAACAGTAGAACGATGTGCTTTACCAAAAAGCTCTATCTTGGTCTCATCTGTCCATAAGACGTTCTCCCAGAAGGAATTTGGCTTACTCATGTACATTTTGGCAAACTGTAGTCTTGCTTTTTTATGTCTCTGTGTCAGCAGTGGGGTCCTCCTGGGTCTCCTGCCATAGCGTTTCATTTCATTCAAATTTCGACGTATAGTTCGCGCTGACACTGATGCACCCTGAGCCTGCAGGACAGCTTGAATTTCTTTGGAACTTGTTTGGGGCTGCTTATCCACCATCCGGACTATCCTGCGTTGCAACCTTTCATCAATTTTTCTCTTCCGTCCACGTCCAGGGAGATTAGCTACAGTGCCATGGGTTGCAAACTTCTTGATCATGTTGCGCACTGTGGACAAAGGAACATCTAGATCTCTGGAGATGGACTTGTAACCTTGAGATTGTTGATATTTTTCCACAATTTTGGTTCTCAAGTCCTCAGACAGTTCTCTTTTCCTCTTTCTGTTCTCCATGCTTAGTGTGGCACACACAGAAACACAATGCAAAGACTGAGTCAACTTCTCTCCTTTTTATCTGCTTTCAGGTGTGATTTTTAGATTGCCCACACCTGTTACTTGCCCCAGGTGAGTTTAAAGGAGCATCACATGCTTGGAACAAACTTATTTATCCACAATTTTGAAAGGGTGCCAATAACTTTGTCCGGCCCATTTTTTTAGTTTTGTGTGAAATTATGTCAAATTTGCTTTTTTCCTGTTTTTTTTTTTGTTATTCCAATACACACAAAGGAAATAAACATGTGCATAGCAAAACATGTGTAATTTCAATACTTTTCTGTGAGAAATACTTCATTTTCTGGAAAAATTTCAGGGGTGCCAACAATTTTGGCCATGACTGTATATGTATATATATATATATATATATATATATGTACAGTATGTATATGTATTTATGTGTATGTACAGTTAAAGTCGGAAGTTTACATATACTTAGGTTGGAGTCATTAAAACTCGTTTTTCAACCACTCCACAAATATCTTGTTAACAAACTATAGTTTTGGCAAGTCGGTTAGGACATCTACTTTGTGCATAACACAAGTAATTTTTCCAACAATTGTTTACAGACAGATTATTTCACTTATAATTCACTGTATCACAATTCCAGTGGGTCAGAAGTTTACATACACTAAGAAGACTGTGCCTTTAAACAGCTTGGAAGATTCCAGAAAAGTATGTCATGGCTTTAGAAGCTTCTGATAGGCTAATTGACATAATTTGAGTCAATTGGAGATGTACCTGTGGATGTATTTCAAGGCCTACCTTAAAACTCAGTGCCTCTTTGCTTGACATCATGGGAAAATCAAAAGAAATCAGCCAAGACCTCAGAAAAGAGATTGTAGACCTCCACAAGTCTGGTTCATCCTTGGGAGCAATTTCCAAACGCCTGAAGGTACCATGTTCATCTGTACAAACAATAGTACGCAGGTATAAACACCATGGGACCACGCAGCCGTCATACCGCTCAGGAAGGAGACGCGTTCTGTCTCCTAGAGATGAACAACAGCAAAGGACCTTGTGAAGATGCTGGAGGAAACAGGTACAAAAGTATCTATATCCACAGTAAAACGAGTCCTATATCGACATAACCTGAAAGGCCGCTCAGCAAGGAAGAAGCCACTGCTCCAAAACTGCCATAAAAAAACAGACTACGGTTTGCAGCTGCACATGGGGACAAAATATCGTACTTTTTGGAGAAATGTCCTCTGGTCTGATGAAACAAAAATAGAACTGTTTGGCAATAATGACCATTGTTATGTTTGGAGGAAAAGGGGGGTCGCTTGCAAGCCGAAGAACACCATCCCAACCGTAAAGCACAGGGGTGGCAGCATCATGCTGTGGGGGTGCTTTGCTGCAGGAGGGACTGGTGCACTTCACAAAATAGATGGCATCATGAGGAAGGAAAATTATGTGGATATATTGAAGCAACATCTCAAGACATCAGTCAGGAAGTTAAAGCTTTGTCGCAAATGAGTCTTCCAAATGGACAATGACCCCAAGCATACTTCCAAAGTTGTGGCAAAATGGCTCAAAGACAACAAAGTCAAGGTATTGGAATGGCCATCACAAAGCCCTGACCTCAATCCTATAGAAAATGTGTGGCCAATGCTAACAAATAGTGACATTTCACATTCTGAAAATAAAGTTGTGATCCTAACTGACCTGACAGGGAATGTTTACTAGGATTAAATGTCAGGAATTGTGAAAAACTGAGTTTAAATGTATTTGGCTAAGGTGTATGTAAACTTCCGACTTCAGCTGTATGTATGTATGTATGTATGTATGTATGTATGTATGTATGTATGTATGTATGTATGTATGTATGTATGTATTTATGTGTATATGTATGTATTTATATGTGTACGTATGTATGTATGTATGTATATGTACAGTGCTATGAAAAAGTATTTGCCCCCTTTCTAATTTTCTCTACTTTTGCATATTTGTGATACTGAATGTTATCAGATCTTCAACCAAAACCTAATATTAGATAAAGGGAACATAAGTGAACAAATAACACAACAATTAAATATTTATTTTATAATCAAAGTTATGCAACACCCAATTCCCCTGTGTGAAAAAGTAATTGCCCCCTTACACTCAATAACTGGTTGTGCCACCTTTAGCTGCAATGACTCCAACCAAATGCTTCCTGTAGTCTCTCACGTCGCTGTGGAGGAATTTTGGCCCACTCTTCCATGCAGAACTGCTTTAACTCAGTGACGTATGGGTTTTCAAGCATGAACTGCTCGTTTCAAGTCCTGCCACAACATCTCAATTGGGATTAGGTCTGGACTTTGACTAGGCCATTCCAAAACTTCCAATTTGTTGCTTTTTAGCTATTTTCATGTAGACTTGATTGTGTGTTTTGGATCATTGTCTTGCTGCATGACCCAGCTGCGCTTCAGCTTCAGCTCACAGACAGATGGTCTGACATTCTCCTGTAGAATTCTCTGATACAGAGCAGAATTCATGGTTCCTTCTATTAAGGCAAGTCGTCCAGGTCCTGAGGCAGCAAAGCATCCCCAAACCATCCCACCACCACCACCATGCTTGACCTTTGGTATGATGTTCTTACTGTGGAATGCAGAGTTTGGTTTTCGCCAGGCATTACTGGAACCATGTCGTCCAAAACGTTAAACTTTTGAATCATCTGTCCATAGAACGTTCTTCCAAGAGTCTTGATGATCATCCAGGTGCTTTTTGGCAAACTTGAGTCAACTTTTTGGACGAGATGGGTTCCATTCAAGGGTTTTTCTTTATTTTTACTATTTTCTACATTGTAGAATAATAGTGAAGACATCAAAACTACGAAATAACACATATGGAATCATGCAGTAACCAAAAAAGTGTTAAACAAAAAATATATTTTATATTTGAGATTCAAAGTAGCCACCCTTTGCCTTGATGACAGCTTTGCACAATGTTAGCAAGGTAGGGGTGGTATACAGAAGATAGCCCTATTTGGTAAAAGACCAAGTCCATATTATGGCAAGTACAGCTCAAATAAGCAAAGAAAAATGATAGTCCATCATTACTTTAAGACATGAAGGTCAGTCAATATGAAACATTTCAAGAACTTTGAAAGTTTCTTCAAGTGCAGTCGCAAAAACCATAAAGTGATTGGATGAAACTGGCTCTCACGAGGACCGCCACAGGAAAGGAAGACCCAGAGTTACCTCTACTGCAGAGGATAAGTTCATTAGAGTTAACTGCACCTCAGATTGAAGCCCAAATAAATGCTTCACAGAGTTCAAGTAACAGTCACATCTCAACATCAACTGTTCAGAAGAGACTGCGTGAATCAGGCCTTCATTTTACATTCACATTTAAGTCATTTAGCAGACGGTTTTATCCAGAGCGACTTACAGTTAGTGAATACATATTTTTTTATACTGGCCCCCCGTGGGAATCGAACCCACAACCCTGGCGTTGCAAATGCCATTGTGCTATCAACTGAGCTACATCCCTGCCGGCCATTCCCTCCTCCTACCCTGGACGACGCTGGGCCAATTGTGCGCCGCCCATGAGTCTCCCGGTCGCGGCCGGCTGCGACAGAGCCTGGATTCGAACCAGGATCTCTAGTGGCACAGTTAGCACTGCGATGCAGTGCCTTAGACCACTGTGCCACTCAGGACCACTTCATGGTCGAATTGCTGCAAAGAAACCATTACTAAAGGACACCAATAAGAAGAAGAGACTTGCTTGGGCCAAGAAACACGAGCAATAGACATTAGACCGGTGGAAATCTGTCCTTTGGCCTGATGAGTCCAAATTTGAGATTTTTGGTTCCAACCACCGTGTCTTCGTGAGACGCAGAGTAGGTTAACGGATGATCTCCGCATGTGTGGTTCCCACAGTGAAGCATGGAGGAGGAGGTGTTATGCTGTGGGGGTGCTTTGCTGTTGACGCTGTCTGTGATTTATTTAGAATTCAAGGCACACTTAACCAGCATGGCTACCACAGCATTCTGCAGCGATACGCCATCCCATCTGGTTTGTGCTTAGTGGAACTCTAATTTGTTTTTCAACAGGACAATGACCCAACACACCTCCAGGCTGTGTAAGGGCTATTAGACCAAGGAGAGTGATGGAGTGCTGTATCAGATGTCTTGGCCTTCACAATCACCCAACCTCAACCCAATTGAGATGGTTTGGGATGAGTTGGACAGCAGAGTGAAGGAAAAGCAGCCAACAAGTGCTCAGCATATGTGGGAACTTCTTCAAGACTGTTGGAAAAGCATTCCAGGTGAAGCTGGTTGAGAGAATGCCAAGAGTGTGGTGGCTATTTGAAGAATCTCAAATATAAAATATATTTTGATTTGTTTAACACTTTTTTGGTTACTACATGATTCCATATGTGTTATTTCATAGTTTTGATGACTTCAC
The DNA here is from genome assembly GCF_964263955.1 of Coregonus lavaretus. Lineage (NCBI taxonomy): Eukaryota > Metazoa > Chordata > Actinopteri > Salmoniformes > Salmonidae > Coregonus > Coregonus lavaretus. The sequence goes on from NC_140024.1 coordinate 33,680,959, forward strand.
TATTATTCTACCATGTAGAAAATAGTTAAAATTAAGAAAAACTCTTGAATGAGTAGGTGTGTCAAACTTTTGACTGTGTCACGTTCGTTGAAGGACGGGTCAGACCAAGGCGCAGCGTGAAATGCTACATGTTTATTAACTGATAAACACACGACAAAACAACAAACCAAACCAAACCAAACCAAACCAAACCAAACCAAACCAAACCAAACCAAACCAAACCAAACGTGAAGTCCTAAGGCTACACACAAAACAAGCCTCAACACGGAACAAGATCCCACCACTAACTAGTGCCAATCGGCTGCCTAAGTATGATCCCCAATCAGAGACAACGAGCGACAGCTGCCTCTGATTGGGAACCACAACATAGATCTATACATACTAGAAACACCACATAGAATATACACAACAACGAATATACACACCCTGACTCAACATATACGAGTCCCCTGAGTCAGGGCGTGACAGACTGGTGCTGTATGATTTTCTAGATATCAAAGTAAAAACATGTTAACTACTGTACATAGTATCAAAACTGTCTATTCACATTTGAGATGAATTCAAACTGAACATTGTAAGACTAGGCTACTCCTGAGATGGTCAAACTGAACTTTGTAAGACTACTCCTGTAGTCTACAAATCAATTTCTTAATTTCATTATGTCAATCGATATTTTTATTTATTTATTTTGTTAGAACAACTTTATTGATCACCTCACGGTGCGCTATTATTGATGTTCCGATCCCTCACAGGAAATATACACTCTCTACTCTACACTTGGACATACTCTATACTCTAAATGCCTGAAGAATTCTACACTTTGCTTCTCATCATTTTAAAGAGCTCATAATCGTTTATTTTATGAAATATCCTTAGCCTACTTGGTATCAATTAAAGGAGAATTACTTTCATAAAAAATAAATGTGGTGTTATTGTACTTCTTAACCACGGAGTTAGTCACGGCTGTCACATTTTCATATCCAGGTAATAGATTCAAGAAGCAATGCTGGAGTCCAATCTTCCCTTCTTTCAAAGGTAATAGAACATCTAAATTAATAGTTAAATTGATGCATTGGTATGGAGGCCCACACACTGCCAAATGAGGAAAAACCTAATTCACTTACTTGCGCTATCACATGCATTAATCTGACTATATAATACCCAAGTCACTCTCTTGGTGTAAACAATGTGTTCTTCTGAGCCAACATACCAGCTAAAAGAAGGGTCGAATAAATACAATGAAACATCTATGTAACAACAAGGAGTATTGAGAGTAGACAAGTGGGTAACAATTTACTGGCTGTAAGTCTACTGCTTGGTAGCTTGTTATAAGCATGTATGAGCCAGTGTAATATATTATCATAAGGCCTATAACATGTTTCTCTAGCTCTATGTATAAGCATTTCAGCCGGCTCAAAATGGCTGTTATTCTGTCCAGATCATTAAGAGATGATCATAAGACAACACAAAAGTGTCAAACGTTTATGTCATTTAGCAGATGCTCTTATCCAGAGCAACTAATCAAATCAAATCAAATTGTATTTGCCACATGCGCCGAAAACAACAGGTGTAGACCTTACAGTGAAATGCTTACTTACAAGCCCTTGACCAACAATGCAGTTTTAAGAAAATAAAAAAAGAAATAGATAAGTAAAACATTTAAATAGCAAATAATTAAAGAGCAGCAGTCAAATAAAATAACAGTAGGGAGGCTATATACAGGGGGTACCGGAACAGAGTCAATGTGCGGGGGCACAGGTTAGTCGAGGTAATTGAGGTAATGTGTACATGTGGGTAGAGTTAAAGTGACTATGCATAGATAATAAACAGAGTAGCAGCAGCGTAAAAGAGGGGGTGAGGGTGGGGTGGGGGGGCAATGCAAATAGTCCGGGTAGCCATGATTAGCTGTTCAGGAGTCTTATGGCTTGGGGGTAGAAGCTGTTAAGAAGCCTTTTGGACCTAGACTTGGCGCTCCGGTACCGCTTGCCGTGCGGTAGCAGAGAGAACAGTCTATGACTAGGGTGGCTGGAGTCTGACAATTATCCAGAGCAACTAGAGCTAACTGCCTTGCTCAAGAGCACATTGACAGAGTTCTCACTTAGTCGGCTCGGGTTCACCTAGTTGTTATTGGCCCAGTACTCTTAACCGCTAGGCTACCTGCCGCTACATTCTCATGACAAGTCTTACAATGTCTAACAATGCTTTATAACTGCACCCAATTGTATTATGCATGCAGGCTTTGAATAAAGTGTTACCTACAAGTGCTTTTGGCAAGCGATAGGAAACGTCCGTGTGAAAAGTGTGAGAACTGAAGTACTTCTTCTCCACATTGATCATATGAAGGCGGTGAGGGCAAACGGCTGCCGAACTGACCTCCAACATTTTGATCTCTCATTGCAAAGACGGAGTCGATTTTCAGCACTTCCCCTTGAGTTATGGGCTGTGACGGCAGCTAATCCATGGGCCTGACGCTGTCATCTCTAGTGGAGGCCCAGACACTGGAGTCTGCCGTAATTTATGGCGCCATTGCATTATGTGTGTGTTCCCTGGTGATGGATGAAGCACGGACTGTGACGAATGGAAGTCCATCAGTTAATTAATTTAGCCCGGGTGACGACGTCCTCCAATCAGAAGAGGACTGCCAAGGACCTGGTACTAGTGATCCTGCTGCACCATGGAAACCATCTGTTCTAATATATATACACTGCTCCAAAAAAATAAAGGGAACACTTAAACAACACAGTCAATCACACTTCTGTGAAATCAAACTGTCCACTTAGGAAGCAACACTGATTGACAATACATTTCACATGCTGTTGTGCAAATGGAATAGACAACAGGTGGAAATTATAGGCAATTAGCAAGACACCCCCCAATAAAGGACTGGTTTTGCAGGTGGTGACCACAAACCACTTCTCAGTTCCTATGCTTCCTGGCTGATGTTTTGGTCACTTTTGAATGCTGGCGTTGCTTTCGGAGTCTACAACCCACACAAGTGGCTCAGGTAGTGCAGCTCATCCAGGATGGCACATCAATGCGAGCTGTGGCAAGAAGGTTTGCTGTGTCTGTCAGCGTAGTGTCCAGAGCATGGAGGCGCTACCAGGAGACAGGCCAGTACATCAGGAGACGTGGAGGAGGCCGTAGGAGGGCAACAACCCAGCAGCAGGACTGCTACCTCCGCCTTTGTGCTAGGAGGAGCAGGAGGAGCACTGCCAGAGCCCTGCAAAATGACCTCCAGCAGGCCACAAATGTGCATGTGTCTGCTCAAACGGTCAGAAACAGACTCCATGAGGGTGGTATGAGGGCCCGACGTCCACAGGTGGGGGTTGTGCTTACAGCCCAACACCGTGCAGGACGTTTGGCATTTGCCAGAGAACACCAAGATTGGCAAATTCGCCACTGGCGCCCTGTGCTCTTCACAGATGAAAGCAGGTTCACACTGAGCACATGTGACAGACGTGACAGAGTCTGGAGACGCCGTGGAGAACGTTCTGCTGCCTGCAACATCCTCCAGCATGACCGGTTTGGCGGTGGGTCAGTCATGGTGTGGGGTGGCATTTCTTTGGGTGGCCGCACAGCCCTCCATGTGCTCGCCAGAGGTAGCCTGACTGCCATTAGGTACCGAGATGAGATCCTCAGACCCCTTGTGAGACCATATGCTGGTGCGGTTGGCCCTGGGTTCCTCCTAATGCAAGACAATGCTAGACCTCATGTGGCTGGAGTGTGTCAGCAGTTCCTGCAAGAGGAAGGCATTGATGCTATGGACTGGCCCGCCCGTTCCCCAGACCTGAATCCAATTGAGCACATCTGGGACATCATGTCTCGCTCCATCCACCAACGCCAGGTTGCACCACAGACTGTCCAGGAGTTGGCGGATGCTTTAGTCCAGGTCTGGGAGGAGATCCCTGAGGAGACCATCCGCCACCTCATCAGGAGCATGCCCAGGCGCTGTAGGGAGGTCATACAGGCACGTGGAGGCCACACACACTACTGTGCCTCATTTTGACATCAAAGTTGGATCAGCCTGTAGTGTGGTTTTCCACTTTAATTTTGAGGGTGACTCCAAATCCAGACCTCCATGGGTTGATACATTTGATTTCCATTGATAATTTTTGTGTGATTTTGTTGTCAGCACATTCAACTATGTAAAGAAAAAAGCATTTAATAAGATTATTTCATTCATTCAGATCTAGGATGTGTTATTTTAGTGTTCCCTTAATTTTTTTGAGCAGTGTATATAGTAAAGGAAACCATCTGTTCCAATATATATATATAGTAAAGGTAACCATCTGTTCTAATATATATAGATAGTAAAGGTAACCATCTGCTCTAATATATATAGTGAAGGAAACCATCTCTTCTAATATACAGTACCAGTCAATAATTGTCAAATAGCCACCCTTAGCCTGGATGACAGCTTTGCACACTCTTGGCATTCTCTCAACCAACTTCACCTGGAATGCTTTTCCAACAGTCTTGAAGGAGTTCCCACTTATGCTGAGCACTTGTGGGCTGCTTTTCCTTCACTCTGCTGATCGACTCATCCCAAACCATCTCAATTGGGTTGAGGATGGGGGATTGTGGAGGCCAGGTCATCTGATGCAGCACTCCATCACTCTCCTTCTTGGTCAAATAGCCCTTACCTAAAGCCCAAACCAGATGGGATGGTGTATTGCTGCAGAATGCTGTGGTAGCCATGCTGGTTAAGTGTGCCTTGAATTCTAAATAAATCAGTGTCAACAGCAAAGCGGAGATCATATGTTCACCCACACCGCGTCTCACAAAGTCACAGCGGTTGGAACCAAAAATCTCCAATTTGGACTCCAGACAAATTTCCACTGGTCTAATGTTCATTGCTCGTGTTTCTTGGTCCAAGCAAGTCTCTTCTTCTTATTGGTGTCCTTTAGTAGTGGTTTCTTTGCAGCAATTCGACCATGAAGGCCTGATTCACACAGTCCCCTCTGAACAGTTGATGTTGAGATGTGTCTGTGACTTGAACTCTGTGAAGCATTTATTTGGGCTGCAATTTCTGAGGCTGGTAACTCTAATGAACTTATCCTCTGCAGCAGAGGTAACTCTGGGTCTTCCATTCCTGTGGTGGTCCTCATGAGAGCCAGTTTCATCATAGTGCTTGATGGTTTTGCGACAGCACTTGAAGAAACTTTAAAAGTTCTTGGAATTTTCCATATTGACTGTCCATGTCTTAAAGTAATGATGGACTGTCATTTCTCTTTGCTTATTTGAACTGTTCTTGCCATACTTTGGACTTGGTCTTTACCAAATAGGGCTATCTTCCCCCTACCTTGTCACAACACAACTGATTGGCTCAAATGCATTACGAAGGAAAGAAATTCCACAAATTAACTTTTAAGAAGGCACACCTGTTAATTGAAATGCATTCCAGGTGACTACCTCATGAAGCTGGTTGAGAGAATGCCAAGAGTGTGCAAAGCTGTCACTATTTGAAGAATTTCAAATATAAAATATATTTTGATTTGTTTAACACTTTTTTGGTTACTACATGATTCCATATGTGTTATTTCAGAGTTTTGATGTCTTCACTATTATTCTACAATGTAGAAAATAGTAAAAATAAAGAAAAACCCTTGAATGAGTAGATGTTCTGAAACTTTTGACCGGTAGTGTATATATATATATAGTAAAGGTAATAATCTGTTCTAATATATATAGTAAAGGAAACCATCTGTTCTAATATATATAGTAAAGGAAACCATCTGTTCTAATATATATAGTAAAGGAAACCATCTGTTCTAATATATATAGTAAAGGTAATAATCTGTTCTAATATATATAGTAAAGGAAACCATCTGTTCTAATATATATAGTAAACACAGTATTGTACATTTAGTAGCAAATAGCAGCGTTTTTACCTCTTATAGTGTTCAGTGGATAGATTACATGTACACTGGCTAAAATGCATTAGATGTACCAGTTCACTTTCAGTTTTGTTTGCTGGCACTGGCAGTGGTTATTCCCTCAACATTATTTGACAATCATTTTTATATAGTAAACTGATAAATGTACAGTTCACGTCCCTTTACAAGGGCTTAATAGCAATGCCAACACATGAGCCGCCAGTTGTACAACTGTAAGTATGCATATGTTGTAGGCTACAGTGAGCTTTATTTGGGAGCATTTCCTGTGCAGAAGCAGAGATAAGAAAAGGTTGATCTGCCAATGACATCAGAGATGAATCAGAATCCCTATACTACATTTGTGACATATTTTTTGTTTGCGATGGCGCAATACTGTTGCCATGGATTTGTATACATTATCTGTGTTCTATGGAGGGTAGTCACCCCCTCTACTGGTCAAGGAGAAAAAGTAACACCCCCCCCCCATCCAAAATATACAGATGAATTAGAATAATCACGTTAATAATGTTTTTCTGTGATGAAAGGTGAAAAGCTTCATTTGGGCTCAGTATTTAGCCTGTGGTTTATTAGTAACTCAGTTTTCTATGTCTATAGCTTCCCATCACTCCAAAAGCCTGGTTATGCTTTCTGGATTCACCCTCTCTCTTATCTGGAGTCCCCTCATCTTTATGTGAGTTTAATTAAGCGCAAACATGAGACGTCTGTCTGCAGCTAAACTGTAATTATCATCCGTTTTACGCCAAAAGGGCGTTCGGCGTAATTACCATTCACTGCAGTCTTCAAGAAAAGAAAGGAGCATACACCGATTCGTCTTCGATGTACAGAGGGAGGAAAACTGAGCAGGCATCGGTACATGCAAAACTAACGTTAAGTTATGGCGAATGAAAATGTTTTGTTGACATCTGAACTAGAGCCCCAATATGTATTACAGTGTTAATCTACAGACAGAACGTGTCACAGGCTCAGGTATGATGGCACTTTACTTGAAGAGCCCCAGTTGACTCTACACATCCCATAATAAGCAGAACGGTGTCATTCTAGGGAATTAAAGTACCTGCCTGACACTGTAAAATACTCTGATCAGTGCTTTGACAGCGTTTTATTTCACAGCTATCATCTGCTATAGCTTCACTTCTCAGATATGACGTTAGACCGTATGGTATAGTAACAGCTAGAGATATTTAGCGTTCATTGGTCTTTCTACCATACTAGATGTTCATGTTCACAAACTCGCCAAATGTGTGTCCTAATCGTACAGTTTTTCCTACTCATTTTCAGCATCCGCTAATTAATAGGGACAAATATATCACGTCAAATAAAAAAGGTGCCTAATTAGTGAACATGCATTCATGGCAACAATACATCTTGACATCTTATTAATTTTGTTTCCAATCTGTATTTGCCACAGAAATGTTGTTTACAACCATTTAAAAAAACATACAAGGCACACAATATCACAGTGTCTACTGATGTCCATCACTAATGTAACAAAGGGACCATCCTAAATCCTGCATGACCCGACAATGATTTAATTTTCAATCGCATTTGTGATTTACACAAGCACCTCTGTTGTTCTCCCATAATACTGTTGGTGGTTTTCATGGCCCTGATCAACCAAACCCTGTTACACAATGCTTCTTAATCCTGGTCATGAGGACCCAAATGGGCCCACGTTGTAGTTTTAGCCCTAGCACTACACACCTGATTCAAATCATCAACGTTTGATGATAAGCTGATCACTTGAATCAGCTGTTTAGTGATAGGGGAAAAAACTAAAATGTGCGCACCTTTGGGTCCCCGGGACCAGGATTAAGAAACATTGTGAATGTAACTGGGTTGAAATGGCAGTTGAAATGCATAGTGTGTTCTGTTGTAATGTAGCGTGTGTGAAAACCAGGGGACCCATTGACTCAGGAGGGACAGAGCCTCTGTCATTAGTATCAACACTAACAATCATGGCAGTAGGCTCCAGGGTGCAATATTTAGCCGTTACACCACTGAGGGTCACACGTTATTGAAGCTGCTCCCTGAGTTTAATAGAACATAAAAAAAATAGAACATAATTGATATATGACTGATGTATCTTCACTCCTGCAACCTTCAGTGAAAATGAAACACCATGATTCAACATGTCATTTAATCCCTCATGACAACGTGACACTGCTACAAGAAAATGGAGAGGGAAAATAAGGATGCCGTAGTTACTGCTACTGTTAGTTATCTCACTCGGTTAGTTATCTCACTCTGTTAGTTATCTCACTCGGTTAGTTATCTCACTCGGTTAGTTATCTCACTCTGTTAGTTATCTCACTCTGTTAGTTATCTCACTCTGTTATCTCACTCGGTTAGTTATCTCACTCGGTTAGTTATCTCACTCTGTTAGTTATCTCACTCTGTTAGTTATCTCACTCGGTTAGTTATCTCACTCTGTTAGTTATCTCACTCTGTTAGTTATCTCACTCTGTTATCTCACTCTGTTAGTTATCTCACTCGGTTAGTTATCTCACTCGGTTAGTTATCTCACTCTGTTAGTTATCTCACTCTGTTATCTCACTCGGTTAGTTATCTCACTCGGTTAGTTATCTCACTCTGTTAGTTATCTCACTCTGTTATCTCACTCTGTTAGTTATCTCACTCAGTTAGTTATCCCACTCTGTTAGTTATCTCACTCTGTTAGTTATCTCACTCGGTTAGTTATCCCACTCTGTTAGTTATCTCACTCTGTTAGTTATCCCACTCTGTTAGTTATCTCACTCTGTTAGTTATCTCACTCGGTTAGTTATCCCACTCTGTTATCTCACTCTGTTTGTTATCCCACTCTGTTATCTCACTCGGTTAGTTATCTCACTCGGTTAGTTATCCCACTCTGTTAGTTATCTCACTCTGTTATCTCACTCGGTTAGTTATCTCACTCGGTTAGTTATCTCACTCTGTTAGTTATCTCACTCTGTTAGTTATCTCACTCTGTTATCTCACTCGGTTAGTTATCTCACTCGGTTAGTTATCTCACTCTGTTAGTTATCTCACTCTGTTAGTTATCTCACTCTGTTTGTTATCCCACTCTGTTATCTCACTCTGTTAGTTATCTCACTCTGTTATCTCACTCGGTTAGTTATCTCACTCGGTTAGTTATCTCACTCTGTTAGTTATCTCACTCTGTTAGTTATCTCACTCTGTTTGTTATCCCACTCTGTTAGTTATCTCACTCTGTTAGTTATCTCACTCTGTTAGTTATCTCACTCGGTTAGTTATGTCACTCGGTTAGTTATCTCACTCGGTTAGTTATCTCACTCTGTTATACACAGTGGGTATACAAACATTAAGAACACCTGCTGTTTCCATGACATAGACTGTCCAGGTGAATCCAGGTTAAAGCGATGATCCCTTATTGATGTCACTTGTTAAATCCACTTTAATTATTGCAGATGAAGGCGAGGAGACAGGTTAAATAAGTATTTTTAAGCCTTGAGACAATTGAGACATGGTTGTGTATGTGTGCCATTCAGAGGTTGAACGGGCAAGACAAAATATTTATGTGCCTTTGAACGGGATATGGTAGTAGGTGCCAGGTGCACCTGTTTGTGCCAAGAAATGCAACTCTGCTGGGTTTTTCACGCTCAACAATTTCCCCGTGTGTTTCAAAAATGGTTCGTCACCCAAAGGACATCCAGCCAACTTGACACAACTGTGGGAAGCACTGGAGTCAACATGGGCCAGCATCCCTGTGGAACAGTTTCGACACCTTATAGAGGCCATGGCCCTGACAAATTGAGGCTGTTCTGAGGTCAAAGTGAGGGAAGGGGAGCTAATCAATATTAAGAAGGTGTTCCTGATGTCTGGTAAACTCAGTGTCCAGTATATGATTATTTTATTTTGCTACCGCAAATCCAGTGTCTTATAAGCCCATGTGGGCTGGGCATCCTTGAAGACAATAAAATAAATCAAATCAATCATATTTCTGTAATCTTGGCCTTGAACAGCGTCTTTTCTTGTTAGTTCACAAATCTGATTCTTAAACGGTTTTTTATGGTGACAACACCACATTCCTCTTCCCGAGCAAATGTTCCCCATTTAGGTGATATTATTTCCTACACACCAGGTGTTGCTGAGGTATATATGGGTCGTGTAAGAGAGACTGCAACTGCAATCTGTGGAGGCCGGGACACCTGCTGTTCCGCCAATGATTACTACAGAGCGCCGGCGTTACAGCCGTTTGAGAATGTCAGGTGTGAATATCATGTCGTTTATATTGCAATTTGTCCCTCCAATCGCCTCGTCTTCTTTTGTTAGGAGGAGAACTACAGTGAATTTTCCACCACAGTAAGTTGTCACCTGCGCCAAATGCAGGTGTAGACCTTACAGTGAAATGCTTACTTACAAGCCCTTAACCAACAATGCAGTTTTAAGAAAAATAAGTAAAAAATAGACAAGTAGTATAATTTTTTTTAAACTAATAATTAAAGAGCAGCAGTAAAATAACAGTAGGGAGGCTATATACAGGGGCTACCGGTACCGAGTCAATGTGCGGGGGCACATGTTAGTCGAGGTAATTGTATTTGTCACTAACAGTTAAATGCTTACTTACAGGCCTTTCCCAACAATGCAGAGAGAGGGTACCAGTACTGAGTCCATGATAACTTGGCTATATACACAGGGTACCAGTACTGAGTCCATGATAACTTGGCTATATACACAGGATACCAGTACTGAGTCCATGATAACTTGGCTATATACACAGGGTACCAGTACTGAGTCCATGATAACTTGGCTATATACACAGGGTACCAGTACTGAGTCCATGATAACTTGGCTATATACACAGCGTACCAGTACTGAGTCCATGATAACTTGGCTATATACACAGGGTACCAGTACTGAGTCCATGATAACTTGGCTATATAAACACAGGGTACCAGCAGTGAGTCCATGTGCAGGGGTACGAGGTAATACATTGGATATACTCATAGGGTACCAGTACTGAGTCCATGTGCAGGGGTACGATGTAATTGAGGTAGATACAGTGGGGAGAACAAGTATTTGATACACTGCCGATTTTGCAGGTTTTCCTACTTACAAAGCATGTAGAGGTCTGTAATTGTTATCCTAGGTACACTTCAACTGTGAGAGACGGAATCTAAAACAAAAATCCAGAAAATCACATTGTATGATTTTTAAGTAATTAATTTGCATTTTATTGCATGACATAAGTATTTGATCACCTACCAACCAGTAAGAATTCCGGCTCTCACAGACCTGTTAGTTTTTCTTTAAGAAGCCCTCCTGTTCTCCACTCATTACCTGTATTAGCTGCACCTGTTTGAACTCGTTACCTGTATAAAAGACACCTGTCCACACACTCAATCAAACAGACTCCAACCTCTCCACAATGGCCAAGACCAGAGAGCTGTGTAAGGACATCAGGGATAAAATTGTAGACCTGCACAAGGCTGGGATGGGCTACAGGACAATAGGCAAGCAGCTTGGTGAGAAGGCAACAACTGTTGGCGCAATTATTAGAAAATGGAAGAAGTTCAAGATGACGGTCAATCACCCTCGGTCTGGGGCTCCATGCAAGATCTCACCTCGTGGGGCATCAATGATCATGAGGAAGGTGAGGGATCAGCCCAGAACTACATGGCAGGACCTGGTCAATGACCTGAAGAGAGCTGGGACCACAGTCTCAAAGAAAACCATTAGTAACACACTACGCCATCATGGATGAAAATCCTGCAGCGCACGCAAGGTCCCCCTGCTCAAGCCAGCGCATGTCCAGGCCCGTCTGAAGTTTGCCAATGACCATCTGGATGATCCAGAGGAGGAAGGGGAGAAGGTCATGTGGTCTGATGAGACAAAAATAGAGCTTTTTGGTCTAAACTCCACTCGCCGTGTTTGGAGGAAGAAGAAGGATGAGTACAACCCCAAGAACACCATCCCAACCGTGAAGCATGGAGGTGGAAACATCATTCTTTGGGGATGCTTTTCTGCAAAGGGGACAGGACGACTGCACCGTATTGAGGGGAGGATGGATGGGGCCATGTATCACGAGATCTTGGCCAACAACCTCCTTCCCTCAGTAAGAACATTGAAGATGGGTCGTGGCTGGGTCTTCCAGCATGACAACGACTCAAAACACACAGCCAGGGCAACTAAGGAGTGGCTCCGTAAGAAGCATCTCAAGGTCCTGGAGTGGCCTGGCCAGTCTCCAGACCTGAACCCAATAGAACATCTTTGGAGGGAGCTGAAAGTCCGTATTGCCCAGCGACAGCCCCGAAACCTGAAGGATCTGGAGAAGGTCTGTATGGAGGAGTGGGCCAAAATCCCTGCTGCAGTGTGTGCAAACCTGGTCAAGACCTACAGGAAACGTATGATCTCTGTAATTGCAAACAAAGGTTTCTGTACCAAATATTAAGTTCTGCTTTTCTGATGTATCAAATACTTATGTCATGCAATAAAATGCAAATGAATTACTTAAAAATCATACAATGTGATTTTCTGGATTTTTGTTTTAGATTCTGTCTCTCACAGTTGAAGTGTACCTATGATAAAAATTACAGACCTCTACATGCTTTGTAAGTAGGAAAACCTGCAAAATCGGCAGTGTATCAAATACTTGTTCTCCCCACTGCGCCTTGGTCTGACCCGTCCTTCAACGAACGTGACACAGTCAAAAGTTTGACACACCTACTCATTCAAGGGTTTTTCTTTATTTTTACTATTTTCTACATTGTAGAATAATAGTGAAGACATCAAAACTATGAAATAACACATATGGAATCATGTAGTAACCAAAAAAGTGTTAAACAAATCAAAATATATTTTATATTTGAGATTCTTCAAATAGCCACCAGCTTTGCACACTCTTGGCATTCTCTCAACCAGCTTCACCTGGAATGCTTTTCCAACAGTTTTGAAGGAGTTCCCACATATGCTTAGCACTTGTTGGCTGCTTTTCCTTCACTCTGCCGTCCAACTCATCCCAAACCATCTCAATTGGGTTGAGGTCAGGGGATTGTAGAGGCCAGGTCATCTGATGCAGCACTCCATCACTCTCCTTCTTGGTAAAATAGCCCTTACACAGCCTGGAGGTGTGTTGGGTTATTGTCCTGATGAAAGACAAATGATATTCGCACTAAGCCAAAACCAGATGGGATGGCGTATTGCTACAGAATGCTGTGGTAGCCATGCTGGTTAAGTGTGCCTTGAATTCTAAACAAATCACAGACAGTGTCACTAGCAAAGCACCCCCACACCATAACACCTCCTCCATGCTTTATGGTGGGAACTACACACGCGGAGATCATTCGTTCACCTACACTGTCTCACAAAGACACGGCGGTTGGAACCAAAAATCTCCAATTTGGACTCCAGACCAAAGGAACAATTTCCACCGGTCTAATGTCCATTGCTCATGTTTCTTGGCCCAAGCAGCTCTCTTCTTCTTATTGGTGTCCTTTAGTAGTGATTTCTTTGCAGCAATTCGACCATGAAGGCCTGATTCACACAGTCCTCTCTGAACAGTTGATGTTGAGATGTGTCTGTGACTTGAACTCTGTGAAGCATTTATTTGGGCTGCAATTTCTGAGGCTGGTAACTCTAATGAACTTATCCTCTGCAACAGAGGTAATGCTGGGTCTTCCATTCCTGTGGCAGTCTTCATGAGAGCCAGTTTCATCATAGCACTTGAGGGTTTTTGCGACTGCGCTTGAAGAAACTTTCAAAGTTCCTGAAATGTTCTGTATTGACTGACCTTCATGTCTTAAAGTAATGATGGACTGTCATTTCTCTTTTGTTATTTGAGCTGTTCTTGCCATAATATGGACTTGGTCTTTTACCAAATGGGCTATCTTCTGTATACCCCCCCCCCTACCTTGTCACAACACAACTGATTGGCTCAAACGCATTAAGAAGGAAAGACATTTCACAAATTAACTTTTAAGAAGGCACACCTGTTAATTGAAATGCATTCCAGGTGACTACCTCATGAAGCTGGTTGAGAGAATGCCAAGCGTGTGCAAAGCTGTCATCAAGGCAAAGTGTGGCTATTTGAAGAATCTCAAATATCAAATGTATTTTTTTGGTTACTACATGATTCCATATGTGTTATTTCATAGTTTTGATGTGTTCACAATTATTCTACAACGTAAAAAATTGTAAAAATAAAGAAAAACCCTGAGTAGGTGTGTCCAAACTTTTGACTGGTAGTGTAGTTAGGGATAAAGGGTAGGCTACATATTCTACTTCCCTAACCAGGGTTTAATCAGGTTATGCTCATGTTCTACTTCCCTAACCAGGGTTTAATCAGGGTGTGCTACATGTTCTACTTCCATAACCAGGGTTTAATCAGGGTATGTTATGTGTTCTACTTCCCTAACCAGGGTTTAATCAGGGTATGCTCATGTTCTACTTCCCTAACCAGGGTTTAATCAGGGTATGCTCATGTTCTACTTCCCTAACCAGGGTTTAATCAGGGTATGCTCATGTTCTACTTCCCTAACCAGGGTTTAATCAGGGTATGCTCATGTTCTACTTCCCTAACCAGGGTTTAATCAGGGTATGCTCATGTTCTACTTCCCTAACCAGGGTTTAATCAGGGTATGCTCATGTTCTACTTCCCTAACCAGGGTTTAATCAGGGTATGCTCATGTTCTACTTCCCTAACCAGGGTTTAATCAGGGAATGCTACATGTTATACTTCCCTAACCAGGGTTTAATCATGATATGCTACATGTTCTACTTCCCTAACCAGGGTTTAATCAGGGTATGTTATGTGTTTTACTTCCCTAACCAGGGTTTAATCAGGGTATGCTACATGTTATACTTCCCTTAACAGGGTTTAATCAGGGTATGCTACATGTTCTACTTCCCTAACCAGGGTTTAATCAGGGTATGCTACATGTTCTACTTCCCTAACCAGGGTTTAATCAGGGTATGCTCATGTTATACTTCCCTAACCAGGGTTTCAACCTCATCATTAAACTCAAAGACTGATATAGATGGACAGAAATGCCAAAGAGAGCAATAGATGACCCCAGAGGGATAGATATTGACCTAAAGAAAACAAGTCATCTATCATTTAAGATGATCATGGATTATGATCACCTTAGTGTAGGTGAACAGTTGGACATCTATTGATAACTGAAAAAGGATTACTGATAAAGGAGTATATGATTGATGGTTTAGGAAGGGTTGAAGAACAGTAGATGAACACAATGGAGTATTTTGTTAAGGCAAACACATAGGAACCGGAGTGTAGATGGATTGCCATGAAATTGGAACAATGTTTAATGGGGAACAAATCAAAATCAAATCAAATCAAATGTTATTTGTCACACGCTTCGTAAACAACAGGTGTAGACTAACAGTGAAATGCTTATTTATGGGCCCTTCCCAACAAAGCAGGAACGATGATCCTGTCATGTTTCATACATATTTCATACAACCTGAATGAAAACAAAGGCATTTATTTCCAGAGTTGTGAAAACAGGATATGAATTTATTTGACAGGTTTTTCCCTTTTCCCAGATGTTAGCAGTGTGCTTTGGATTTCAAACGAGGATCTAATTATCAAGGCAAGAGATTATATGTTTCACCGCACAACGATGTAACGACGGGGGTCTGATCGGGAAGCGTGCACCAGTCCAGGGAGCGCAGGCAGTTGTGTACACAACAAAAGAGCATGGAGATGTCAAGGAGATGTAGTGAGAGAGAGTGAATCATCCAAGGTATCCAGATATGCTCTCTCACTACAGAATGCCACCCTATTCAAGGATGCTCTCCGTATCAGTTATTTTAGAGGGATACAAACAAATATTTTTTTCTCTCAATTTTCTAAATAACAGATGTCATGTTCATGAAATACTGTTTAGGTCTATGGTCCTACCATGAAGGGATTTTGAATACATCCTTTAAAAATAACACAAACCTTGAAGCACTGCGCTATGGCAATGAACGGCACTGTGCCATATTGCACAAGACATAAAGGAAATTGGTCACACTGATAGGTACAATGACAGCTGTGTTATATTAGTGACAGTAGCCTTCCGTTTCCTGACAGATTTCAGCCCAGAATGGCAATGAAGTGCAGTGACATCCAATTTGAAACGGGGAACATGCAAATACATCTTCCTCCAGACATTTCCCACAGGATAAAATGGATGTCCCCGACTGACACACAATGACTGCTCTGTCACCGGAACATTCCTCGCCATTCATAGCTCAGGGGATTGACAGGGGGGGTTGACACACGGCAGGGCTCTGATTTATAGACAGCCCTGGCCGGAGACATGCATCACTCCAATTCTGTCCCGTCATATTTAGATGGAGTTGGAGCTGTCTTGAAGTCCTTTCATTCATCAGCTGGGAAAACAATGTGGACGTCAGGTGAGGAGGAGAGTCAACGAAACACCACTGTCACCGCCCCTTTTGGACTGAACCAGTTGAGGGTTATGTCTTTTGTGCTCCAAAAGGCATCTGCAACATTTGGCCGTTTATTTTTGGAGAGCGCTTGATGATCTCTGAGGAGTCATTTGTTTTTTTCACATCAAGAAACTAGTTGTCTACTCTCCTGATAAACAACACTATCTACAAGACTTGAATTCTGTTTTAGCCAAACTCATGTGTCTAACCTGAAGATGTGTCACTTTTTCAAACTTTGCAATAAGTGTGACAGTTAATTTTTAATTTAGCAGACACTCTTATCCAGAGCAACTAGGGTTAAGTGCCTTGCTCAAGGGCACATCGAAAGATGTTTCACCTAGTCGGCTCGGGGATTAGAACCAGCAACCTTTCGGTTACTGGCACAAAGCTCTTAACCACTAAGCTACCTGCCGCCACAGTCATTTGGCACATTGGTGTTCATTTGCTGTAAGGAATGTAGGATGCATTATGGGTTATGGGTAACTTGCCAGGTTATTTTTGTTTGAGCTTCTGTCATACAAACTAGGCAGTTAAACAAGAAGTGGCCATTTTTTTAAAACCAGTTGGACACCGCAGCTCGCCATTACTCCATGTAACGCTTTGTCATGCTCTTTACTTAATGTCTGCTTATAGGAACATTTTGAGACATCCCACTAGATGAGTATGTTATTCTAGCACAGTTTGTGGCTGTTTTAAGAAGAACAACCTATAGCCCTGAGTGGTTGAATCTGTGACAGTGCTAAAATATGTTGATCTGTGGAATCCTAATGGTGCTCTTGTCAGTATTCAGGCCTCTTTCTCAAAATAACCAGTTTTAGCTGCTCTGGATGGCTATGCCCCCTCAGATAGGGGTGGAATGTTGGGAATGGCTGACTTCCAGAAGGCTAATGGCATAAACTCCCAGCCAGGAAATGTGATTTCATGGTGAGTGTGAAATGAGGGGAATGAGATTCAGCTTCTGTGACTTACTGAGGTCCCTGTATCTCAGAAGACCACAGTGACTTACTGAGGTACCTGTCTCTCAGAAGACCACAGTGACTTACTGAGGTCCCTGTATCTCAGAAGACCACAGTGACTTACTGAGGTCCCTGTCTCTCAGAAGACCACAGTGACTTACTGAGGTACCTGTCTCTCAGAAGACCACAGTGACTTACTGAGGTACCTGTCTCTCAGAAGACCACAGTGACTTACTGAGGTCCCTGTCTTTCAGAGGACCACAGTGACTTACTGAGGTCCCTGTCTATCAGAAGACCACAGTGACTTACTGAGGTCCCTGTCTATCAGAAGACCACAGTGACTTACTGAGGTACCAGTCTCTCAAAAGACCACATTGACTTACTGAGGTCCCTGTCTCTCAGAAGACCACAGTGACTTACTGAGGTACCTGTCTCTCAGAAGACCACAGTGACTTACTGAGGTCCCTGTCTCTCAGAAGACCACAGTGACTTACTGAGGTCCCTGTCTCTCAGAAGACAACGGTGACATACTGAGGTCCTTGTCTCTCAGAAGACCACAGTGACTTACTGAGGTACCTGTCTCTCAGAAGACCACAGTGACTTACTGAGGTCCCTGTCTATCAGAAGACCACAGTGACTTACTGAGGTACACTATATATACAAAAGCATGTGGACACCCCTTCAAATTAGTGGATTCGGCTATTTCAGCTACACCCATTGCAGACAGGTGTATAAAATCGAGCACACAGCCATGCAGTCTCCATAGACAAACATTGGCAGTAGAATGGCCTTAATGAAGAGCTCAGTGACCGTCAATGTGGCACCGTCATAGGATGCCACCTTGCCAACAAGTCAGTTCATAAATGTTCTGCGCTGTTAGAGCTGCCCTGGTCAACTGTAAGTGCTGTTATTGTGAAGTGGAAACGTCTAGGAGTTACAACGGCTCAGCCGCGAAGTGGTAGGCCACACAAGCTTACAGAACGGTACCGCCGAGGGCTGAAGGGCGTAGCGCGTAAATATCGTCTATTCTCAGTTGCAACACTCACTTTCGAGTTTCATATTGCCTCTGGAAGCAACGTCAGCACAATAACTGTTCATCGGGAGCTTCATGAAATGGGTTTCCATGGGCGAGCAGCCACACAGAAGCCTAAGATCACCATGCGCAATGCCAAGCGTCGGCTGGAGTGGTGTAAAGCTCACCGCCATTGGACTCTGGAGCAGTGGAAATGTGTTCTCTGGAGTGATGAATCACGCTTCACCATCTGGCGAATCTGGGTTTGGCGAAGGCCAGGAGAAGGATACCTGCCCCAATGAATAGTGCCAACTGTAAAGTTTGGTGGAGGAAGAATAATGGTCTGGGGCAGTTTTTCATGGTTTGGACTAGAACCCTTAGTTTCAGTGAAGGGAAATCTTCACGCTACAGCATACAATGACATTCTAGATGATTCTGTGCTTCCAACTTTGTGGCTACAGTTTGGGGAAGGCCCTTTCCTGTTTCAGCATGACAATGTCCCCGTGTACAAAGTGAGGTCCATACAGAAATGGTTTGTTGAGATTGGTGTGGAAGAACTTGACTGGCCTGCACAGAGCCCTGACCTCAACCCCATTGAACACCTTTGGGATGAATTGGAACGCCGACTGCGAGCCAGGCATAATCGCCCAACATCAGTGCTCTTGTGGCTGAATGGAAGTCCCTGCAGCAATGTTCCAACATCTAGTGGAAAGCCTTCCCAGAAGAGTGGAGGCTATTATAGCAGCAAAGGGGGGGACCAACTCCATATTAATGCCCATGATTTTGGAATGAGATGTTTGACGACCAAGTGTCCACATACTTTTGGTCATTTAGTGTATGTAACTTTCAAAATACAGAAATCATCCCCGTAGGATGCATTTTGCATCATATGACGCAAAACGC
Source organism: Coregonus lavaretus (assembly GCF_964263955.1). NCBI lineage: Eukaryota > Metazoa > Chordata > Actinopteri > Salmoniformes > Salmonidae > Coregonus > Coregonus lavaretus. Next base: position 33,700,143 of record NC_140024.1, read on the forward strand.
AGCACCATGTCATGACTTCCTCCTCTCCTTTGTTTTGTCTTGTTTATTACACACACCTGGTTCATATCCCCTCATCAGGACCTGCATAAGTGTTCCCTCTGCCCCCTTGTCTTTGTGTGTGATTATTTATTGTGAGGATAGTGAATCTCGGTGGAGCTCCTTGTATTTTGTATCGCCGGGTTATTTTCCCCCGTGTTGCCTTGTTGGTTCCAGTGCGCCTGTTTTGCGCACTGGACTGTTTTGACGCTTTACTGCGTAACTCTGTAGTCCGGAATAAATCCTGTTATTCTGTGATTTACCCTCCTGTGCCTGACTCCTTCAAATCACCCATCACACACCATAAGATGCATCATATGGGGATGATTTCTGTATTTTGAAAGTTACATATCTTGACAACTTGATTGCTGACATGCAAAACATTTTGGGACTATGTCAACAATGGACTAACGAAACTAACACCAAAATATCATTTTTGGGTGGAGTTTCCTTTAATCCTGGTTGACTTGTCAACAACTATCTGCAAGTTATGAGCAGTCATCAGTTAACACACCAAGTAGGCTCCTGGGAAGAAAGGCAGCACTTAAAGTATAAATAAATAAAACATGAACACATGCCCCATTCTCTTCCATTGATTGTAGACTACATTGACTAGTTTCAGGGTGAAGGAACAAGTTGTAAAATCCTGAACTGCTCTTTAAGAAACATTTTTTTAGCCTCTTCTATGACTAAATATAGTCTTCTTTCATGGTAGGAAAATAACAAGGTTGTGTTCCTCTGCTCAGATGTTGCTGACGCATGCCAGATCTTACAATGCCTGGATAAGTATTTTACCTATCAGCAAACCACGTCATACTGTCTGTAATAGCAATCACAGTCAGTGGCATGGCACGCAACCATTGGTTTATGCATGCAATGTCTGAGCAGCGGAACAGGACCAATGAAGAGTGGCTGGTGTGATCTACAGTTGAAGTCGGAAGTTAGGTTGGAGTCATTAAAACTCGTTTTTCAACCACTCCACAAATTTCTTGTTAACAAACTATAGTTTTGTCAAGTCGGTTAGGACATCTACTTTATGCATGACACAAGTAATTTTTCCAACAATTGTTTACAGACAGATTATTTCACTTATAATTCAATGTATCACAATTCCAGTGGGTCAGAAGTTTACATACACTAAGTTGACTGTACTATTAAACAGTTTGGAAAATTCCAGAAAATGATGTCATGGCTTTAGAAGCTTCTGATAGGCTAATTGATATAATTTGAGTCAATTGGAGGTGTACCTGTGGATGTATTTTAAGACCTACCTTCAACCTCAGTGCCTCTTTGCTTGACATCATGGGAAATCAAAAGAAATCAGCCAAGACCTCAGAAAAAAATTGTAGACCTCCACAAGTCTGGTTCATCCTTAGGAGCAATTTCCAAACGCCTGAAGGTACCATGTTCATCTGTACAAACAATGGTACGCAAGTATAAACACCATGGGACCACGCAGCCGTCATACCACTCAGGAAGGAGACGCATTCTGTCTCCTAGAGATTAACGTACTTTGGTGCGAAAAGTGCAAATCAATCCCAGAACAACAGCAAAGAACCTTGTGAAGATGCTGGAGGAAACCGGTACAAAAGTATCTATATCCACAGTAAAACAAGTCCTATATCGACATAACCTGAATGGCCGCTCAGCAAGGAAGAAGCCACTGCTCCAAAACCGCCATAAAAAAGCCAGACTATGGTTTGCAACTGCACATGGGGACAAAAATCGTACTTTTTGGAGAAATGTCCTCTGGTCTGATGAAACAAAAATAGAACTGTTTGGCCATAATGACCATCGTTATGTTTAGAGGAAAAAGGGGGTTGCTTGCAAGCCGAAGAACACCATCCCAACCGTGAAGGACGGGGGTGGCAGCATCATGCTGTGGGGGTGCTTTGCTGCAGGAGGGACTGTTGCACTTCACAAAATAGATGGCATCATGAAGAAGGAAAATTATGTGGATATATTGAAGCAACATCTCAAGACATCAGTCAGGAAGTTAAAGCTTGGTTGCAAATGGGTCAATGACCCCAAGCACACTTCCAAAGTTGTGGCAAAATGGCTTAAGGACAACAAAGTCAAGGTATTGGAGTGGCCATCACAAAGCCCTGACCTCAATCCTATAGAAAATGTGTGGGCAGAACTGAAAAAGCAAGTGTGAGCAAAGAGGCCTACAAACCTGGCTCAGTTACACCAACTCTATCACGAGGAATGGGCCAAAATTCACCCTACTTATTGTGGGAAGCTTGTGGAAGGCTACCCGAAACGTTTGACCCAAGTTAAACAATTTAAAGGCAATGCTACCAAATACTAATTGAGTGTATGTAAACTTCTGACCCACTGGGAATGTGATGAAAGAAATAAAAGCTGAAATAAATCATTCTCTCTACTATTATTCTGACGTTTCACATTCTTAAAATAACTGATCTAAGGACAGGGAATTTTTACTAGGATTAAATGTCAGGAATTGTGAGAAACTGAGTTTAAATGTATTTGGCTAAGGTGTAAGTAAACTTCAGACTTCAACTGTATGTTGTCTCGGCTCAAGTGACAGTCCCTGGTCTCATTGGTGGCATTCCTGCCTGACTACATTGCAGACGTTGCATTGCATCAATCAAGGTTGTGGGCCACGTCATCGACTGCACAGTGGACCATCAGATTGCTCTATCATAAGATGTGGTTAGTTGATATGTTGAACACATATCCAAGCGAGATCTGACAGGCGTCTGCAATGTAGTCAGGCAGGAACGCCACCTTTTTTCAACCTGTCAGCTGGGAAGGGTCTGAGGAGTGCTACTTACAGGAGTGGATTGGTAGGAGCACAGCATTACATAGAACAGGAATTATTCATGAATAGTCAAATATAAGTATGTCTATGGATGGGAGCACCTTCCCAGTTGTGTCTCTGGACTGCCTCTGTTGCAATAGTCATGCTGCCATCATGGTTGGGGGTTGGAATACAAATAAAACATGTTTGATTGATGGGTTCTGACCTTTTGGCCATTTCCTTCAGGGTTCCGGAATGGACACAGCTGGTGTTGGTGATGATCCTTGGGTGCAGATGTAGGCAGGGTTGGGGATGAACTGATTACATGTCATCCGATTTTTTAAAAAACTGCAACTGTAATCAGTTACGTTACCGGCAAAAATATTGTAATCAGATTGCAGATACTTTAGACAAATTTGATGATTACGTCTTGGATTACTTTTAAATTAAGAAAGGATGTTTTCGAAAAAAATAACATTATGACACCTTTCTGTTTCCTCAATGAAAAATTAGACTACATCATCTAATGATGCAAAGCGCATCGTCATGATGTTAAGGCAAGTTGCAATTTGCTTTTTGAAAGTCCTATATCTTGAAAACTTGATTGCTGACATGCAATACATTTTGGGACTGTATCAGCAGTGGACTAATGAAAAAAATAGCAAAATATAGTTTTTGAGGGGATTATTCCTTTAAAGGGACAGGGTAGTAGAACACACATTCTAACTATCATTTACATTTTAGTCATTTAGCAGACGCTCTTATCCAGAGCGACTTACAGGAACTATAAACTATGTTCTATACTACGTCATGTAAACAATTTTTCTTACCCCATCAAACCACCAAATCCTATTCTAGGGTTCCAAACTTCGAAAATAATAACAAGTGTGTGTGTGTGTGTGTGTGTGTGTGTGTGTGTGTGTGCGAGCGTGCGAGTGTGTGTAAAATATGTATATGTCTATGGTGTATGTAGGTACCTTAGCTGAGCCATTCACTTTTGATCTGAAATCACCATCCACTGAATAATTTGTAATTTTAGCAGATTAAAAGTTTTAGCGCTAGTTATGTATCAATATGTATCTTTAGAAAATAGCTATGACATAGCCAATTAATATATAGCACAACTTTGTACTTCACCCTGTCTCATAATCTAATGGTTTAAAGGCTCTACGTGATCAATCCGATATCTGCAGTGGCCGTACAGTGTTTACTGCGCTGTGGACTCCGCAGAAGTCAGAGAAAACATACTTTTTACACTTCGCGGAGCAGAGCAGAGATGTTGTGAAGGAAGTTGTCAAGGAAGTGAGTTTGTGTTTATATTCAGGACCTTCCACCCCCACCTACCATCAACCAATCATGTCACTGCGGAGCTAAACAGAGCCCTCCACATTGTTAAATAATTTGAGAGATGCACAGCGATGCGGTATGGAGCTTGATTGATTTGGCTTCTGCATGCCTCCAGAGCAATTACGGAGCCTCCGGAGGCATGCAGTGTCCAAATCAATCAAGCTCCATACCGCATCGCTGTGCATCTCTCAAATTATTTAACAATGCGGAGGACTCCGTATAGCTCTGCATTGACATGATTGGTTGATGGTAGGTGGGGGCGGGAGGTCCTGTATACAGTGGTGAAAAAAAGTATTTAGTCAGCCACCAATTGTTCAAGTTCTCCCACTTAAAAAGATGAGAGAGGCCTGTAATTTTCATCATAGGTACACGTCAACTATGACAGACAAATTGAGGAAAAAAAATCCAGAAAATCACATTGTAGGATTTTTAATGAATTTATTTGCAAATTATGGTGGAAAATCAGTATTTGGTCACCTACAAACAAGCAAGATTTCTGGCTCTCACAGACCTGTAACTTCTTCTTTAAGAGGCTCCTCTGTCCTCCACTCGTTTCCTGTATTAATGGCACCTGTTTGAACTTGTTATCAGTATAAAAGACACCTGTCCACAACCTCAAACAGTCACACTCCAAACTCCACTATGGCCAAGACCAAAGAGCTGTCAAAGGACACCAGAAACAAAATTGTAGACCTGCACCAGGCTGGGAAGACTGAATCTGCAATAGGTAAGCAGCTTGGTTTGAAGAAATCAACTGTGGGAGCAATTATTAGGAAATGTAAGACATACAAGACCACTGATAATCTCCCTCGATCTGGGGCTCCACGCAAGATCTCACCCCGTTGGGTCAAAATGATCACAAGAATGGTGGGCAAAAATCCCAGAACCACACGGGGGGACCTAGTGAATGACCTGCAGAGAGCTGGGACCAAAGTAACAAAGCCTACCATCAGTAACACACTACGCCGCCAGGGACTCAAATCCTGCAGTGCCAGACGTGTCCCCCTGCTTAAGCCAGTACATGTCCAGGCCCGTCTGAAGTTTGCTAGAGTGCATTTGGATGATCCAGAAGAGGATTGGGAGAATGTCATATGGTCAGATGAAACCAAAATATAACTTTTTTGGTAAAAACTCAACTCGTCGTGTTTGGAGGACAAAGAATGCTGAGTTGCATCCAAAGACCACCATACCTACTGTGAAGCAAGGGGGTGGAAACATCATGCTTTGGGGTGTTTGTCTGCAAAGGGACCAGGACGACTGATCCGTGTAAAGGAAAGAATGAATGGGGCCATGTATCGTGAGATTTTGAGTGAAAACCTCCTTCCATCAGCAAGGGCATTGAAGATGAAACGTGGCTGGGTCTTTCAGCATGACAATGATCCCAAACACACCGCCCGGGCAACGAAGGAGTGGCTTCGTAAGAAGCATTTCAAGGTCCTGGAGTGGCCTAGCCAGTCTCCAGATCTCAACCCCATAGAAAATCTTTGGAGGGAGTTGAAAGTCCGTGTTGCCCAGCGACAGCCCCAAAACATCACTGCTCTAGAGGAGATCTGCATGGAGGAATGGGCCAAAATACCAGCAACAGTGTGTGAAAACCTTGTGAAGACTTACAGAAAACATTTGACCTGTGTCATTGCCAACAAAGGGTATATAACAAAGTATTGAGAAACTTTTGTTATTGACCAAATACTTATTTTCCACCATAATTTGCAAATTAATTCATTAAAAATCCTACAATGTGATTTTCTGGAATTTTTTTTCTCATTTTGTCTGATAGTTGACGTGTACCTATGATGAAAATTACAGGCCTCTCTCATCTTTTTAAGTGGGAGAACTTGCACAATTGGTGGCTGACTAAATACTTTTTTTCCCCACTGTAAACACAAACTCACTTCCTTGACAACTTCCTTCACAACAGCTCTGCGCTGCTTCACGAAGTGCAAGGCCGAATTTTCGGAATCAAGCAAAAATTGGCTTTTAGACTATTTGGAAGTTCTGACAGACTCTGAGCGAGGTTAACTTCTTCTCTCCTGAAAGGCGCTGCACACTCAATCTGTCTCCTAAAAGGCACTGCACGGTCAATCCGTCTCCTAAAAGGCGCTGCATGGTCAATCCGTCTCCTAAAAGGCGCTGCACGGTCAATCCGTCTCCTAAAAGGCGCTGCATTGTCAATCCGTCTCCTAAAAGGCGCTGCATGGTCAATCCGTCTCCTAAAAGGCGCTGCATGGTCAATCCGTCTCCTAAAAGGCGCTGCATGGTCAATCCGTCTCCTAAAAGGCGCTGCATGGTCAATCCGTCTCCTAAAAGGCGCTGCACGGTCAATCCGTCTCCTAAAAGGCGCTGCATGGTCAATCCGTCTCCTAAAAGGCGCTGCACGGTCAATCCGTCTCCTAAAAGGCGCTGCATGGTCAATCCGTCTCCTAAAAGGCGCTGCACGGTCAATCCGTCTCCTAAAAGGCGCTGCATGGTCAATCCGTCTCCTAAAAGGCGCTGCACGGTCAATCCGTCTCCTAAAAGGCGCTGCACGGTCAATCCGTCTCCTAAAGTGTGCTGCACGGTCAATCCGTCTCCTAAAAGGCGCTGCATGGTCAATCCGTCTCCTAAAAGGCGCTGCATGGTCAATCCGTCTCCTAAAAGGCGCTGCACGGTCAATCCGTCTCCTAAAGTGTGCTGCACGGTCAATCTGCCTCCTAAAAGGCGCTGCATGGTCAACCCGTCTCCTAAAGTGTGCTGCATGGTCAATCCGTCTCCTAAAAGGTGCTGCACGGTCAATCTGCCTCCTAAAAGGCGCTGCACGGTCAATCCGTCTTCTAAAGGAGCTGCATGGTCAATCCGTCTCTTAAAAGGAGCTGCACGGTCAATCCGGAATCTGCATTTGCCATACAGCATTTATACAGCCTCTGCAGAAGTCAGGGCTCTGGTCACACTCACGTTTCCCATAGTTAGGATCACCTCAGCTGAAACAGAGGAAAGGTGAATAGTTAGGATCACCACCGCTCTGTAGATTTTATTTATTTATTTTGTTAGGGGGTAGATCAGCTTTAATATTGCAGATAGATTGTGGCTTCCATCAACGTAATTGTCTGCATCATTTCCAATCCCACATATATTTTTGTAAATATACTGTATATATAAATTATATATATTTTTAAATATATTTTCCTTGATTATTTTCCCCTAACCCTACCATCCATCCTCTAATTGGAGTAAACTAATGGACAGCAAAACTTAAGATTCTACTTCCAGCTTATACATATACATTTTACGGACATGGTATATTTTACAATAGTTATCTTTTGTTTGTTTTCAGTCCCAGCTCTGTAGACTTTGAGAGGCAGCCTTATGATGTCGATGTGCACATTGGCATTGTGGCCTTAGAAATTCTAGCCCCCATAGGAACTCACGTAAAGGTAGTCTGGTGTGGCTGTGGGCTTGACTGTGAGTGTTTTTACAGGCATCTTGACGGGGACACTGGAGTAGGTGACCTCCAGGTATTTAAATGTTTTGAAGCAAGGATCAGTGAACACAGAGCAGCGGCACGCACAGAGCAATTCTTCTACCCATCACTCCTGCAGAGAGAGAGAGAGAGAGAGAGAGAGAGAGAGAGAGAGAGAGAGAGAGAGAGAGAGAGAGAGAGAGAGAGAGAGAGAGAGAGAGAGAGAGAGAGAGAGAGAGAGAGAGAGAGAGAGAGAGAGAGAGAGAGAGAGAGAGAGAGAGAGAGAGAGAGAGAGAGAGAGAGAGAGAGAGAGAGAGAGAGAGAGAGTTGTTTTTTCCCCACTGTATTTGATGGCAATCCACTATAAAAGCTAATCAGACTGGGCAACATTTTCCTCTGGCAAACCCACACGTGCTATGGGTAACCTCACCGTAACATTTTAAATAAACAGGAGGCCTGATACTGCAGCTCAAGATTGCATTGTGTGTACAGCACGTGTCTGTGTGTATAGTAAAACTCTGGTTAAACTAAACCTCATCCTCACGGAAATGATCAAAGAAAATTAAGAACATAGATTATGCCGCATATGATCATTTCAGTCGACCTTCGCCTCCTGAGCCCGTTGGGGAGTTGCAGCGATGAGACAAGATCGAAACTGGGGAGAAAATACAACAACAACAAAAAAGAGAGAGGGGTGAAAGGAGAGGAGAGAGGGGTGAGAGAGATGGGGGGGTGAATGGAGAGGAGAGAGGGGTGAGAGAGATGGGGGGGTGAAAGGAGAGGAGAGAGGGGTGAGAGAGCGCGAGGGGTGAAAGAAGAGGAGAGAGAGAGATGAAAGAGAGTGAGGGGTGAAAGGAGAGAGGGGTGAGAGAGTGAGGGGTGATTGATTGGGAAAAAATCCCCACTGTAAAGCGTCTGGCAGCTACTGGCTTTATGTGGCTTTGCACCACAGTGATTTCATGATTGGATCCCCCTGCTCCAATTACGCTGTTGGTTGCGTCCGGTCCGCACAGGCAGCGGGCCCATTACTGGTAAAGCAAAAAAGAATTGAGCACAGCTTCTCCTCTCTTTCTCTTTTCATTGGTCTGCGATGTATTGCTTTGGTCTGCAGTAACAGTTCAGCAGCTTGCACTTTGCTCTCTCTCTTTCTCTTTTCATTGGTCTGCGATGTATTGCTTTGGTCTGCAGTAACAGTTCAGCAGCTTGCACTTTGCTCTCTCTCTTTCTCTTTTCATTGGTCTGCGATGTATTGCTTTGGTCTGCAGTAACAGTTCAGCAGCTTGCACTTTACTCTCTCTCGTTCCCTTTTCATTGGTCTGCGATGTATTGCTTTGGTCTGCAGTAACAGTTCAGCAGCTTGCACTTTGCTCTCTCTCTTTCTCTTTTCATTGGTCTGCGATGTATTGCTTTGGTCTGCAGTAACAGTTCAGCAGCTTGCACTTTGCTCTCTCTCTTTCTCTTTTCATTGGTCTGCGATGTATTGCTTTGGTCTGCAGTAACAGTTCAGCAGCTTGCACTTTGCTCTCTCTCTTTCTCTTTTCATTGGTCTGCGATGTATTGCTTTGGTCTGCAGTAACAGTTCAGCAGCTTGCACTTTACTCTCTCTCGTTCCCTTTTCATTGGTCTGCGATGTATTGCTTTGGTCTGCAGTAACAGTTCAGCAGCTTGCACTTTGCTCTCTCTCGTTCCCTTTTCATTGGTCTGCGATGTATTGCTTTGGTCTGCAGTAACAATTCAGCAGCTTGCACTTTGCTCTCTCTCTCGTTCCCTTTTCATTGGTCTGCGATGTATTGCTTTGGTCTGCAGTAACAGTTCAGCAGCTTGCACTTTGCTCTCTCTCTTTCTCTTTGTGGTGTTTGCTGAGGAGAGGTAGCTACTTTCAGAAGCTATTGAACCTTTATTTTGACAGGGAGTCGATGCTGAGACCAAAGTCTCTTTTCCAGATGAGCCCTGAATAGCACCACAATACACATACAAATACAACAAACACATTAAACTACACATTATTGTACACATTAAAATACACATAATGTTACACAACAATACACAAAAAGCTAAACACAATTTTTTAAAAAACAGACACATTCTTCATTAAAAATATCCCTTAATAACTGTCTGAAATGCCCTAGAGGCACCAATTCCTCACATTTTAAAGTGTATTGTAGATCATTCCACCCATAAGGTGCAAACAAACTAGAAGCAGATCTACCCAACTCAGTGGATATTGTAGGGATCTCCAGAGTTAACCATTTCTGAGCCTGGGTCCGGTAACCCATACATCTATAGGTTAACAAGGAGGTAAGGTAATGAAGTTATTTGTATTCTGCTATTTAAGGAAAGACAGGACGGTCAATGAGGGCACCATCCAAAGTATGTATGCATCACAGGAGGTTGGTGGCACCTTAATTGGGGAGAACCGGCTCGTGGTAATGGCTGGATCGGAATTGGCGGAATGGTACCAAATACATCAAACACATGGTTTCCATGTGTTTGATGCCATTCCATTCGCTCCGTTCTGACCATTATTATGAGCCGTCCTCCCCTCAGCAGCCTCCACTGGTATGCATAAATCATCAGATACATTTTTATGTGATTTGGAAAATAACATATACTTGGTTTTACCTGCATTACCATACACCACAGTGTCATCTGCACCCAGCAAACAAAACTTAGTCATTAGGACATCCCTGGAACGTCACAAAATGGTTGTGTAAAGTGGTCAGGACTTTGTGTTATGGTCCCCTGGAGGGGTTTTGTCTAGTTCCCTGTTTGTCCCGGGGACATCCCGGGGACGTTTTTAGAACGTTCTTGGGATGTTGTGTCATGGACAGGGGACCTTCAGGGGACCATGACACAACGTCCCAATAACGTTCTAAAAACGTCCCCGGGACAAACCGGGAACTATAAAAAGGTCCAGAGAACGTACCCTTTGGAGCATCACGTGACATTCTTAGAACGTTCTCAGAACGTCAGTGGGATAACGTTGCCTCAAGGGACCTAATGGGAACGTCGCCGAATGTCCTCTGGACGTCCCCTGTTTTCTCAGCATATAGGTGAAAGTTCGTTTTTTTTTTGTTACAGAAAAACCAATATTGTTAATGTAAATAGTGAAAAGAACAGGATCAAGAATTGATCCCTGTGGGACACCCTTTGTTATGTCCAGAAAACCTGATTTAAACCAAATCAGTAAACACACACTGTGTTCTGTCCTTTAAAATAGTTTCAAACCAGCTACATGCAGCCTGGTCCAGGCCAATTGATGAAAGCCTCTGAATAAGTAGTGAGTGATCCACAGTGTTGAAGGCTTTAGACAGGTCAATAAAAAGGGAAGCACAGTGTTTCTTCTTATCCAAACAATTAAGAACATCCTTTAAAACCAAAAAAATTGAACCTGACTGGTATACATTTAGAATACAATTCATAGTTAAAAAGGATCTAAGTTGAGTATTTACTAAGGATTCTAGAATTTTTGCTAGGCAAGAGAGTTTGGAAATGGGCCGATGATTATTTAGGTCACATGGGTCACCACTTCTGTGAAGGGGGAGTATATGAGCCACCTTCCAGACCCTGTGGATGGTTCCAGAAATAAATGTAGGGTTAAAAATATGTGTTGAAGATTCTGCAATCATCCCCAGTGGATTTCTTTACATCAATCTTGCACAAAGCGTCACCAGTAGAAAGTTGTTGAAATCAAAACAAAGATTCACTAGAAGTTGACGGGACTTCCATCGAGCTAACTAGAGGTTGGGAGAGGGGCAGGCAGTTAACTGGATGACCAGGGTCAGTTAAACCACAATTCCTTTCAAATAAAAAGCCTGCCATGATAAATGTTTTATTAAAAGCATTACTTATCTAATATTTCTCAGTAATGATACCAGAGTCTGAAACAATTTTGCTTAGGCAGGAAAGGAGTGGAATTTCCACCTTTTCAGTGCATTAACTGTTTTCCTCAATTTAAACGGATCACCAGCAGAGTCTGAGCTAGAACTTAGAAAGTAGCGCAAGACATCACAAGTTGAATGTTGTTGAAATTAAAACAAAGATTCACTAGAATACATCAATGTATTCCTATGTTGTTGTGTAACTAGCTAACTATTGGTGATGAGATAATATTGTGTAAAAAATAGTTTTATACCAAGTGATGAATGCTAGGTTGGCTATTTTAGCTAAGCTAATGTTAGATAGATAGATAGCTAAACTAGCACCAAAGCTAGCACAGTATCTGGATATTTTCTTTTTCCACTGCAGTTTCAGATGAGCAGCACTCAGTTAGTCAGTGGTCACCCTGGTAACAGTAGCTAATGCCCTTAATGTAGGTGCCAACGCCAAAGAGGAGAAAAGTGCAGGACATAAGATTTGTGCACAAATTTGTTTACATCCCTGTTAGCGAGCATTTCCCTTTTGCCAAGATAATCCATCCACCTGATAGGCGTGGCATATCAAGAAGCTGATTGAGCAGTATGATCATTACACAGGTGCACCTTGTGCTGGGGACAATAAAAGGCCACTCTAAAATGTGCAGTTTCATCACACAACACAATGCCACAGATGTCTCAAGTTTTGAGGGAGCATACAATTGGCATGCTGACTGCAGGAATGTCCAACAGAGCAGTTGCCAGAGAATTGAATGTTAATTTCTCTACCATAAGCCGCCTCCAACGTCATTTTAGAGAATTTGGCAGTACACCGGCCTCACAACTGCAGGCCACGTGTAACCACGCCAGCCCAGGACCTCCACATCCGGCTTCTTCACCTGCAGGATCGTCTGAGGAGGGGGAGGGGGGATGCTGAGGAGTATTTCTGTCTGTCATAAAGCCCTTTTGTGGGGAAAAACTCATTCTGATTGGCTGGGCCTGGCTCCCAAGTGGGTAGGCCTATGCCCTCCCAGGCCTACCATGGCTGTGCCCCTGCCCAGTCATGTGAAATCCATAGATTAGGGCCTATTGAATGTATTTCAATTGACTGATTTCCTTCTATGAACTGTAACTCAGTAAAATCCTTGAAATTGTTGCATGTTGCATTTATATTTTTGTTCAGTATATATGATGACACACTTATTCATAAAATAAAACAGGTAAATATAATAACAAGATGCAATCATTTGCCATTAGTGAGAAGAGGGAGGATCAATGTTTTGTGCATCTTTGCATTCTAAAATAGTTAGAAATCGGCATATATTTTCTATTTCATTTCCATGATCATTGCAGAATAAATTCCTCACCTTTTCTGACTGCGATGGTTTCATACTCGCGAAGTAGACTATAGGCCTACAACCCTCCCGTCTATCATTTCATTTGACCCACTTTACAGTAGTAAATAGATCAACTATTTCCAGTGTTTTGCTCTCTGCGATCTGATCCGGAGCGCAGTCTAAAGGTAGAATAGACGGTTCACCTTTTCCATGGAAGTTTTTCTAGGCTACTGTACGTCTGAATAGCCTACTGTCATTTCTAATGTCAGAAGTAAACAATATTTCATTTATAAACATATTACATAATACATATTTTCATAACCATTGCAGAATAAATTCCTCACCACTTTTTCTGGCCATTATGGGGTCATATTCCCGAAGAAGCGTAGCCTACACAAATTACAAAACGCATCTCTCATTCAATTGGGCCTATTAGATAGACTTTTATTCCAAGTATTTTGCTCTATGCATCTGAAAGGGGGTTTATAATATACAGTAGAATTTAATAGATTAAGAGCCAGGTTATATTTTGCTTTGAAGTGTGTAGGATACCACTGTAAGGCCTACCGTCGTTTATTTTTTATTTTTTTTTGAGTAGATATACTAGTCAATGTTTCAGAATTCGCAGGCAGTGCAGCATTCGGGAAAAAGTAAACACAAAATAATTCTGATAACTGAATCTGTTTACAGAGCCACAACAATTTGCAAAAAAAAACAATAGTCAGAAATTGTCAGATACAGCAAATGTCACTGTAAAAGTTTTAAACATTCTGCCAACACCTCCAGAGACATTTGATCTAGTTCGCCATTGCTATTTCCTTTAGAAACTGCCTTGGCCTAATTCCAATACTTCCAAAGTATACAGCAAATAAGGGTGTTATTGTCATCATAAAAGCTTTTTCAGGCAGAGTTTTAATTCTCGTTCACATGCGCACAGTTTCAGGATGGCTCTGCTTTATAACGGAAACATGCGTATATGTATGGCATGCGCCAAGTATATAAATCTCAATATTTTTGTACGCGCGCAGTCTTTTCAGAAATGGCGTAGCAGATAGTTAGTGTTAAATGTAGGCAACGGATATAAATGAGGCCCCAGATGCTGTGCCAGGCTTGATAAGTGATGATTGTGCACAGGTGTGGGTTACGGGGAGTGAGTGACAGATTGCTGTAGTCACTTGGACCATGCAGTTCTTCCTGTCTTCCCACATCATAACAATATTGATAAAACACACGTCATTTACCAACAACATGACTCACACACATCATCTTCATCACCATCATCAGTGATGTACAGTAGTAATACAAAAAAAAAACAGGTGGGTAAACACTGATCGCCGGTCGCTGTGAAAATAGTCACGTTCTGTATACTTTCATTGCATTTACCGGGTAAGCGCTCGCGCAAAATAAAAAATAGTGAGTTAACAGCATTTACACACGTTAACCCTCCACTACACCACTGATCATCATCATCATCATCATCAGTGAGGAGTAGTGTACACTCCTTAGCAGTAGGCGATTTTAGCATGTAAATCTTGGTGGGGCAAAAATAAAAAATGTAGATGCATGCCAGCAAAGCCACTATATAAAAAAAAAAAACACAACACTAAACAATACATTAATTGCACTATAACAGTGACAAACTGTTAGGGCCTACATAAAGCTGTCCCAACAGCAGTCCCAGCACCTTACCACTGCTACACCTGACTCATTAACTGCCTTTTTTACCAAACATAGCTGATATGGCTGACTTGCTTAAACAAATGTGGTTTCTACTGACAATTGAGATGTACAAACTATGGCATAAGGGCATGATTAGCGGATAATAGGCAATCCGTAATTTAGATGAAGACATTAATGAGCGAGCTAGGACGGACGTAGTCAATATAACTATTTGTTCAGCGCTTTTGAAATGTACAGCTACAGAATTCAGAGCATGGGCCGTTCTTACAGTATTCTCCCTGTACACCAAGTCAGAACTGTAGGATAAATAAAGGGGGCATATAAGCAGACAATGAAAGCTCTTACAATATTTGATGATGACATTTCTCTGAAACAGGCTATAGGCCTACATGTGCACCACCAAGTCAGAATAGTAGGCTAACTTATGACCAAATTATGATTAGGGTGAGGCACATGGGCTACTAACAGCTTACTACACAACATACACTTAGTATTACTTTCTTAGCTACAGTTTACATATCTCCCTGGCATATTACATAATTTCTGCAGCAGCATACAATACATTTTTGGACTCAACTTGTTGTGCTGTGCTCACTTGAACAGGAAGGTGGGCAAATTTTGTCAACAAACTTTGTCTTCAAAGTCTGGAATTCTCTGGATTTATGGCGCTTTCAAGACAACTGGGAACTCTGAAAAAAAACAAGGTTGAATCCCGACGTCAGTGATCTTCAGGTCAGAGCTCTAGTAAGAGGGTTGAGTTCCCGACTTGGAATTCCGAGTTGGATGACCTTTCAAAACGTATTTTCCCAGTCGGAGTTCCCAGTTGTCTTGAACTCACTGAAATCTGAGATTTTCCAGTTCCGAGTTTCCAGTTGTTTTGAACACAGCAGAAGTCATGCTGGATTGACAGCATGGCCAATGTTGAATGTGTATCCTTTTAAGCTTGGAAAAGAAACCTTTAAACCCAGACTTGGACCACACACCCACTCCACTGAATAGCAGGCTAGTGATTGCTTTGCAATGCTTGCAGTTAGCCACTGATTCCTTCCAAACCACTCATTGTTGAATTTCCGACTTCCAACTTGTTGTGTAATGTTTATGTCCAATGGCCGATTGTTTTATCTATCATTTCTCTTCATAACTTCTCTTCATATGACAAGGATTGAAAAGGATTTGCCAGTAGATTGTTGACTTGATTCATGATGATGAAGATTTTGAAAGTATGATGTTGACATGATCAGTCTAATCAAAGCTGGTAGATATAATGTGATTTTATGTCATTTTATCTGTGGCCAATGACCTTGAGCCTTCTTGGATGGGCACTTCTAATATAACTCTATGACAGCACCCAAGGGGCTTGAATTTTCGAGCTCTACCCCATAGATTTTGCGGGGACGTAGTGTCCCCATGAGATCCCTACGCAACTAGAAAACATTACCAACCCCTACGCTCCGTATTTTCCACTGGCTGCCCCACCACCACAGAAAGCACTGAGCTTGGCTGAAACACCTGCATTTTGGAGCTGCCTTACTCAAGAAAACAAAAAATACACCTTTTTTTATTTACATTGTTTGCAAACTGATGTGTGGCACGTATTAATGCCAAAATAACATGCAAAACACCTGCCCTGAATGACGGGTCGCCACTGCTCCTTAGTACACTCCAGGGCAGGCACCAGAACGAATCATTTGATTTCTATAGGCGGGCCCGTTATTTTCACAGGACCTCCGAATTTTGTTTGTTTTGAGTTCCATGTAGAACCCTCGTGTAAAGTTTTCTACATGGAACTAAAAAGGAACCTAAAAGAGTTCTAACTATAACCAAAAAGGGTTCTACCTGGAATCACAAAGGGTTCTCCTATGGGGACAGCCGAAGAACCCTTTTTTCTAAGAGTGTACAGAGGAACCTTGAAAACATTTTTCAACCGTCACATTTCCATTGCTCAGGTCATATCCAGGCACCCGCTTGTCTTCAATGTTGGGAAAAGGAATAGAATACATTTGGCCCTGGACACTGATCTGAGGTAAGTTTTAGCATTTATCCCTGGACACTGATCTGAGGTAAGCTTTAGCATTTATCCCTGGACACTGATCTGAGGTAAGTTTTAGCATTTATCCCTGGACACTGATCTGAGGTAAGTTTGAGCATTTATCCCTGGACACTGATCTGAGGTAAGTTTTAGCATTTATCCCACTAATGTTTGAGGTTAGGATTCTGAGAGGGTAACTGCTAGGTCTGATGTTTGAGGTTAGGATTCTGAGAGGGTAATTGCTAGGTCTGTGCCTTAACGTAAGTTCTATGCGGAGAGTGGCAGAAGGGAAAAACTAAGGGTACGTGGCTAAAGTGCAACATTTAATTTTAGATTAATTATAGATTTTGGCTAGTCGGGCTGTCAATGGGATGTTTAGTCTCTCCCATGGGGGAAGGTCAGGGTGGCAAAAAGTCATGCTGCTCAGCTGATTGGTTGATACTGTAAACAGGCATTGTAGATTTGAGTCATTTAGCAGACGCTCTTATCCAGAGCGACTTACAGTTAGTGAGTGCATACATTTTTCATACTGCCCCCCGTGGGAATCGAACCCACAACCCTGGCGTTGCAAGCGCCATGCTCTACCACCTGAGCTACAGGAGTCCTGTGTAGCTCAGTTGGTAGAGCATGGTGTTTGCAATGCCAGGGTTGTTGGTTCGTTTTCCACGGGGGGCCAGTATGAAAAATATATATACGTATATGTATGCACTCACTAACTGTAAGTCGCTCTGAATAAGAGCGTCTGCTAAATGACGTAAATGTAAACTGAGACATTTTGTGACGAAACTTAACAGAATAAAATAAGAAATCCAATCAAATCAAATTTTATTTGTCACATATACGTGTTTAGCAGATGTTATAGCGGGTGTAGCGAAATGCTTGTGCTTCTAGCTCCGACAGTGCAGTAATATCTAACAATTTCACAACATATACCCAATACACACAAAAAAAGTAAGGAATGAGATTTAAGAATATATACATACACTGCTCAAAAAAATAAAGGGAACACTAAAATAACACATCCTAGATCTGAATGAATAAAATAATCTTATTAAATACTTTTTTCTTTACATAGTTGAATGTGCTGACAACAAAATCACACAAAAATTATCAATGGAAATCAAATTTATCAACCCATGGAGGTCTGGATTTGGAGTCACCCTCAAAAAAGTGGAAAACCACACTACAGGCTGATCCAACTTTGATGTAATGTCCTTAAAACAAGTCAAAATGAGGCTCAGTAGTGCGTGTGGCCTCCATGTGCCTGTATGACCTCCCTACAACGCCTGGGCATACTCCTGATGAGGTGGCGGATGGTCTCCTGAGGGATCTCCTCCCAGACCTGGACTAAAGCATCCGCCAACTCCTGGACAGTCTGTGGTGCAACGTGGTGTTGGTGGATGGAGCGAGACATGATGTCCCAGATGTACTCAATTGGATTCAGGTCTGGGGAACGGGCGGGCCAGTCCGTAGCATCAATGCCTTCCTCTTGCAGGAACTGCTGACACACTCCAGCCACATGAGGTCTAGCATTGTCTTGCATTAGGAGGAACCCAGGGCCAACCGCACCAGCATATGGTCTCACAAGGGGTCTGAGGATCTCATCTCGGTACCTAATGGCAGTCAGGCTACCTCTGGCGAGCACATGGAGGGCTGTGCGGCCCTCCAAAGAAATGCCACCCCACACCATGACTGACCCACCGCCAAACCGGTCATGCTGGAGGATGTTGCAGGCAGCAGAACGTTCTCCACGGCGTCTCCAGACTCTGTCATGTCTGTCACATGTGCTCAGTGTGAACCTGCTTTCATCTGTGAAGAGCACAGGGCGCCAGTGGCGAATTTGCCAATCTTGGTGTTCTCTGGCAAATGCCAAACGTCCTGCACGGTGTTGGGCTGTAAGCACAACCCCCACCTGTGGACGTCGGGCCCTCATACCACCCTCATGGAGTCTGTTTCTGACCATTTGAGCAGACACATGCACATTTGTGGCCTGCTGGAGGTCATTTTGCAGGGCTCTGGCAGTGCTCCTCCTGCTCCTCCTTGCACAAAGGCGGAGGTAGCAGTCCTGCTGCTGGGTTGTTGCCCTCCTACGGCCTCCTCCACGTCTCCTGATGTACTGGCCTGTCTCCTGGTAGCGCCTCCATGCTCTGGACACTACGCTGACAGACACAGCAAACCTTCTTGCCACAGCTCGCATTGATGTGCCATCCTGGATGAGCTGCACTACCTGAGCCACTTGTGTGGGTTGTAGACTCCGTCTCATGCTACCACTAGAGTGAAAGCACCGCCAGCATTCAAAAGTGACCAAAACATCAGCCAGGAAGCATAGGAACTGAGAAGTGGTCTGTGGTCACCACCTGCAAAACCAGACCTTTATTGAGGGTGTCTTGCTAATTGCCTATAATTTCCACCTGTTGTCTATTCCATTTGCACAACAGCATGTGACATTTATTGTCAATCAGTGTTGCTTCCTAAGTGGACAGTTTGATTTCACAGAAGTGTGATTGACTTGGAGTTACATTGTGTTGTTTAAGTGTTCCCTATATTTTTTTGAGCAGTGTATATGGACAAGCAATGACAGAGTGGCATGGACTAAGATACAGAAGCATATTATAGAATAGAATACAGTATATACATATGAGATGAGTAGTGCTAATGAGTAGTGCTACCTCCTGAGTGGCGCAGTGGTCTAAGGCACTGCATCGCAGTGCTAGCTGTGCCACTAGAGATCCTGGTTCAAATCCAGGCTCTCCTGGCCGTGACCGGGAGACCCATGGGGCGGCGCACAATTGGCCCAGGGTAGGGGAGGGAATGGCCGGCAGGGATGTAGCTCAGTTGGTAGAGCATGGTGTTTGCAACGCCAGGGTTGTGGGTTTGATTCCCATGGGGGGCCAGTATGAAAATAAAAAAATAATGTATGCACTAACTCTGGATAAGAGTGTCTGGTAAATGTAGTGCAAGATATGTAAACATTATTAAAGTGACTAGTGTTCCATTTATTAGTGGCCTCAGCAGCCTCTAATGTGCTAGTGATGGCTATTTAACAGTCTGATGGCCTTGAGATAGAAGCTGTTTTTCATTCTCTCGGTCCCAGCTTTGATGCACCTGTACTGACCTCACCTTCTGGATGATAGTGGGGTGAACAGGCAGTGGCTCGGGTGGTTGATGTCCTTGATGATCTTTTTGGCCTTCCTGTGACATCGGGTGCTGTATGTGTCTTGGAGGGCGGGTAGTTTGCCCCCGGTAATGCGTTTGGCAGACCGCACCATCCTCTGGAGAGCCCTGCAGTTGTGGGCGGTGCAGTTGCCGTACCAGGCGGTAATACAGCCCGACTGGATGCTCTCAATTGTGCATCTGTAAAAGTTTGTGAGGGTTTTAGGTGATAAGCCAAATTTCTTCAGCCTCCTGAGGTTGAAGAGGCTCTGTTGCGCCTTCTTCACCACACTGTCTGCGTGGGTGGACCATTTCAGTTTGTCGGTGATGTGTACGCCAAGGAACTTGAAGCTTTCCACCTTCTCCACTGCGGTCCCGTTGATGTGGATAGGGGGGTGCACCCTCTGCTGTTTCCTGAAGTCCACGATCATCTCCTTTGTTTTGTTGATGTTGAGTGAGAGGTTATTTTCCTGGCACCACACTCCCAGAGCCCTCACCTCCTCCCTGTAGGCGGTCTCGTCATTGTTGGTAATCAAGCCTACTACTGTTGTGTCGTCTGCAAACTTGATGATTGAGTTGGAGGCGTGCTTGGCCCCGCAGTCATGGGTGAACAGGGAGTACAGGAGGGGGCTGAGCACGCACCCTTGTGGGGCCCCAGTGTTGAGGATCAGCGAAGTGGAGATGTTGTTTCCTACCTTCACCACCTGGGGCCGGCCCGTCAGGAAGTCCAGGAAGAAGTTGAACTACTAGGAGTAATCATGGTCAAGTCATATTGACAAAGTTGTTGTGAAGATGGGGAGGGGTATGTCTGTTATTAAAAGATGTTCTGCGTTTTTGACACAAAGATCAACTGTACTAGTTGTTCAGGATCTGATCTTGTCCCGTCTTGATTACTGTCCGGTAACATGGTGCAGCAAAGAAAGACCTAGCAAAGCTACAGCTGGCTCTAAAAGCAGCACGCCTAGCCCTTAACTGCACACACAGAACTAACATCAACAACATGCATGATAGTCTTTCATGGTTGAGGGTTGAGGAGAAATGGACTACTTCTCTTCTAGCCTTTTTAAGAAACATGTGTATGTTGAAAATGCCTAACTACTTGTATAATCTATTTGCATACACTTCAAACAGGCATACATACTCCACCAGACACGCCACTATGGATTTCTTCACTGTACCCAAACCAAAAACAGATTTAATGCGTCACTCAGTTATGTATAGAGCCATGTCATGGTGGAATGCTCTGCCCCAGAGGTTACTCAGGCAAAAAGCAAGTTTAGCTTCATTGTGCCTCTCCTCTTTCTAACCATTTAATTTAACTGTATATAAGAATATGAATATGTATATATGAATAGTGTGTAAATAGTATTTTTGTTGTCTCTTGGTGTCTTTCCTGTACATAACTATTAAAAAATATATATATATTTTATATAATGTCCTTGTCTACAGTTTGACTGTTCTGTACTTTGTCATATACAGTATTTCTACATTTTATGTGGACCCCAGGAAGAGTAGCTGCTGGGGATCCGAATAAACTAAACTATGTCACAGCGTCCCCTACTGGTGACCGAAGAGAGATCCCCTATATAACTCCTTCCAGCCGCCCCACCCACCTTCCCAGCCACACAGCAAAAATAACCTCATTGTCTCTACAATCACCCTGAGCACATATTCAGGAGGAAGGAATTGCTTTCTCCTGAGCCGATTACCCATGTGGACATATTCCGATAAATGTTTGTGGAATAATACAGAGCTGTTTCTACAATAGCAGCTGTGCTGGGTGGCAGGGGGACAGTACAGGCACCCTGTGCTGCAGCTCTCTAAAATAATTACTGTTTACTCCTCACTCGTATCTCCACTCTCTCTTCAGTCGCATTTTCACTACATACCACTCGCTGAGTTTCCCATATTAGCTCTCTGCTTCAACTCTTAGGGAAGATCTCCTTAGGAAGGGGGAAGGAAGGGGGGGGGGGTGGGTAGGAGGGATACTCAGCCCTGTGGGACCTGACAGTTTACTGTAATAGAATTGTGTGTGGTGAAAGTGAGGGGAGACAGAGGGATGAGCTGAGCAAACCCCCTGGGTAGCATTTTCCTGTTCACTCAGCTCTGTGAAGGCGATGAAACTGGGCAGTGGATACTGAGACGGTGCGCGTTCCTCACACACATGCAGTAGATAAATGTGATTCCCTCCCACCCCCCAGGGAACGTTAATGAGCTATGGTGATTAAAATGAATGGGGAAAGAATTTATGCTCCTGAGAAATTGTAAATTTTTCAGGTTCAATGTCTTGAGCATCTGCTTAACGTATGAACACTTAATAATCATTATATTTACATTTACATTTTAGTGATTTAGCAGACGCTCTTATCCAGAGCGACTTACAGTAGTGAGTGCATTCATTTTTATACTGTCTTGTCATTAGTCTTGTTTGACTATTCTACACTGTAATTACACTGAACCTGCATCAGTACGTTGTACTGCATGTGCATAACAACCAACTGCATAAGTATTAGGGGTCCTTATTGTAAAGCGAGACTGAAGGAACACTTTGTAGGTCTGTAATGTGGTAGTATGCTTTTATTTTGAAAGTCATACTTTTATTCTGACATACCCTGCCGACTACGCCAGTTATAAGATGGGTAAAAAAAAAAACGATGCTTTCACGGTCAACAGTCATATTCCTTCATGATAATATGCCATTTAGCAGACGCTTTTATCCAAAGCGACTTACAGTCATGTGTGCATACATTTTTACGTATGGGTGGTCCCGGGGATCGAACCCACTACCCTGGCGTTACAGGCGCCATGCTCTACCAATTGAGCTCTACCAATTACCCATCTTCTAATGGAAGATGGGTAAAAACCCTATGCTTTCACAGCCAACAGTCATATTCCTTCATAATGGAAGATGGGTAAAAACCCTATGCTTTCACAGCCAACAGTCATATTCCTTCATAATGGAAGATGGGTAAAAACCCTATGCTTTCACAGCCAACAGTCATATTCCTTCATAATGGAAGATGGGTAAAAACCCTATGCTTTCACAGCCAACAGTCATATTCCTTCATAATGGAAGATGGCTAAAAACCATATGCTTTCACGGCCAACAGTCATATTCCTTCATAATGGAAGATATCTGTGAGAAATATATGAAAAACCAAACAAATTAACATGAAGCAGATGATGTATTATGCGTGTTACACGTAGCATAAAGGGCCCCGTTTAAACCACGGAGGGACAATTAGTCTCAACAAAAGGCAACAGTAAAGCCACACAAACACAGACAATGAACAGCAACGCAGTGCTACACGTCCACTGACCTTTCAGACTCAACCTATTACTATGGGCAGCTGCAACCCTTTGATATTCATGGTTATGTTTTGTTTGCCTTTTTCACGACCGCCAAAAATGTTGCGGAACAAACATGATTATCTGTTTTCTTTCAGGGCAACTTAACCACACTCACTATGTTAATTACTGCAATGTACTTCTGACGATATCTCGTGAATTTACATGATGTGGATTTTAAAGGTCAAACAAATGATCAAACAAGTCTTGTCTAATTCCCCCAAAATGACGTGTAGCCCACAGAAATATAATAACTAGTAGAATAACTAGTAGAATGACTAGTAGAATTACTAGTAGAATGACTAGTAGAATGACTAGTAGAATGACTAGTAGTATGACTAGTAGAATGACTAGTAGTATGACTAGTTGAATGACTAGAAGAATGACTAGTAGAATGACTAGTAGAATGACTAGTAGTATGACTAGTAGAATGACTAGTAGTATGACTAGTAGAATGACTAGTAGTATGACTAGTTGAATGACTAGAAGAATGACTAGTAGTATGACTAGTTGAATGACTAGAAGAATGACTAGTAGAATGACTAGTAGAATGACTAGTAGTATGACTAGTAGAATGACTAGTAGTATGACTAGTAGAATGACTAGTAGTATGACTAGTTGAATGACTAGAAGAATGACTAGTAGAATGACTAGTAGTATGACTAGTAGAATGACTAGTAGTATGACTAGTAGAATGACTAGTAGTATGACTAGTTGAATGACTAGAAGAATGACTAGTAGAATGACTAGTAGTATGACTAGTAGAATGACTAGTAGTATGACTAGTTGAATGACTAGAAGAATGACTAGTAGAATGACTAGTTGAATGACTAGAAGAATGACTAGTAGTATGACTAGTTGAATGACTAGAAGAATGACTAGTAATTCTGCTTCTATGGTGTTGCCTACAAGATGCAGTATGTCCGGAAACATAGCTAAAAAGCATATCTATAACATGTAAATGTATTTACATTCTCCATCTGGTATTCAAGAAAACGCACAACAATGAACACCCGGTCATGAGTGATAAGTGCATTAAATGTAACCATTCCTGCTTAAGTAATTACATCTCTCTCAAATTCAGAGTCATTCTAAATGCCTATGTTTAAAGCTGTACTATGCAGAAATCGCTCCAACATTTCCTGATTGCAAAATGTCGAATAGTTCGCCTAATTTCAGATTATGTGACAAAACAAGCAAGTTTAGTGTAGAGAATCATTGTACCATCTAAACCGCTGTGAAATATATTTTCCATAATCAAAAATATTGTATTTTCAGCTGTTTGAAGCTGGTGTTCAAAACCAAAAGTTAAAGATGCAAAAATGAAACTTAGGAATGGGAAGCATAGAAATAGCGCACATAGAACAGATCTACCTCTTCTTAGACTTGCTTTCAATGAGAATGGCAGATCTATAACTTACATTTCTATGTGAATTTGAATGAGTCCCCCAAGAAGTGACATATTGCAGCTTTAATAAGAGCTGTAAAAGAAAAATAATTCATATGAGTGATGGTCTCCCTCCCATTCTAAATGCGTTGCAGTTGTTTCCATTCATGCCCCTCTCTCAATCTTTTCTCTTGGTGTTTTCCCCTCTGCACTTGTTGCCATAGGAACATGAAGACATGCTGTCATGCTGTGTTCTACAAGTAACAATGTTGTTGTCTTCAAACTGAAGAGTTCATTTATAGTTTTCTACTGAAGGTCTCAAGTCACAAGGGTAAGGTTGTAAACCAGCAGACAATGCAGCACTCTTAAGACCTGGGTTGCATCCATAGACGTGCAAGCTGCAGTAATGTGGTTGGTTTTAATCCATAGAAAGCAGTAGGGGAAATGTAGATTATAAATACAACTAGACAGAGCAGCAGTAGGTGTGGGTAGAAACAGTAGAAAATCCATAAGCCAGATAATGTGAAGCCAACACACAGACATTTTAAATTACCGCAACCCATAATTATATTATACCAGCATTATTGTCAGAACTCTGTAACTCAACCTGTAATAAAGGCTATGAACCTTTCACAGGGACTGAGATTTCCCACGACAGGCTAACTGTTACAGCTCCCAGATCTCTTTCAATCCATTTACTGCGTGTGACTCCCTGGCACACCTACCTCTGTGTCATGATGTTTGCACAAAGAGATGGAAATGGACTTCAAAGAGATGAGCTGACTTCTGATGTTTGTTGGTTTCTCTATGGTGGTCTGTGTTCAGCTGAATTTTTTATTTTATTTATTTTATTTCACCTTTATTTAACCAGGTAAACCAGTTGAGAACAAGTTCTCATTTACAACTGCGACCTGGCCAAGACAAAGCAAAGCAGTGCGATAAAAACAACAACAACACAGAGTTACACATGGAATAAACAAAACGTACAGTCAATAACACAATAGAAAATCTATATACAGTGTGTGCAAATGTAGCAAGTTATGGAGGTAAGGCAATAAATAGGCCAGGGTGCAAAATAATTACAATTTAGTATTAACACTGGAATGATAGATGTGCAAGAGATGATGTGCAAATAGAGATACTGGGGTGCAAATGAGCAAAATAAATAACAATATGGGGATGAGGTAGTTGGGTGGGCGAATTTCAGATGGGCTGTGTACAGGTGCAGTAATCGGTAAGGTGCTCTGACAACTGATGCTTAAAGTTAGTGAGGGAGATAAGAGTCTCCAGCTTCAGAGATTTTTGCAGTTCGTTCCAGTCATTGGCAGCAGAGAACTGGAAGGAATGGCGGCCAAAGGAGGTGTTGGCTTTGGGGATGACCAGTGAGATATACCTGCTGGAGCGCATACTACGGGTGGGTGTTGCTATGGTGACCAATGAGCTAAGATAAGGTGGGGATTTGCCTAGCAGTGATTTATAGATGACCTGGAGCCAGTGGGTTTGGCAACGAATATGTAGTGAGGACCAGCCAACAAGAGCGTACAGGTCACAGTGGTGGGTAGTATATGGGGCTTTGGTGACAAAACGGATGGCACTGTGATAGACTACATCCAATTTGCTGAGTAGAGTGTTGGAAGCTATTTTGTAAATGACATCGCCAAAGTCAAGGATCGGTAGGATAGTCAGTTTTACGAGGGCATGTTTGGCAGCATGAGTGAAGGAGGCTTTGTTGCGAAATAGGAAGCCGATTCTAGATCTAACTTTTGATTGGAGATGCTTAATGTGAGTCTGGAAGGAGAGTTTACAGTCTAACCAGACACCTAGGTATTTGTAGTTGTCCACATACTCTAGGTCAGACCTGCCGAGAGTAGTGATTCTAGTCAGGTGGGCGGGTGCCAGCAGCGTTCGATTGAAGAGCATGCATTTAGTTTTACTAGTGTTTAAGAGCAGTTGGAGGCTACGGAAGGAGTGTTGTATGGCGTTGAAGCACGTTTGGAGGTTTGTTAACACAGTGTCCAATGAAGGGCCTGGAAGTAGCTCCCCTGAGCCTTTAGCTGCTGGGTTGTGTCTCCTTCTGCAGTCATGGTGCTGGGGCATTGGGGTTCTCCTTAGACCGGAGGGGGAACTATTGCCCTCCTACTGGCCCTCCAACTCCACTTCCAGCTCTTTCTGGTCTCCCATCCAAGGCCTAACCAGGTTCAACCCTGCCTAGCATCAGAAGCAAGCCAAACCAAACAGGTTGAGATCTTCAAGTTCCTTGGTGTCCACATCACCAACGAACTATCATGGTCCAAACACACCAAGACAGTCGTGAAGAGGGCACGACAAAGCCTATTCCCCCTCAGGAGACTGAAAAGATTTGGCATGGGTCCTCAGATCCTCAAAATATTCTACAGCTGCACCATCGAGAGCATCCTGACTGGTTGCATCACCGCCTGGTATGGCAACTGCTTGGCCTCCGACCGCAAGGCACGACAGAGGGTAGTGCGTACGGCCCAGTACATCACTGGGGCCAAGCTTCCTGCCATCCAGGACCTCTATACCAGGCGGTGTCAGAGGAAGGCCCTCAAAATTGTCAAAGACTCCAGCCACCCTAGTCATAGACTGTTCTCTCTGCTACCGCACGGCAAGCGGTACCGGAGTGCCAAGTCTAGGTCCAAAAGACTTATCAACAGCTTCTACCCCCAAGCCATAAGACTCCTGAACAGCTAATCATGGCTACCCGGACTATTTGCACTGCCCCCCCCCCCCACCCCATCCTTTTACGCTGCTGCTACTCTGTTAATTATTTATGCATAGTCACTTTAACTCTACCCACATGTACATATTACTTCAACTACCTCAACTAGCCGGTGCCCCCGCACATTGACTCTGCACCGGTACCCCCCTGTATATATAGCCTCCCTACTGTTATTTTATTTTACTTCTGCTCTTTTTTTCTCAACACTTTTTTTGTTGTTGTTTTATTTTTACTTTTTTGTTAAAAATAAATGCACTGTTGGTTAAGGGCTGTAAGTAAGCATTTCACTGTAATGTCTGCACCTGTTGTATTCGGCGCATGTGGCCAATAAAATTTGATTTGATTTGATTTGATTTTAAACCGGCAGTGGGGATGCAGGGTGGTATATTAGCTACTGGTGAGAATAAGGCACAGCGTCTTTAACTGTTTATTCTACCAATGCTAGTAAAGTACCACGCTGCCTCAGCAGCGATTAACACACTTCCTGTGATGATGATGACATTGAGTGATCCAAGAACAGAAGGATCTTTATTCATTAGGGTCTGGATGTCAGTTTGATGCCCGCTGCTCTCCTGCACAGTCTTGGGGACTCCATCATGACTCCTTAGTCCTTCCCTTATCTGCTACTGCGGGGCCTGTCTGGTTTCCAATTACCAGGGCTACGAAAGGTCAGTGTGCAAGTAAATTACCGGCTTCGTATTTCATTATCACGTCTTCATGGTTGGAGTGTCAGGAAGCCATAGACACTTCATTTGATGAAGCACAAGATGAAAGCAACAACTTACTTGATTTCTCTGTAGATCACTCAAATTAGGTTGTCTTGGTCAAAGTCGGCCAGGTAGCGTTGAGTAGCGTCCCAGTTTCACATCTTGAATGAAACGTTTCCCCCAGGTGTCTTTTATTGTCCTCGACTGCAGAATCAAGCACAGATCATTGCACATTCTGCTCTTCCATTTGCAAATGCATTGAGTTTCTATTCACATGTTTGTTTGCGCTTTCCCTGAGGAAATGAAAGCATAAGATCTAATAAAGAAACCATTCAGTTGAGCTGGGTTCATTACAAAGTAATTGCCATTTCGAGCAACTTTGTTTTTTCCATCGTTGTGCAAATGCTACACTGTACAACTCCAAGCCTATCACGGCTCTGTGTGTCTCAACAGGAAGTAGTACTGGATTGGGCCTAGCCTATTGTGGCTCTGTGTGTCTCAACAGGAAGAAGTACTGGATTGGGATCAAAAACGAATCACATTGTCAGAATGAATAAACGATTTATTGGTTCAAGTGGAAAGATCCTCAACAGAGATTCAACAATATAAATGCAACCAATACACATCTGAAACATTGTCATATTTCCTGTCCATATACAGCTGGCTCCTGATATAGGATATTTATATACACTGAACAAATATATAAACGCAACATGTAAAGTGTTGGTCCCATGTTTCATGCCTGTTAGTAAGAATTTATCCTTTGCCAAGATAATCCATCCACCTGACAGGTGTGGCATATCAAGGATCTGATTAAACAGCATGATCATTACACAGGTGCACCTTGTGCTGGGGACAATAAAAGGCCACTTTAAAATGTGCAGTTTTGTCACACAACACAATGCAACCGATGTCTCAAGTTGAGGGAGCGTGCAATTGGCATGCTGACTGCAGGAATGTCCACCAGAGCTGTAGCCAGAAAATTGTGTTTTCATTTCTCTACCATAAGCTGCCTCCAACATTGTTTTAGAGAATTTGGCAGTACGTCCAACCGGCCTCACAAGCGCAGACCACATGTAACCATGCCAGCCCAGGACCTCCACATATGGCTTCTTCACCTGCGGGATCATCTGAAGGGGTGGGGGGGGGCAATAATTCTGATTGGCTGGTCCTAGCTCCCCAGTGGGTGGGCCTGGCTGCCAGGTGGGTGGGCCTTTGCTCTCCCAGGCCCACCCATGGCTGCACCCCTGCCCAGTCATGTGAAATCCATAGATTAGGGCCTAATTAATTTTTTGCAATTGACTTATTTCCTTATATGAACTGTAACTCAGTATCATGTGTAAAACACTTCCAAGGGAAGTAGTCAGAACACATGATATCATCAGAGATTTACAGTCAGAACACATGATATCATCAGAGACTTACAGTCAGAACACATGATAACATCAGAGACTTACAGTCAGAACACATGATATCATCAGAGATTTACAGTCAGAACACATGATAACATCAGAGACTTACAGTCAGAACACATGATATCATCAGAGATTTACAGTCAGAACACATGATATCATCAGAGACTTACAGTCAGAACACATGATAACATCAGAGACTTACAGTCAGAACACATGATAACGTCAGAGACTTACATTCAGTGGTCACATGTTTATGAAAGCAGATTTGCTCGTTGGGGTGTTTCTCTCTGATGAAGATAATGGGACGCGTGGTAATTAAAAGACTCATTCATCTCATCGTACTCCAGGAGGAAATGGAGATCCAAGATACTCCATCACCAGCTAAGCCCCTCTCAAGTCATGTGACAGACAGAAGGTGAGTCAGAGGGCCTCTGTCATTGACTCTTAATGTTCTAATAGAGTCGACTCCTGAAGAGGACACATCAGATAAGTAAGAACTGAAGTTTAAGTCCCAACACTCGTAATGCATATCCTTTTTATTTGCTTAGAATACCTGCAAAATCTGCTTAATGACGTTTGAAATGTGATTTGAAATCCAACTGGTAAACAACAGACTTGAGCTAATTCCATTTCTATTCTATTTTAAGACACATGAGTTTTCCCCCTAAGTTTATTTGCGCACATATTCCAGTAAATCTAATCCTCTAAATTAATATATTCTGGATGTCAGCGGCAGAGTTCGCCGAGCAGCACACAACTGAATTGCATTGATGTCGTCACTACCTGGATCAGGTTGAAGTGAGTTTACGTTGAAATTACATTCACTCTCATTAGCTCGAGCCCTAGTCTGTGCATTGCCATGAGAGTAATGGTGTTTTCCTTTCATTTAGGCACAAAAAAAAAATGGATTTAGCATCCATTAGCTGATTAGGCGTGAAATGACATTATCTCCCTCAATGTGAATTTAATAGCGGCCATTTTAGGATAGATTACGCCTGAGTAACACCCCATGGATCTGTCAATCAATCCTCTTATTACTCTGTGGCTGTGTGGCTCTCCTGGCGGGTCGATAATCAGACTGTTATTGTGTGAGTCTGATGAATGCTCTTAGCACACACCATAGTGATGAACAGAGCACCTCCCCAAATGGAGAACCAAGAAGAGAGGGGAAGTACTGGACACCGTACAGAATGACTTTCTTGTAAAATAATTGAAGGGGAGGAAATTGAAAGGGAGAGTGAGTAAGGAAAGATAATGTTTCATCTGACTAGTTTGTGCAGGACACTACTTCCAACAATGCACTTGCACACACAGACAGGCACATGCGCTCGCAAATGCACACACACACACACACACACACACACACACACACACACAGTCTTACCTAATTCCTTTCCCTTTACGTCAAGGCAGGCCACTAAGTACATTACAATTACCCCTTTCAAATAATGTGCCTCTTTCCCTTCAAATGACTTTAATGACTTCAGTCATTAAAGTTCAGTGCATTATCTCAACAAAAGACAGGCAATATGGAAGGCCTAGGCTTTCTTAGTGAATAGCAGAGTTTCTTCATGTTATAGTTGCCTTCAGCTTGCTTTCTCCGGTGATTTTAGGTTGAATCCTGTGACAGGTGACCTTTGCAAAAAGTGCTTTACCTATTTCATTTACGTTGAGATGTAAGTATCTCAAAATGGTTGAATATGGTTCCATTTCCTGCTACCGGTGAAGGATCTTAATTTGATCACTCTTTTGTTGCTGAGAATTTTCCTGCACCGCAGGAAATGCAGATGAGCTTTGTGATTTGCATAAATTCATTGAAAACCCACACTAAAACAGGGTTATATTAACAGTATTGCACTTTTCATGTAGCCTACTTTTGGCCAGCTAATAGCCTAACCACCGATCAAGCAACATTATGGACTAAATGTTCAAATCCTGTTGCTGCAGGATTATTTTGCTGTGACAATATGGGTCAAATTAAGATCCTACAGCTGTACTTTAAATGTTCATGTCAAAACAATCATATCTTCCTTTTGCTAGTTCTAAATGGAGAGGATTTTTACATTCACCAGGCAAGGTAATGGCATCAATCAAGACCTCTATTCTTCTGTAGATGTCTTCTCTCAGAGCTGATTTATTCCACAATCAAATCTTTGCCCAGGGTTTAGCGCTGTCAGCACTGGATGTTTAGTCATCCAACCAGGTCATGAATTTCAGAGCCTTGGCCGCCATTTGATTAGCATGTAGATGAACACGCGTGCCGTCTCTCTCTATTCCCCTCTACACCATCACAGTCTCAGACGTGATAAAAACCTCATCATGCCAAAAGCCCGGCGAGTCCATTTCGCAATCTCCTAGCGGTAAGCGCCTGGCTCGATAATTAAAGGGGCTTAGAGAGAGAGTGAGATATGGGGGCCAGAGAGAGAGAAAGAGAGAGAGAGGGGGGACAGAGAGAGAGGGAGAGAGGGTCCCTGAGCATCCAGACGTAGCCTATCGTGCCAGACAAGGAGAGACAATGGCCACCATAGTGTTGATTTGACAGAAGAAAAAAAATACATTTCCATTTCCGAGTGAAGTGTCCATAGAGTAAAAGGGGATTATTTATCGCCATGGGAGAGACAAGGAGAGAGAGGGCCTTTGACAATGGCAGGGTTTTCTGTCCTTCGTTGCATGTATCCCCTCTTCAGATAGACAGAGGGAGGGTTCAGGGTTTGAATACATTTTTTAGTTTGTTTACCGTGAGGGGGGGGGGTATTCATAAATATGTATATAGATTCACTGTAGATTTGTGTTTTCCTTTCCACGCATATGTAATTAATAAATAGAAAAATGCAATACTGTGAAGAAATTGAAATATATTGTGAGAGAAATGTTCCATACTGCTCAGTGATGTGGAGTAGCGTTCTAAAGCGTTATCTTTTTTTTTTATGTTGTATTTGTTGACCACCATTCTCCACCTCCCACTCTCATTCTCTACATGTTCACACACAAAAATCCCCAACAATGATACATTTTTCACTTTATTACAATATTAGCCATTGTGGAGATTAGGTGGAGAGAGTCTGAAGATACATGCTAAACGCTAAATGGTTCCTTTGTGAGTAGCCTAGTAGATAGCAGGAAGGAAATGAATAGCTTCCGTGTAATTTCCTGCCAAGTATTGGAAATATGTAGAATGATTCATATCATTTGCCTGGTGCACAGGTCTTTTCAACAGCAACAGCATGTTTTTATTCAGTATCACACCCACATGTAGATTAACTATGCACTATATTAATAGTTTATTTCCAAAACGCTATATCCACCAGTTTTTCACATTTGTGTTTTTACACCAGAAGTTATTGCTCATGGGTACATGTGTGTGTGTAAAATATTACTGTTCTCAGATTTTTTTATTCATTGATTTTAGGTGTATACTGTATATTTGACAAAGTCTGTGGATGTCTCACTACCTAAAAGTGCATAAATTTTTTTTAATTAAAGTCAAATGTCAATTTTGTACATACAGATCTCAAATCACTGTATTGATTCATAAAAAAAAATCATTATATTGACGTCGCAAATCTATCATTTGTACAGTTCTTTATTAAACGTTTAGTTATTTGTTACATATGACTGTAAAACCTAGCAGTACTACTTATTTCTCTGAGAGTGAGGCGGATATATAGCGTTTTGCAAAAAAACTAGATTATTTGTCTCTCTGAAATGAAACCATCAAGTGAAACATTTAAAACAAATACATGTCTGTCACTGAACATCCCCATGTCATCATTAGATAGTGAAAAAACACAAATCTCATTCAGAAATTCTTTAAACAATAAAAGCTAATTTACCAACGTTTCTGAAAATATATATATAGCGTTTTGGAAAGACACTCTTCATGTTGCAACCCAGTATCACAGATTATTGTGACACAAATTGCTTATTGGAAATTTGTGACAGGCACACGAAAAAGTATGTTTTTTTTGTGTGCAGTACATTTACATTTAGCAGACGCTCTTATCCAGAGCGACTTACAGTTAGTGAGTGCATACATTATATTTTTCATACTGGCCCCCCGTGGGAATCAAACCCACAACCCTGGCGTTGCAAACACCATGCTCTACCAACTGAGCTACATCCCTGCCAGCCATTCCCTCCCCTACCCTGGACGACTTGTGCGCCGCCCCATGGGTCTCCCGGTCACGGCCGGCTACGACAGAGGCTGGATTTGAACCAGGATCTCTAGTGGCACAGCTAACACTGCGATGCAGTGCCTTAGACCACTGCGCCACTCATCTTTATACAGTCCATTTCACAGATAAAGACAGTAGGTTACTTAAGACAGAAACGATAGGAGGGAGATTGGTCCGGGAGGATAGGATAGGTGGGTGTATAACATGAACATCTAGCAACCCGAAAGTTGTGTGTTCGAATCTCATCATCAACTTTAGCCGTTTCGCTAATTAGCTACTTTGCAACTACTTACTACGCTTGAACTACTTAGCATGTTTGCTATCACTTCCCCTAACCCTAACCTTAACCCTTTAACCTAACCCTTTAACTACCAAGCTAATGTTAACTAGCCCTAACCTTAACCCCTAGCCTAGCTAACTTTAGCCACCTAGCTAGCCTAGCTAACATTAGCCACAACAAATTGGAATTTGTGTAATGAAGACAAATGCGTTATGAAGACAGAAAATCGTGTAATACACACAAATCAGTTGACTTTTTCGTGTGCCTGTCATGAATTTCGAATAAGTAATTTGTGTCTATTTCACAATAAGCTGTGATAGTGGTGCATATATGCATGTATGATTACACACTTAGGCCTACATTGCATACAAACACACACACACAAAACCTGTTTGTATAAATCACTTTGATGTATACCTAAATAATATATTGCCAAAGTTAACAAAATGAACATATTTTATGAATAGAGTGTTAGATTCATGTTCAAACACCATTGCTGTATCTTCTCCTCCATGAGTTAAAGCAGGTTTGTTCAGTCTTCTGACTTGAACCACACAACAAACCAACCCAAAAGCAGGGCAATCGATGAACAGGGGACATATCAACGGGGACAAAGTCTATGGTC
The DNA here is from genome assembly GCF_964263955.1 of Coregonus lavaretus. Lineage (NCBI taxonomy): Eukaryota > Metazoa > Chordata > Actinopteri > Salmoniformes > Salmonidae > Coregonus > Coregonus lavaretus. Next base: position 33,734,456 of record NC_140024.1, read on the forward strand.
AGGGGACATATCAACGGGGACAAAGTCTATGGTCAGGGGGACATATCAACGGGGACAAAGTCTATGGTCAGGGAACATATCAACGGGGACAAAGTCTATGGTCAGGGGGACGTATCAACGGGGACAAAGTCTATGGTCAGGGGACATATCAACGGGGACAAAGTCTATGGTCAGGGGACGTATCAACGGGGACAAAGTCTATGGTCAGGGGACGTATCAACGGGGACAAAGTCTATGGTCAGGGGACGTATCAACGGGGACAAAGTCTATGGTCAGGGGACATATCAACGGGGACAAAGTCTATGGTCAGGGGACGTATCAACGGGGACAAAGTCTATGGTCAGAGGACATATCAACGGGGACAAAGTCTATGGTCAGAGGACATATCAACGGGGACAAAGTCTATGGTCAGAGGACATATCAATGGGGACAAAGTCTATGGGGTTAGCGCGCTATGCTCTAGTTAGCGACTCAACATTTTAGTGAGGGTTGAGGGGAGGTACTGGGGGATCTCTCTTTGTATTAGAGATTGCCTGCCTCTCTTCTCCTGGAACAAAAAAACGAGCTGATTGCTCGGAGGCAGACCAATTCCCTGAGAGGAACTCAATTATTGACTTTGCTAAGTCAACCTTTAATGTACAAATCACCGTACAAACTCTGTCCTTGTCGCGGCCCACAGCCAATGACAGAAGGCATTCGGCTCACAGTCAAGCACACATTAATTCCTCTCAATCTTCACACTCAATTTAGTCGTGAATGTTCCTGCCAATGTGGCTGAGCCTCAACATTAGGAGCAGTAAATTATACAAACAGCCACTTAATAGTGTGCTGTGCTTCGATGAAGTGAACCCAGGAATGTTGCAGCTATGGGAGGAGTTGGGGGGGGATGAGAACCCAGGAATGTTGCAGCTATGGGAGGGGTTGGGGGGGGATGAGAACCCAGGAATGTGGCAGCAGTTGGAGGGGTTGGGGGGGATGAGAACCCAGGAATGTGGCAGCTTTTGGAGGGGTTGGGGGGGGATGAGAACCCAGGAATGTGGCAGCTGTTGGAGGGGTTGGGGGGGAATGAGAACCCAGGAATGTGGCAGCTGTTGGAGGAGTTGGGGAGAAATGAGAGGGCAAAGGCAATCGTGTCCTTACATACAGTGGGGAGAACAAGTATTTGATACACTGCCGATTTTGCAGGTTTTCCTACTTACAAAGCATGTAGAGGTCTGTAATTTTTATCATAGGTACACTTCAACTGTGAGAGACGGAATCTAAAACAAAAATCCAGAAAAACACATTGTATGATTTTTAAGTAATTAATTTGCATTTACAATGTGATTTTCTGGATTTTTGTTTTAGATTCCGTCTCTCACAGTTGAAGTGTACCTATGATAAAAATTACAGACCTCTACATGCTTTGTAAGTAGGGAAACCTGCAAAATCAGCAGTGTATCAAATACTTGTTCTCCCCACTGTATGTGTTCAGTGGAGAATGTGAAACTTGGCTAATGAAGATTGGCATTAAGATTGGCCGTCAATACTAATGTTTGACCCCTCACTGCCTGTCTGTCTGAAGGATGGCCAGCTCTCCTGAAAACTAGCGGGAAGAGGGCGGTGTGTTCAGATCAGAACAAGGGGCAGACCGTGACATCACATGGTGGAGATCTCACCCGACTCATAGTGAATCTATCAGTAGCCAATTCCGGACAGTGTCAAATCTGGGTGGTTAATCAGTTCTACATTAAACCCAGCAACATAGTGTGACACAGTTGAACTTCACTCATAAACGCACCAATCACCCAGAGATGTTGTGGATGTATGCAAATATTAATCAAATATGACATACTGTACAACCCCTCCAATGTGCTCAACTTTTCTCTATTATTTTAGTAGCAGGCATTTTGATGTCCAGTTTTCAACATCAGTGTAGATGAAGGAAAGATGTAGGAGCCACTTTAGACTCTGTTTAACTTATGTCTTTGTTTAAACTTAGTTTGAAGTAACTAAAATCTGTTTTTTTTCGCATCTCCAATACATATCTGATGTTTTTCCTGAGGTCTGAACAGCCAAACAGCAAATGGAATCGGATATTTCATTCATAGGTGATTTGAAATAATATACAAATCTGAAACCTTGCCGTGCAACTTGCATTCAACAGCGCTCATGTGTTGCACATAATTCATGTTGCAAAAAGAGGGACCTGGAGCTTTCTGATCGGGTCTAGAGCAGTGCAGCAACAGTGCCACCACATGGAGATACTAGGAACCTCCTGTAGATATCAGTAAATCCTCATTGAACTCAATCTCATACAGAATAGGATTTTGGTCGTACATATCAATGTGACACACCGTGTATGGATTTTTCTACATAATTATGTCAATGTCCATCCATTCGATAAAAAAGTATTGGAAAAGCACTCAACTCTACTGCAGCCTATTTGGTAGAGATGGTAATATTTATTACTGACAATAATGATTGAGCATCAGGACAATGCTGCCTTTACCGCTCAACCTAAGAAGACGAGAAAACTAAGGGGACGTGGCTGATGTGAAAACCAATATTATTATTTTTTGAATTTGTTAAAATTAAGGTTAGGGTTTAGGTAAGGGTAAGACATAGATTTTGGCTAGTCGGGCTGTCAATGGGATGCTGGTCAGAAAAGTCCCCTTAGTCTCTCCATAAGAGGACACATGATAGGCTACTAGAATTCCCCCCATTTAAATGTCCAATTGGCATCCATCGCAATACATCCTAGCCAGTAGCGGTGCGGGTAAAACCACTGGGGAAGCCAATGCCATCCTCCTCTCTTTCATGTTGACCAAATGGTCTATCACTCTGTCATACAGTACAAGCTTTTAATTTTTGTTGTCCTAGGCTACCTGGCTAAAATACTTGCTATCTAGCCTAACTTCCATTCATGGGTAATGTTAGCTAGTTAACATTAGCCTTCTACATCTAGCTACTGTGCATATTGAACTTCCATTATCTCAGTCCAGGGGTACAACAATGTATGAATTAATGGTTGGATCAGAATCGTCGTTATAATCATTGGCCAGTACGGAGAAATAAGTAAAACCACAAGTCCAAATCCCTATCTCCATCCATGGCTAATTTAGGAAAGGGCCAATTTTAGCTAGATACTTAGCTAACCACCGGAGGACAACAACACAACAAGGGTGCGTTCGTAAATTCAATCTGGAGTGCCAGAGTGCGCTCTGGGAGTTCGTAAATTCAGAGCGTTGTCAGAATGCTGGCTTCCCTTGCATTCAACGCTACGGGCGGCGACAATGTCATACTGGTTTGGACCAGACAGTATTAGATAGATGACCTACACGTAGAGAGAGAGGGGCGCTGTTTCACTCGCTGGGATGCTTTCTCCTGTGAGATACTTTCAGCCTCTTGCGAATTGAAGGAAAATTATGAAACACAGAGAGACGAAAGATAAAATAAATTGTTATTTTTAATTGTTGAACATTTTTGAGGGAAGCCTGGCCATGAATACACACCACTGATCCTAGCATACTAATTCCTAGATTAAATCCGGGAACGCCGAAGATCCGCTTTGTAAACAGATTGACATTTAAAGGTAATTTCCAATTGAGCCGATTTATATGCTGCGTTTACCCTGAATGTGGTCTCCGCTAACTCAGGAAGATGACCTCTAAAATGTGCAAAACCGAAAAGGGGGAAAGTAACATTATTGTCTAAAGTAGCATATTGTCAATGACATCAGATTGAGTACAACAATTGATCCAACAACTATTTGTCTCAATCTGAAGCATTTTAATCAAAAGATCACATTTGTCCTCAAAATGGGAATAAAATAAATACTTTTTTAAATATATTTATTTATATTTTTACATAAAACGTTAATGATACACATGCTTTCCAGGAAGCAATGAAACAACAAAAAACAGTTGCATCATACCAAAATATTGACCTAAATACCAATAAATAATTGTAAACAATGATAAACAGTCGACAGCCTGTTCTATATCCTGTCTGCCACAGTCCTGCCTCAGTGCCAGGCAGTCTGTAGAAGGGCGTAGAGGAGTCACAGGGAAGTCACCTCTGCTATTGCTTTGGAACACAGCGTCTCCTGAGAGGGTGGTCCTCACAACCTGCACGGCCACCCCTGGGTACTCCACCTCAGGCTCTCCAGGGTCTTCAGGAAAGAGCGCAGGGCCTGATCCTCTTCCTCTGTGATGTCAGAGAAGGAGGAGGGGTGTGTCTGCATCCGGAGGCGGTGCTCCCGGTGGCCCCTGCTGCAGAGCCGAACACCAGGGACCACAGGCTGAGGGAACTCCTCCATCGCCAATGGCAACAGATGGACGGGCAGTGTTTCCATTCTGGTGGCCATCGCACTCGAGGGGCTGCGAGGCCAGGTAGGGAAAGATCCGGTGTGGAGTTGAAAAGGTCTGGAAAATAAGTGAAGGAAATCTGGTGGGCTTTGAGCTCAATCTGAAGTCTGACAGTAAGTAAGCTATGCAGCCAGGAAGAATGCTATCAATTTATCGTGCTGATAAACAGCGATTTCAAAATCCCCAGGTCCAGGTTATTCCTACCTGTACTGGTATATCTGCCTGTTTACCTCCATCTGTCCTGGTTTCTGCTCCTGATAACAGTGGCTGGAGGGAGGAGAGCAGGAGAGCTTGATCTCTTCACCAGTGTCTTCAGTGCTACCGCTCCCTCTGGAACTTCTCTTAGTAGCTGTGAGTGTCTGTGGGAGCTGTTAGCTCCACCCGTGGTTATATAGGTCCCTCCCAGCCACCCACTCACTCCTGCTGACTACCCTCTTCCTGCAGTGCCAGGCACCCCTCTCCCTCCCTCCCTCCCTCCCTCCCTCCCTCCCTCCTTTTCAGCAAAGTCACAGTTCCGGCTTCCATAACGATCCTCCGGAATCAGCCCCCAGAAATAAACATGGTAAAGAGTCGGAGGGGAGGGGTGACAGCAGGAGAGAGAGGGAGAAAAAGAGAGAGAGCGGGAGAGAGAGACTCACACACAGAGAGAGAGACAGAGACAGAGACTCACACACACAGAGAGAGACAGAGAGAGAGCGGGAGAGAGAGAGTGGAAATGGAAAGTGGAAATGTAGATGTCTAGATAGATAATACATACATGATAAAAAGGGCAGCAGGTAGCCTAGCAGTTAGAGCGTTGGGCCAGTAACTGAAAGGTCGCTGGTTCGAATATCCGAGCTGACAAGGTTAATTTTTTTCCGATGTGCCCTTGAGCAAGGCACTTAACCCTAATTTGCTCCAGGGGCACTATCCTACTATGGATGACCCTGTAAAAGACCACACTGCACCTATCCGGTGTATGTGACAATAAAATATATTTTATTTTAATCAAGAGAATGAACTAGACTGGTAATTAAGAATGCAAGCAACAAATCCATCTCACACAACACACATAGGCCTGTCTGATGTGGGTGGGCTGCTTTCCCAGTCATGGCCCAGATGGCCTTAGGCGTGTGTGTGTGTGCAGGTCTCCGACAGAGACTGCATAAGTGACATACGGGCATGTGGAGTCTCAAACTCATGACATCACAACAACATGTCATTCTTGTCATCTCTATAATTATCCCATATGTCACACTGTTGTGACTGCTATATGGAGCTTCAGCTACAGTCCATAAAGAAAGCCCAGTCTCTGCTATATGGAGCTTCAGCTACAGTCCATAAGGAAAGCCCAGTCTCTGCTATATGGAGCTTCAGCTACAGTCCATAAGGAAAGCCCAGTCTGCTATATGGAGCTTCAGTTACAGTCCATAAGGAAAGCCCAGTCTCTGCTATATGGAGCTTCAGTTACAGTCCATAAGGAAAGCCCAGTCTGCTATATGGAGCTTCAGTTACAGTCCATAAGGAAAGCCCAGTCTCTGCTATATGGAGCTTCAGCTACAGTCCATAAGGAAAGCCCAGTCTCTGCTATATGGAGCTTCAGTTACAGTCCATAATGAAAGCCCAGTCTGCTATATGGAGCTTCAGCTACAGTCCATAATGAAAGTCCAGTCTGCTATATGGAGCTTCAGTTACAGTCCATTAAGAAAGCCCAGTGTTACGAGAATTTCTATCTCTAATTCAACCTACGTTTGAATCATTACCAGAGGTTGTAAGGCTCTGGTTTTAATCATCAATGATTCAAGGTCCACAACCCACAAGGATTATCTGTATCTTTATTCATGGAGAGCTCTGCCGCCCAAAACACATACACTCCTGTTTTATACCTCGACACACCAAGGCACCCTGCTCCGCCCACCTCTAGGAGGCCCCCTGTAACCCGTTTTCTCAGTCCCCTTCACCCTGGAATGTTTAGTCCCGCCCCCCTCTGTTAGTAGGTTGACAATACATTATAATTCTAACACAGTTCACACATTTATACTGTATTTGGGGTGAAATCCTTTAGTCATTATTCTTAAAATACAAATTAATCTAACAATCCACCCCTTTGACTAAATATCTTCACCTTCAGGATAAATGTATTTTACAAGCATGATTAATCTCAGAGATCACGTCAGAACTAATAAACATTTCATCCAATTGCGGTCTTTCAGGGTCCAAATCCTCGTCATCCACCAAGCCTGGAGGATTGTTTTTTTCACATTCCCCTGGTCAGAGTCCGGAGTCAGTCCATCTCTCATCATTGTTCAGATACTGCACCTCACCAACGCCTGATTCACCAATCCTCGGACACAGGGAACAAGACAACAACCACATAATACAAGAATAACCATACAAACACTGACCGCTCCTAAGATGGTGGCTGCTATGGTTTTCCATTTACCAAATATTTCATCAAACCACCCTATCCACGATGTACTAACTTCTGAGTTCTCAGTTCATTCTTCACTTAGTGCAGTTAATTCTGTAAGAGCTCTGGTGACTGTCCCATCCAGTGTGGTGTTGTTAGGGATAAATGTGCGACAATGGCTTATCATTCTATAGACACCGGCCCTTTCTGCCTGATCTAGAACCAACCTCTACTAAGTTATGAGCGGGATGGCGGATAATCGCTCTGAGATCCCCTTTACTGCATCTCTAGTCTGGTCAATGAATCGTTGTTGGTTGTGATAGATATCATTTATCCAATCCATATTTTTGTTTATCGTCACCCACCAGAAAAATGTTGTAGTAAAACCCTCCCATATTTGATTCATAGCTTTGTATTCGTCTGGAACACCCCTGGGGATGCCTATACCATCTATCCAAATTGGGCTATTTCCTTCCTGACCTATATTTCTCCTCCTCCTGATTATTCTTCCTGTCACTGGTCTTTGATGACTAATTCTTACAGGTTTGGACCAACAATACTGGTGCACAAGTACCCACCCATCCTTCTGGTAATGTCTGTCGAAATGCTCCCTTTGTTAGTACATGCCCACCACACATCAGTCAGAGGGATGGTTAGGTTCCTAATTTTTCCCCTCCCTTCCTTATCTAAATCAGTCCCATTAATTATCTCCTTACAGCCATCAAAATCACCTAAGTTACGGGTGCCATTTCTATGTCTGTAACACTGGTATTCACCAGGAGTTAAAGTGAATCTAGGTGAGCTGGCCGAGTATGTCAATTTTGCCAGCTCAATCCCTGTGCACTTTGGCTCTTTTTGATTGGACCCCAGGTCTAATACACAGGGAAACATTGCCTTTGGCATTGGGGCGGTCAACATTGTCGGTCGCCCAATGGAGCATGCATAACAATTGGTCTCCCCCAAGGCCCTAGCGGTGTACTTCATCCACTTTAACCAGAGATTCTCATCAGAGACCCCCTCCACTTCCCCTTGGTTCCATTCTTGGAGGAGAAAATCTTTCATAGTGGACGGGTTAGTCGAATTGACTCCGTCATCCCTTGACTGATCTACTCTGTCTATTGCTATTAATGACAGTACCTGTGCCCTCCATATCTTTCAACTCCATCAAATGTAATCTTAGACAAGTATCCCATCCGTGCAAGCCCAGTAAGTTATTTTCATGTCCTCTCTAGTGACCTTTACTATTGTTACTACCATCTCTGTGGGGATATCGTTATACCTTCTTATCCTCCATCTGGATGTCCAGCCCCCCCCCCCCCCCCCCACCCTCCCCCGTCTCATCTCTCCGTCCCCCAGTATCTCTAAATACCTGAGCCCAGGAACAATCCGCAGAGGGAGCTGAACATAATTACAATGGGATTTTATAATCCCAAGTTGCTTGCTTATTCGTCCTGATAAGATCCCTAATCCTAATTTTGAATCTTACTCCCCACCCTTCTCTGACTCCTATTTTGTAGATCACTCGTCCTTGACGGTCAGTAGGTCGGGTCGCTTCCCTTTTATTTCTTAATAATGGTAAGGCCATAGCGTAATTGGTGCGAGGTGGTGGTGGATCTTGACATACCAAGACTATTGCAGAGACTATGATGCAGCTCAGGGTCACCCGTATTCCCAAAAACCGCCAACCCTCTCCTGCCTTTAGTCCTTCTGCTTGGTACCACCCCATACTCACACCCTAAGAACACACTACAGTGATGATAGGTCGGGGTAGGAGATCTTCGTTGACAGAGGTGATCCCTGGACCATATTGGTCTAGTTCTGCTCTCCAACTCTGTGTGTGCTAAGTGGTGCTTGTATGTGGTCTTACCTCTTGCAGTGGGTAACATGGACCCAGGTTCCTTTCTCTGCTATTCTAATGGCCAAGGCGGTGACCAATATAACCTGATAGGGCCCTTCCCAACAGGCCTGCTTCCAGTTTTCCTTCTAGTGACTGGATGCTCACCAGTCACCTGGTTAGATAGTGTGGGTCACCTTCTCCTTTAGTTCACCTATGGGGCACAAAACCTCTGACATAAAGGGTGTGGTTAATAAACTATCTTCACACATGTTCAGATTAATCTAACAATTTCTGACTGCATTCTCTTTCTAGACTGTATCTAAAAAAAATGTTTTTTAAAAGTATTTTGTCCTCTCCTTCGTATATTATTTAATCCTACAATTAGCCTCTTCCCTCCTCTTGACACATAGTTCTGCTCATGTGTCAATATTACCACCTACCTAAACAATCCCTTAGGTAATTTATCAACCAATTGCCATGCCTTTCATTTTTGAGATTGTCTTTTGCTTCTTTATTGCTCCTCCCACTTCCTTTGTCTTTTATGGCAGCTAAATTCGACTTTCATCCAGTTCAGAATCAATTAGTAATCCAATCATCAATCTCTTATCTTGTAAAAACACTTATGTTTAGTTCAAACTCTGTTCTACCCAGGCTCTCCCGGGCTTGACCTGAAGACTGATTGTTGGACATGACAAGTCCATATTTAGGTCACCTAAGTCTTCTGCCTAGCAACAAAGAATAAAAACCTCTATGTTCGTGATTAACCCAGTTATATCTAATAGCCCACCAAAAAAAACGTCATCATCTTTAAATCACGACCAATGTCATATCCCTCTTTACTCTCTACCATTTGGATAACATCCCTGATGTACAGTGGGGGAAAAAAGTATTTAGTCAGCCACCAATTGTGCAAGTTCTCCCACTTAAAAAGATGAGAGAGGCCTGTAATTTTCATCATAGGTACACGGCAACTATGACAGACAAATTGAGAATTTTTTTCTCCAGAAAATCACATTGTAGGATTTTTAATGAATTTATTTGCAAATTATGGTGGAAAATAAGTATTTGGTCACCTACAAACAAGCAAGATTTCTGGCTCTCACAGACCTGTAACTTCTTCTTTAAGAGGCTCCTCTGTCCTCCACTCGTTACCTGTATTAATGGCTCCTGTTTGAACTTGTTATCAGTATAAAATACACCTGTCCACAACCTCAAACAGTCACACTCCAAACTCCACTATGGCCAAGACCAAAGAGCTGTCAAAAGACACCAGAAACAAAATTGTAGACCTGCACCAGGCTGGGAAGACTGAATCTGCAATAGGTAAGCAGCTTGGTTTGAAGAAATCAACTGTGGGAGCAATTATTAGGAAATGGAAGACATACAAGACCACTGATAATCTCCCTCGATCTGGGGCTCCACGCAAGATCTCACCCCGTGGGGTCAAAATGATCACAAGAACGGTGAGCAAAAATCCCAGAACCACACGGGGGGACCTAGTGAATGACCTGCAGAGAGCTGGGACCAAAGTAACAAAGCCTACCATCAGTAACACACTACGCCGCCAGGGACTCAAATCCTGCAGTGCCAGACGTGTCCCCCTGCTTAAGCCAGTACATGTCCAGGCCCGTCTGAAGTTTGCTAGAGTGCATTTGGATGATCCAGAAGAGGATTGGGAGAATGTCATATGGTCAGATGAAACCAAAATTGAACTTTTTGGTAAAAACTCAACTCGTCGTGTTTGGAGGACAAAGAATGCTGAGTTGCATCCAAAGAACACCATACCTACTGTGAAGCATGGGGGTGGAAACATCATGCTTTGGGGCTGTTTTTCTGCAAAGGGACCAGGACGACTGATCCGTGTAAAGGAAAGAATGAATGGGGCCAAGTATCGTGAGATTTTGAGTGAAAACCTCCTTCCATCAGCAAGGGCATTGAAGATGAAACGTGGCTGGGTCTTTCAGCATGACAATGATCCCAAACACACCGCCCGGCAACGAAGGAGTGGCTTCGTAAGAAGCATTTCAAGGTCCTGGAGTGGCCTAGTCAGTCTCCAGATCTCAACCCCATAGAAAATCTTTGGAGGGAGTTGAAAGTCCATGTTGCCCAGCAACAGCCCCAAAACATCACTGCTCTAGAGGAGATCTGCATGGAGGAATGGGCCAAAATACCAGCAACAGTGTGTGAAAACCTTGTGAAGACATACAGAAAACGTTTGACCTGTGTCATTGCCAACAAAGGGTATATAACAAAGTATTGAGAAACTTTTGTTATTGACCAAATACTTATTTCCACCATAATTTGCAAATCAATTCATAAAAAATCCTACAATGTGATTTTCTGGATTTTTTTTCCTCACTTTGTCTGTCATAGTTGACGTGTACCTATGATGAAAATTACAGGCCTCTCTCATCTTTTTAAGTGGGAGAACTTGCACAATTGGTGGCTGACTAAATACTTTTTTCCCCCACTGTATGTATGCCTCCTTAGAGTTTCAAATGATTTTACCATGGGCTGCCATTGCCTTCCCATAGATAAGATCACTTAATTTACCCGTATGCAGTACATAATGGAGTACCCAAGCTTTACAGCGGTTTATCATTACTAAAAAGCTCATCATTAGTTTTTTGTTTAACGGTTTTGGCGCTTCAAGTATAGCAGTTTTCCTGGATGAGTTTAACATTCGCCCCTCCTGAGTTATAGTGTATCCTAGGTAAATGACCTCGCTCTGCCAAAGTTGAAGCTTCTTTTTGCTCACTTTGTGTCCCTGTTCTCCCAGGAAGGTTAACAATTGGATTGTATCCAATTGAGTGGGATTAGCTAATAGAATATCATCTACATAAACTAACATTTGGCTTCCTTCCCTAGGTTCAAACTTTCCCAAATTCCTAGTTATAGCCTGGGCAAAGATTGTAAGACTTTCCGAGTAGCCTTGAGGCATCCTAGCGTAAGTTCATTTCCTTCCCTGAAAAGTAAAGCCAAACCACCCCTGACTATCCGGATGAACTGGGATACTAAAGAAAGCATTAGCTAAATATATCACTGTAAAATAGGAGTTCTCTGGTTTCAATTGGTTCAGCAATGTATGTGGATCTGGTACACATGGAGCTCTGGGAATTATATTTCTATTAACCCCCTGCAAGTCCATGACCATCCTCCAGTCGGCGCTAGGTGCCGCCTTTTTAACAGGAAATACTGGAGAGTTGCATTGTGCCTCATCTCCAGGAATTATCACCCCTCCCTTAAGTAAATGCTCAAATGTAGGTGTTATCCCTTTTATTGCTTCTGGTTTCATAGGGTATTGCTTTTGGTATGGTCTATGATCGGATCGAGGAATCACTTGTACTGGAGCTACCCCCTTAATTAGTCCTACATCGGCTGGTCATAATTTGAACGGAATTGCAGCTAACTCAGCCTCCTGTTCCTGAGTTAAGAAAATCTCTTCCTGTCATCCGTTAAAACTTGTCTCCAGGTGGACCCCGGGCTGGGTTTTTGCTCTCCAATTCAACTTTCTTCTATATCTCCCAGTGGAGTGGCTATACTGATCCCCATTTGGTGTATTCTGCCAGTCAGTAATGTTTTTCCCCTGTTTTATCCATTTACCTAGTGATAACCATTCCTCTGAATGTTCTTTCACTAGGGCAACATGGGGGCTCCATCTTTCTCTGTACAGCCTCTGGCTCTGTGGTCCCAACTCCACCTCTACAGCTGCACGTTTTTAATCATAGTGAACCCATTTTAAACCAATATTTTTTTCTGTGGTTTTTAACACTTCTTCCTCATAATCTGGGTTAGGGCTTGGGTGCTCATTACACCATAATGTACAGTGTAAGTCATCTACTGTCATCTTAGTTGATCCAATCACTAACTCATTTCCTAGGTCTATTAGTGCTTTCGGTATGTCTGTAGGTCCCCCTCTTAGCAGATCCTGGCTATACCAATAGCATGGTTTTCCCTCCCCGCTCAATACCATATTATCCCTTACGACATATGCCTTCATACCCCTCAGCGTAGGCTTCACAGCTACGTTCAACTGAGTCATGGCATCCCTTCCTAGTAAATTGACTGGACACAGGCTTGATACCAGTACAGGTATGCATACCTCTCCCCCTGAATCTTCATGTTGTAAAGTCACAGGGGCTGATAATCACTCTATAAATTGATGGCCCGAGGCCGAGCGTACCATGATTTTTTCCCCATTAATTCTAATTCCTTTGGGTATGTCGGCTACACAGATTGCTGTTCGACATGCCCCTGTCTCACACAAGAATTTAATATTTTTCCCCAATATTGTTAAGGTGAGGTATGGTTTCTGTTCTTGCTACAGAGCCAATTCAATTGTTTCCAATTCAAACACTTCCCACCCCGTATCAATGGGTTCCTCTGACCCCTCTCCTGTCTTAGGGTGCACTACACCCTCTATAGCTCTTACTACATCTTTATACCTTACTTCTATAACCACTTTAGTTATGGTCCGATTACCCATTAAACCTTATCACATAACCTTATCACCTAATCAAACAACGGCACAACCTTAAACTCATCTCCGCCGGCTGGTAGCCCAGTAACCAAGAGCACCGTCTCAGTAACCGAGGTCGCCGGCTCCAACTCCCGAGCCGACCAGGCGAAAAATCTGCCGATGTGCCCCCAAGCAAGGCACCCAACCCCCACTGCTCCTGCAAGTCGCTCCGGACCAGAGCGTCTGCCAAATTACCAAAAATGCAAATGTAAATATTCTCTGCTTTCTCACTCATGACGTACGTCTACGTTTGAGTGAGAAAGTTCATACATATGCATCGTTGGAATTTTATAGGGACCTCTCAAATAATCGCTTCGTATTGTTTTTAGCCAATTCTTAATCGACACGAATCATTTTTTCAAACATTTTACCCGTTGAACCAAAAAATAGACTGTCCTATCTCCGACACTGCCCTTCCCTTTACCCCTGCAGTCACGATGGTTATGACTTGTTTTGTTCCAGTATTTACACGGGGCGATACACTTTTGCCAAATATTCCTTTGTTTCAGTTAAAGCACTTCCTCGCTCCTTCGCGCTTAAAAAACCCCTCGCTGTCTCCAGCCCCTCCTTTCGCTGTTTTTTCAAATCCGTTTTACATGCATCTGCCTAATCATATAACTTCTAACTTTTTTACTTCGAGATGCCCAATAAATTCATACCTCTTCTCCCAAATGGATCCATAAAACATATTTCTTCGATCTCTTCCTAACATATATCTTTCATCCCCCGTTAATTCTCGGACCTCTTTAGACTATTTATTTCCCATGGTGGAAAAATAAAAAATCCCCCCCTTTAGTAATAATTCCCAGAATTATTCTCCTAGGAGTTATTATTTTAGTGCGTCTCTCTCGAGCCAATGTTATGATCTGCTTTTGTAATTAACCATTTAAAATTATCCACCCGTAACCCAGAGTTTTTTATTTAAAACTCCGGTTTCATGAAAAGAGTCAGATAACCATTTTTTCTCACGCGACCTATTTTTAGCTCCTTCCTTGAAACAATTATCACGTATTCCGATGGATTCAAGTCTCACACGTACACAACATTATACAATCATTTGCCAAACCTATTTGTAACCTAGAGGTCGTAACTGCTCCAGTTTCATGAAACAGACAGAGTTCTAGCAAATCCCCAGTTGTTTACGCGACTTTTGACCTGTTTAATGTATCTATCGCACACGACGAAAATCATCCCTTTCCCTGTTTATCGTAGCACTGTACCCAGTACAGTCTCAATAAAAACTAGTTTACATTGGTGATGGCCTTTCAACCCGTGTCATTTCGGACTAGACTATTTTGGTAATAGCTATTTACCTAGGGTCAATTACGGACCCTCCTTGTTTAGTAATAATTCCCAGAATTATTCTCCTTCGCGATTTTGATAACTATTTTCTGCCCTCCACAAGAATCACTATTCTTATAGAAGTTCAAATCATTTCACCAAAATCCATGAATAAAAATTACTGACCTTTTCCTTGCAGTTTGGATTTAAATGCTTTTTCAAACTCGTTAACGTCTTTATCGTTCATAAGAGTAATCACCGGCCTGTTTATAACCTTAACGTCGAAGGCCAGGACTATTCTCCACGGATGCAATCATCCGCCCGTGCACGGTTTCGGTGTTTCTAGAACGACAAAGACGTATTTAAGCTCCGCTCAAAGGACCACACTGTTACGAGAATTTCTATCTCTAATTCAACCTAAGCTTGAATCTTTACCAGAGGTTGTAAGGCTCTGGTTTTAATCATCAATGATTCAAGGTCCACAACCCACAAGGATTATCTGTATCTTTATTCATGGAGAGCTCTGCCGCCCAAAACACATACCCTCCTGTTTTATACCTCGACACCCCAAGGCACCCTGCTCCGCCCACCTCTAGGAGGCCCCCTGTAACCCGTCTTCTCAGTCCCCTTCACCCTGGAATGTTTAGTCCCGCCCCCCTCTGTTAGTAGGTTGACAATACATTATAATTCTAACACAGTTCACACATTTATACTGTATTTGGGGTGAAATCCTTTAGTCATTATTCTTAAAATACAAATTAATCTAACACCCAGTCTCTGCTATATGGAGCTTCAGTTACAGTCCATAAGGAAAGCCCAGTCTCTGCTATATGG
Source organism: Coregonus lavaretus (assembly GCF_964263955.1). Classification (NCBI taxonomy): domain Eukaryota; kingdom Metazoa; phylum Chordata; class Actinopteri; order Salmoniformes; family Salmonidae; genus Coregonus; species Coregonus lavaretus. Next base: position 33,749,665 of record NC_140024.1, read on the forward strand.
AGCTTCAGTTACAGTCCATAAGGAAAGCCCAGTCTCTGCTATATGGAGCTTCAGTTACAGTCCATAAGGAAAGCCCAGTCTCTGCTATATGGAGCTTCAGTTACAGTCCATAAGGAAAGCCCAGTCTCTGCTATATGGAGCTTCAGTTACAGTCCATAAGGAAAGCCCAGTCTCTGCTACATGGAGCTTCAGTTACAGTCCATAAAGAAAGCCCAGTCTCTGCTATATGGAGCTTCAGTTACAGTCCATAAAGAAAGCCCAGTCTCTGCTATGTGGAGCTTCAGTTACAGCCCATAAAGAAAGCCCAGTCTCTGCTATATGGAGCTTCAGTTACAGTCCATAATGAAAGCCCAGTCTCTGCTATATGGAGCTTCAGTTACAGTCCATTAAGAAAGCCCAGTCTCTGCTATATGGAGCTTCAGTTACAGTCCATAAAGAAAGCCCAGTCTGATATATGCAGCTTCAGTTACAGTCCATAAAGAAAGCCCAGTCTATGCTATATGGAGCTTCAGTTACAGCCCATAAGGAAAGCCCAGTCTCTGATATATGGAGCTTCAGTTACAGCCCATAATGAAAGCCCCAGTCTCTGCTATATGGAGCTTCAGCTACAGCCCATAAAGAAAGCCCAGTCTCTGCTATATGGAGCTTCAGTTACAGCCCATAAAGAAAGCCCAGTCTCTGCTATATGGAGCTTCAGTTACAGTCCATTAAGAAAGCCCAGTCTGCTATATGGAGCTTCAGTTACAGTCCATAAGGAAAGCCCAGTCTCTGCAATATGGAGCTTCAGTTACAGTCCATAAAGAAAGCCCAGTCTGCTATATGGAGCTTCAGTTACAGTCCATAAAGAAAGCCCAGTCTCTGCAAGTGACACACAGATCAGATGATATCCACAGTGAATTCCCAGATGAGGGTCCACATGACTCTTACCCGGTGAAAGGAAGTAGAGGAATTATGATGGCGTAGATTGCATCACCTCATATCTCAACATCTATTTCAAGACGGTTGGGAGTGGAAAGGAAATGCTATTCAAATACAGAAGCAGGTAATTAATCAGCTATCATCTCTTATGTTAAAGACCACATGAGGGAATAGATGGTTGACCAGTGTTTTATTGATGTGGCCATGACAACAGTCTGGGAATATACCAGATAGATGGTTGACCAGTGTTTTATTGATGTGGCCATGACAACAGTCTGGGAATATACCAGATAGATGGTTGACCAGTGTTTTATTGATGTGGCCATGACAACAGACTGGGAATATACCAGATAGATGGTTGACCAGTGTTTTATTGATGTGGCCATGACAACAGATTGGGAATATACCAGAGCTCTCGACCAAACCTTACAATTCTCACAATGTTAAAGACCTTGTTACTTAAATGCATCTAAAAACAATCAAATGCAAAGCTTTCATCAGCACAACCAAATAACAATGTGTGTGCCTTGGTGAGCACATGGAGTAAGATGTAAATCTGATATTATGCTGTACAGTTTGAAGACAAAATCACAAATGTTTCAAACTATTTTTGGGGGGTCATGATGAAATGCTTAAGAATAACAACAAAAAAACTGCGTATAAAGCATGTTAAAGCAGAAACCTCTGTTAACAGACCACTGACTGGCTTGGAAGAAAGTGACTTGAGGGTGAGAAGGACAAAACAGTTGGACAAGACATTCGGTTCAACAGTAAATGCCCTGGCCTGTTAAACCCATCAACAGTTAAAGAGCTTGTATCTAAAGTATGCGTACTACTTCCTGCTTTTTTTTATTTTTATTTTATTTTTTAAATGGGACACCGCCTTGATGAACAGAGAATTACATGTAAGTTGTGTCCCTTCTGTATTGAAGACCAACCGGCTAACTCGACCCATTCCCTAGTTGCTGACATGCTAGCAGACACACAATATCCTCCTTCAAACTGGACATCAATCCATCCAGTATGCAAAAAGGAACCATTCCGTTAATGCTGTTTCCTTATCCTCCCTTTAGTACATTCATTTAAATTAATGAATACATGATTTGTCCACAACAACCTTTTCCATTGTAAAGCAATCCAGGGATTACTTTTATTTTCCTGCCCTTTGCCAATTAACTTTCATAAATGAGTCAAATCCATGTATTTAAATATTTGGTTTATCTGAGTTCACCTAGACTCCAACAAGAAGAATATAACATTACTGTGAAGAAATAAGTGGCGACTAGCATTGTTTTTTTTCCCAAAGCGTAGCTCACAAGAGCAGCTCCTAATACCTGTCCACAAGAAAATGTTACTTCAACAGTTTAATTTAACTTAGTGAATTATGTTTAAGTGGCTGGTCAATGTTTCAACACAAGGTGTTCCAACTCCAGGAAGTTCCTCCATAGACACCATTATCCAAGCCAGGGCTCAGTGAAGAACACAGTAGACAACACAGTAGCAGTCTGACAGCCCTGTCCTTGGTCCGTGATGACGTAAGAACAGAAGGAGCCGTCCCCTTTTCCCTGATCGTCTCTTAACCCTGCTTCTGTTTCTTCAGGTAGCGGGAGCGCATCCCCAGGTGCAATCCCATGATGTAGCTGTTCAGGAGCCTGGCAGGGCACAGCACTGTGGTCAGCCAGCCCTGAGGGGAAAAAATAAATACCATTATCACTTACAATCTGGTCTGGTAATCCATGCCTGTTACTTTCATCGTTTTCATGGTTAATGTCATAATTTGTGGGTATTTACAGTCAAATTCTGTATTCATTCCTATTAACTTGCGTTAAGATACTTACCCCTGGAATAGTTATGCATTTGCAAAAGCATGAGAGCTTCAAGCAATGCTCATTTGTGGCTAACTATCATGGAAGAAGCTTCGTAAGCTGATGCGGTAAAATCTGGTATAACCTGACAAGTAGCTACTTGTTCAACCTTGTGATAAAAGCGGTCATCCTGAACCCTACAAATGTCCACGGAAATGGACAATGAAGTATGGTATCGTCAGCCCGCCCCTACCATGACTGCGTGAGGCAGGTAGCCGTTGGTCTGGCTCTGCAGCCCCACTGTGTTGAGCTCTGCGGCCACATAGCGGTCAGGGTTGGGCTTGTCCAGTGTGGCCCGCCGGATCTTACTCAGCTTGGTGGCCACAAAGAACGGCAGGACACTCTGGAGAGGAGAGATGGCTGTTACTCACATTTACAATGGATGCTCCCTCCCTGGTTTCAGAACAAACTCCTACCTCCAGTGTCAAGATGGAGGCATGGTGGCTTCAACACAGCGCCCCCTGCCAGTCATCTAGTGTATATATAAATCATTGGTTAAAACAGGTCAGTCTTCAGTCTCACCTGGATGAGGAGCCCTTTGCTCTTGTACTCAGCCTCCAGCCCTCGGGAGAAGAAGTCCACAAACGCCTTCGAGGCAGAATAGACCGTGAGGAGGGGACAAGGGTACATCCCACTGGCAGAAGAGATGTTGAGGATGGCCCCCTTTTTCCTGAAACAGGTGACACTCAATCTGATGTTTAGGGCTCAGAGACAAAACGAACCTCTGGTGCCGGACAACATCACACCTCAGTACATGAGCACATAAGAGTTTGGGAATAAGCGTTACAGTTTGGGCAGAGCGAGTGGGAGAATCTCCACTGACCAGAGCGGCTCTACTAACTGACAACCATTCCCTCCCTGGGAACCCCAGATACCTTCACCACCTCCGTCCCTCCCTCCCTCCACGTACCTCTCTACCATCCCAGGTAGCACCATACGTGTCATCTGCATAAAGAGAGACAGAGATTGTGGGTGTTAGAGAGCAGAAAGCATGCTGTCGCTTTGGGCTGGGTAGCAATCCTCTGCCTCATCCCTTACATGGCAGACTGTGTGTGTGTGTGTGTGTGTGTTCACTCATTGTGGTGCGTGACAGATAAAGTAAAAAAAATAAAATAAAGACTGTTCATTAATAAATTGTTCATTTCTGTATCGCTAGCCTTCCTTTCCCATAATGAGGACTCACCTGGCAAACAGAGGTGATGTTGATGTTCACCATTGTTTCGATGAACTGCAAGGGGCAGAACAAAAAACTATTTAGTTCTGGGTTCATCATCTCTGAGGCGTAATGTTTTCATAGAACAGCATGTGTGATTGACCTCTAGAGGTCATAGGTCATCTTGGTACACAATAGATGGGAAGTGAACAATCCACAAGGCCATTCAGACTTACACTATCCAGGTTGGGAACGTTGAGGAAGAATTCAGGATAGGAGTAGGACATTCCCACATTATTCACTATGGATAAAAGCCATACGGAATAGAGTCAGGACTTTCAAATACAAGATCATTTAAGGGAATGAAAGAAGTGATCAACAAATGCCTCTCTGCACTTGATTTCCAACTTCTAAACAAAGGAGGGCATCCACAGAGAACCATACCCTCTGAATGATTCACAAAAAACAACTGTCACTGTCGAAGACTGCCTCTCTCACTTACCCAGAACACCAATCTCTAGCCCAGTAAGACCAGCTTCAATCTTGGGATATATGTCAGACGCACTGAAGTCTACAGCGATGGATTTGGTCTCAACGCCATATTTGCTCTCTAGGAGGGAAGACACATGCAAGACGTCATTACTGTAAAATTAAAAAGGTACGGAATGATCTGTGAGGATATCCCCATTAACAGAGAAACTGTAGAGGGGGATTCAGATGTCAATACACCAGTGACCAGCAGAGGGCCCCGTCACATAAGAGAACTAGAGAAAGACTAATTCTCCTCTAGTCCAGGGATTCCCCAAACTTGGTTTACCATTTTATTTTTTTACTCACAATACCACAGCTCCATTATAAAAACCAGTCAATACCACAGCTCCATTATAAAAACCAGTCAATACCACAGCTCCATTATAAAAACCAGTCAATACCACAGCTCCATTATAAAAACCAGTCAATACCACAGCTCCATTATAAAAACCAGTCAATACCACAGCTCCATCATAAAAACCAGTCAATACCACAGCTCCATCATAAAAACCAGTCACAATACCACAGCTCCATTATAAAAACCAGTCACAATACCACAGCTCCATTATAAAAACCAGTCACAATACCACAGCTCCATTATAAAAACCAGTCAATACCACAGCTCCATTATAAAAACCAGTCACAATACCACAGCTCCATTACAAAACCAGTCACAATACCACAGCACCATTATAAAAACCAGTCAATACCACAGCTCCATTATAAAAACCAGTCAATACCACAGCTCCATTATAAAAACCAGTCACAATACCACAGCTCCATTATAAAACCAGTCACAATACCACAGCTCCATTATAAAAACCAGTCAATACCATAGCTCCATTATAAAAACCAGTCACAATACCACAGCTCCATTACAAAACCAGTCAATACCACAGCTCCATTATAAAAACCAGTCAATACCACAGCTCCATTATAAAAACCAGTCAATACCACAGCTCCATTATAAAAACCAGTCACAATACCACAGCTCCATTATAAAAACCAGTCACAATACCACAGCTCCATTATAAAAACCAGTCACAATACCACAGCTCCATTAAAACAGTCCACAGAGGACTCCTAGTGTCCTGTTGGAATATACCAGCATCACTCACCATCAATGTAAAGATATTGTTGGCTTGTCAACAGCCTCACTTCCAAAGCTGACTGTGTGTAGCATGTAATATTACTCAAACTCACCAGTATGGAACTTCTCCACACACAGAGGAACAAGCACTCCATGATGCCTTCTGTATGTTATTCATATCCAGATACCCGTCTACGCCAAACAGGTCCAGATACCCGTCTACACCAAACAGGTCCAGATACCCGTCTACGCCAAACAGGTCCAGATACCCGTCTACGCCAAACAGGTCCAGATACCCGTCTACGCCAAACAGGTCCAGATACCCGTCTACGCCAAACAGGTCCAGATACCCGTCTACGCCAAACAGGTCCAGATACCCGTCTACGCCAAACAGGTCCAGATACCCGTCTACGCCAAACAGGTCCAGATACCCGTCTACGCCAAACAGGTCCAGATACCCGTCTACGCCAAACAGGTCCAGATACCCGTCTACGCCAAACAGGTCCAGATACCCGTCTACACCAAACAGGTCCAGATACCCGTCTACACCAAACAGGTCCAGATACCCATCTACACCAAACAGGTCCAGATACCCGTCTACGCCAAACAGGTCCAGATACCCGTCTACGCCAAACAGGTCCAGATACCCGTCTACGCCAAACAGGTCCAGATACCCGTCTACACCAAACAGGTCCAGATACCCGTCTACGCCAAACAGGTCCAGATACCCGTCTACGCCAAACAGGTCCAGATACCCGTCTACGCCAAACAGGTCCAGATACCCGTCTACACCAAACAGGTCCAGATACCCGTCTACGCCAAACAGGTCCAGATACCCGTCTACGCCAAACAGGTCCAGATACCCGTCTACGCCAAACAGGTCCAGATACCCGTCTACGCCAAACAGGTCCAGATACCCGTCTACGCCAAACAGGTCCAGATACCCGTCTACGCCAAACAGGTCCAGATACCCGTCTACGCCAAACAGGTCCAGATACCCGTCTACGCCAAACAGGTCCAGATACCCGTCTACGCCAAACAGGTCCAGATACCCGTCTACGCCAAACAGGTCCAGATACCCGTCTACGCCAAACAGGTCCAGATACCCGTCTACACCAAACAGGTCCAGATACCCGTCTACACCAAACAGGTCCAGATACCCATCTACACCAAACAGGTCCAGATACCCGTCTACGCCAAACAGGTCCAGATACCCGTCTACGCCAAACAGGTCCAGATACCCGTCTACGCCAAACAGGTCCAGATACCCGTCTACACCAAACAGGTCCAGATACCCGTCTACGCCAAACAGGTCCAGATACCCGTCTACGCCAAACAGGTCCAGATACCCGTCTACGCCAAACAGGTCCAGATACCCGTCTACGCCAAACAGGTCCAGATACCCGTCTACGCCAAACAGGTCCAGATACCCGTCTACGCCAAACAGGTCCAGATACCCGTCTACGCCAAACAGGTCCAGATACCCGTCTACGCCAAACAGGTCCAGATACCCGTCTACGCCAAACAGGTCCAGATACCCGTCTACGCCAAACAGGTCCAGATACCCGTCTACGCCAAACAGGTCCAGATACCCGTCTACGCCAAACAGGTCCAGATACCCGTCTACGCCAAACAGGTCCAGATACCCGTCTACGCCAAACAGGTCCAGATACCCGTCTACGCCAAACAGGTCCAGATACCCGTCTACGCCAAACAGGTCCAGATACCCGTCTACGCCAAACAGGTCCAGATACCCGTCTACGCCAAACAGGTCCAGATACCCGTCTACGCCAAACAGGTCCAGATACCCGTCTACGCCAAACAGGTCCAGATACCCGTCTACGCCAAACAGGTCCAGATACCCGTCTACACCAAACAGGTCCAGATACCCGTCTACACCAAACAGGTCCAGATACCCATCTACACCAAACAGGTCCAGATACCCATCTACACCAAACAGGTCCAGATATCCATCTACACCAAACAGGTCCAGATATCCGTCTACACCAAACAGGTCCAGATACCCGTCTACACCAAACAGGTCCAGATACCCGTCTACGCCAAACAGGTCCAGATACCCGTCTACGCCAAACAGGTCCAGATACCCGTCTACGCCAAACAGGTCCAGATACCCGTCTACACCAAACAGGTCCAGATACCCGTCTACACCAAACAGGTCCAGATACCCGTCTACGCCAAACAGGTCCAGATACCCGTCTACGCCAAACAGGTCCAGATACCCGTCTACGCCAAACAGGTCCAGATACCCGTCTACACCAAACAGGTCCAGATACCCATCTACGCCAAACAGGTCCAGATATCCATCTACGCCAAACAGGTCCAGATATCCATCTACGCCAAACAGGTCCAGATATCCATCTACACGAACACACATCAACAGGTCCAGATATCCATCTACACGATCACACAAACAGGTTTGCGTTGGTTAGGGGAACCAACGGAAAGTGTTTTAATATATTTTACAACGGGAATCAAAAATGCGAGCCCAGGTATTCCCTCCCAGTTTGTTCCTGTTTTCTGCCTAATGAACATGCCCCAGTTGTAACCACTCACCGATGGACTTGGCCACATCATCCAGCTTCTCCTGGGTGCGGCTGATCAGCACAATGGAAAAACCCCTCCGAGCCAGCTGTGGAGACAGACCAACTGCTAGAAACCAACATCAACATGGACACTGAACACTAAGACCATCATTAAGACCGGCCATTAAAGAGGGTCAAACATTCAACACTACCACACCCAACTGCACCCAAATCCACGATCTAAAACACTCAAATCACAACACCCATCGTCAACACTGAGAAGGATAGCACTAACTGTTATCAAGCAGGCCATTTATTATGAGGCTGTCAACTGATGGGAAATCCTTTGACAAATGATTGTACTTTAAAATGAATTCTGCCCTGGCTATGCAGCATAATAATATAATATGCCATTTAGCAGACGCTTTTATCCAAAGCGACTTACAGTCATGTGTGCATACATGTTTACTTATGGGTGGTCCCGGGGATCGAACCCACTACCCTTGCGTTACAAGCGCTATGCTCTACCAATTGAGCTACATAGGACCATTAATCCCTCAGCGCTTGCTCGCAAAAGGCAAACGTGTGTGTGTGTGTGTGTGTGTGTGTGAGAGACAGTCACTACTTCCGACCTCATGGTTAAACCTCTCTCTCCCCCCCCCCCTCTCTCTGATGAATCACTGTGGTTTTCCCAAACTCCGGGAATCTCTTACATCCTCCGCATAGGCTTTCCCGATTCCATCCGTGGCTCCCGTCACAACTGAAGGGGAAGACAAACGAGGGGAGAGGGGGAAGACGAACGAGGGGAGAGGGGGAAGACGAACGAGGGGAGAGGGGGAAGACGAACGAGGGGAGAGGGGGTTTTAGTCAAGGGTAAACAAACACACTGCACACAAAACTGACCCCGAAAAAAAAACACTAAAAGCGCAAGAGCACACAGATTCCATTCTAGTCAACGTGGTCACAAGCCTATTTGTGTCAAGCAGTACTCAGTCAATGCATCAGACCTGGGTGAAATACATCAGCATTTAAATATTTGTATAAATGTCGTGAAAAATTATATGCCACATAAAAATGATGACATGAACAATGCATTCTGTGTCCTTCCACTGCCACCTGTGGTACGGTCATTTGAGAGAGAGAGAGAGAGAGGAGGACGAGCGAGAGAGAGAGAAGGACAGAGAGAGAGAGAGAGAGAGAAGGACGAGAGAGAGAGAGAGAGAGAGAGAAGGACGAGAGAGAGAGAGAGAGAAGGACGAGCGAGAGAGAGAAGGACGAGCGAGAGAGAGAGAGAGGAGGACGAGCGAGAGACAGAGGACGAGCGAGAGAGACAGAGGACGAGCGAGAGAGACAGAGGACGAGCGAGAGAGACAGAGGACGAGCGAGAGAGACAGAGGACGAGCGAGAGAGACAGAGGACGAGCGAGAGAGACAGAGGACGAGCGAGAGAGACAGAGGACGAGCGAGAGAGACAGAGGACGAGCGAGAGAGACAGAGGACGAGCGAGAGAGACAGAGGACGAGCGAGAGAGACAGAGGACGAGCGAGAGAGACAGAGGACGAGCGAGAGAGACAGAGGACGAGCGAGAGAGACAGAGGACGAGCGAGAGAGACAGAGGACGAGCGAGAGAGACAGAGGACGAGCGAGAGAGACAGAGGACGAGCGAGAGAGACAGAGGACGAGAGAGAGAGACAGAGGACGAGAGAGAGAGACAGGACGAGAGAGACAGGGGACGAGAGAGAGAGACAGAGGACGAGAGAGAGAGACAGAGGACGAGAGAGAGAAGGACGAGAGAGAGAGAGGAGGACGAGAGAGAGAGAGAGAGAGGAGGACGAGAGAGAGAGAGAGAGAGGAGGACGAGAGAGAGAGAGAGAGAGGAGGACGAGAGAGAGAGAGAGAGAGGAGGACGAGAGAGAGAGAGAGAGGAGGACGAGAGAGCGAGAGAGAGAGGAGGACGAGAGAGCGAGAGAGAGAGGAGGACAGAGAGAGCGAGAGAGAGAGGACGAGAGAGAGAGAGAGAGAGAGGAGGACGAGAGAGAGAGAGAGAGAGAGAGAGGAGGACGAGAGAGAGAGAGGAGGACGAGAGAGAGAGAGAGGAGGACGAGAGAGAGAGAGAGGAGGACGAGAGAGAGAGAGAGAAGAGGACGAGAGAGAGAGAGAGAAGAGGACGAGAGAGAGAGAGAGAAGAGGACGAGAGAGAGAGAGAGAAGAGGACGAGAGAGAGAGAGAGAAGAGGACGAGAGAGAGAGAGAGAAGAGGACGAGAGAGAGAGAGAGAAGAGGACGAGAGAGAGAGAGAGAAGAGGAGAGAGAGAGAGAGAGGAGGACGAGAGAGAGAGAGAGGAGGACGAGAGAGAGAGAGGAGGACGAGAGAGAGAGAGAGAGGACGAGAGAGAGAGAGGAGGACGAGAGAGAGAGAGAGAGAGGAGGACGAGAGAGAGAGAGAGAGAGAGGAGGACGAGAGAGAGAGAGGAGGACGAGAGAGAGAGAGGAGGACGAGAGAGAGAGAGAGGGAGAGAGAGAGAGAGAGAGGAGGACGAGAGAGAGAGAGAGAGAGAGGAGAGAGAGAGAGAGAGAGAGGACGAGAGAGAGAGAGAGAGAGGAGGACGAGAGAGAGAGAGAGGAGGACGAGAGAGAGAGAGAGGAGACGAGAGAGAGAGAGAGGAGGACGAGAGAGAGAGAGGAGGACGAGAGAGAGAGAGAGAGGAGAGAGAGAGAGAGAGAGAGGACGAGAGAGAGAGATAGGAGGACGAGAGAGAGAGATAGGAGGACGAGAGAGAGAGAGAGGAGGACGAGAGAGAGAGAGAGGAGGACGAGAGAGAGAGAGGAGACGAGAGAGAGAGAGGAGGACGAGAGAGAGAGAGGAGGACGAGAGAGAGAGAGGAGGACGAGAGAGAGAGCGAAAAAGAGAATATTTGTGAAAGATTGAGGAGGAAGAGGACTACCGGTACTGAGATGGCGGGGAGGAAGGGTGCAGCAGGACAGGCTCCTTGGCCTTCCTCTGCCACCCCGGTGCAGGCAGCCTGGCACTGCAGAGACAGCAGTAGCTTTATTTAGCCTTTACCTGCTGTCAGTGGGCTCAGTTGGCCCCTTTACCTGCTGTCAGTGGGCTCAGTTGGCCTCACCTCAGGTTCAAAATAGAACCAAGTGAGGCTGCCTCCCTCTCACCCTCAAACCGCAAGCTAGAGCAGCAAAATACTTTGTTTTCCAGCTCTCAAACTCTCCACCCACCCCCTCCCTCCTTCACTACACCCAACTCTCCACCCCCCCCCCCCTTCACTATACCCAACTCCCCACCTTCACTATACCCAACTCTCCACCCCCCCCCCCCCTCCTTCACTATACCCAACTCCCCACCTTCACTATACCCAACTCTCCACCCCCCCCCTTCACTATACCCAACTCTCCACCCCCCCTCCTTCACTATACCCAACTCCCCACCTTTACTATACCCAACTCTCCACCCACCCCTCCTTCACTATACCCAACTCCCCACCCCCCCTCCTTCACTATACCCAACTCTCCACCCCCCCTCCTTCACTATACCCAACTCCCCACCCCCCCCCTCCTTCACTATACCCAACTCTCCACCTTCACTATACCCAACTCTCCACCTTCACTATACCCAACTCTCCACCTTCACTATACCCAACTCTCCACCTTCACTATACCCAACTCTCCACCTTCACTATACCCAACTCTCCACCTTCACTATACCCAACTCTCCACCTTCACTATACCCAACTCTCCACCCATCCCTCCTGCACTATACCCAACTCTCCACTGCTGTTGCCTTGGTGATTAAAGCAGAGGAAGATGAGAAGCAGCCAGGCACGAGACCAGAGAGGAGGGAGGGAGAGAGATGACCATGGATCCTGGGACCAGCTAAAAATAGAACGGAGCGATTGAACAGAGGGGAAGTGAGGGAGAGTCTGTATGGACGACAGGGCAAGCTTCCCCTGGTTATTTTAACATTGTTTAAGAATTAAACTCAATGTTTGGAGCTCAAGGCATGTTCCTTCCATTCACTCAAATAAAAATTTTAAAAAGTGTCAATTTGAAGAGCCCCCATCAAATATATGCTAGGTTATGGAAGAATCTCTACTCATAGGACCTAACCTAGACGGCCTTGAATGGCATCCAACATCCTCATATCGTCAAGAAACTAAAATGTGGTTATAAAAATCCAAAAAAAAAGGTTTTTATTTATTTTTAAAATCACAATAAAAAAAGCCCTGCCTCTCAGTCACAGACAGCGGTGCTTCTGCTGCTGAATATTCTGAGCTAAAAAAAGAACTGCAGATTTAAAATAGCAGAAGGCTGCAACCTCGTCTAGAACAGTCGCTGCACAGAATACCAACGAGCTGCTGCTCCCAGCGGTTCTTCACACACCTCAGCATTCCTCGCCCCATCTTTCCTCTTACTTATGGACGGTTGGAAACACACACACCTTATTCATCTGTCTTACTTTTTTTTACAAACAATTTCATGGCTAACCCCTGGTTCTACAACCCCTGGTTCTTTAGTCTTAAAAATGTGTTGCATATTCTGTTCAGACCACCACTTTGTACAGCAGCATGCCTCCTTGGATAGGGGGGCACATGTCTATCTATATACATTACTGAACAATATCCAGACAGACGTCATCTCCTGGCCTGTATTTAGTGATGCAGCCATTGCTAAGAGGAGGCAAGGTGGAGGAACTGTGGTGAAATAGCTACATCTCTAAAAATGCAATGTTTTTCACACATCATAAATCCCATTTATGGCGTAAAGCTCAAGTCTCAGCCTGCATTTACACTTTAGCTTTTTTCCTCAAATTGCACATTTGCATTGATAAAGTGGCCAATATTGAATTAATATCCCAACTTTCAGCAATTATTTCTAAATAATGATTTACAAATGCAGTGTCAAAGATCCCTCCTCCAAAGCATATTTGTTTTTAGTCAATTGTAATAAATTCTAGGAAAATATTAACTTTTTTAAACTTGCGTTTCATTTTTTTGTTCTAAAAGATCCCCCTTCCTGTCATACTCGAAGCAGTCAGAAGAACACCGGTGTGGAACGTAACAATGTGTGTCAGTACATGACCTGAGAACGACCTCCTTCAACCAATGACAGAGAGAGGAGCGATCCACTTATGGTTACCAGTGTCCAACAAATCTGTCAACCACACCAGATATTACCCATGAGCCAATGCATTTCAATAAAAGGACTTGACAATAGAATAGTCTAAATAACCATTGTGTCGAGACAGAGCAGGTGTCGTGACAGAAAAAGACAGGGTGGGGGAAGCTCAGAACGGGACGAGGGGGGAGGGAAAGATGGTGAATATCGGCTTTTATGAATGGGAGGTGAACCCCACAGAAAGATGGTGAATATAGGTTTTTATGAAATGGGAGGTGGGGCTAGAGATATGCACCCTCTGTTACGTGATGCTGCTCCACAACACACACAGCGGTAAGTGTAATTTAAACAGAACACCCTGAGTCCTCTGCCTCCTCTATGAATGGCTCTAGTCTTCTTACATAATCAGGCCGTTCTCTCAGTCACCTCTGCGCCAGTGAGCAAGGGGGAAGAGCTGTCCAATAGCTATTCACAGTGTTTCTAAATAAGCTACATAATGCATGTCAAACTTGGTTGAAATGTTCCCACATTTATAATTTCCCTTTGCTGCAAACATGAGCAAACCAGGATAAGACTGCTATGCAGCAGGCCTTGACAGCTAGCCTGAAATCCAGACCCGTTTGGTGTTAACATTCCATTCCTTGTACTACGTGTCATTTGCCAAAGCACAGGAGTTGAACGTTAGCAAAACGTTTTGTCATGTGCTATTTATAATTTAATTTCCAGGGGTTTATTTTGATTTCAAAATGGGATTTCAATTATTCAATTACTTTCTGGAGCTAGTCCACTTCTGGGTGCGATAGCCGCAGCTGTGTTTTGCAGTCACATGGTCAACGCATGCCCTAAACTGGTGGTTGCACTTCAAAGATGGATGGACTCAAATATAATAATTAGGTGGGTGCTTACTCTTCTCCCATTTCACACATGTACCAGTGTGTCAATACACGTGTGAATTGGAAATGTGTTTTTTGCATATTCCACACATGCCAGGGTCTACCATAATCAACGGTGACCCTGGAGCAATTAGGGTTAGGTGCCTTGCTCAAGGGCACATTGACTGATTTTTCACCTTGTCGGCTCAGGGATTCGAACTAGAGACCTTTCGGTTACTCGCTCTAAGCTACCTGCCACCCCAAAGGTGGTAATCCTGATGTGGTAACCCTGTTGATGTAACCCTGATGATGTAACCCTGAATGGATGAATGGCCTTGCCCTAGCAATAAGGTTGGGTAAACATTAATGTAGCCTATTACTCACTTCTGTGAGGAAAGGCAGACTCATGCCATTCCTACGCAATACTGATGTGTTGTCTAGGAACCACAGAGTCCGCTGTGGGTTCCAAAGGACAATAGGGCTGGCCAGCCTTTCAGTGTTTCCCCTACATGCATTTAGCAGTGGGCACCCCCCAAAAAATAAATAAATAAAAACAATTAAGAGATTTACAGTAACATTCCTAAATATTTTTTCAGGATGGTAAAACGTTTTCAGTGTAAACTTAAACGACTAAAACCAGATATAAAGTACGTAGTAAAGTTAACAGAGCAATATCTTTTTTTATAAGATCTTTGAGAACTAGCCATTGCCAAAATAAAAACTAGACAGTCCGGGAGAATCTACAATTTTAAAAATATTATGGCATTGGGGCCCCATTGATTTAGTTATAATGTTAGAGTCACTCAGACAGCATAAACCACGGCAAAATGTGTAGAAGTGCAGGAAATGACATTTAAAAACAGAACATTTTTGTCTCTACAGTTGGCCTCTAAAACCGTGCCTGCCCCCCGGGTTAACTTTACCACCACTGCAGAAAAGAAATCCTAGGGGAAACACTGTAAATGTATTCTACTAGCTACAATGTTCTACTGATAGCTAGGAGAACTACATGTAGACTACTAGCTACAATATCCTACTGATAACTAGGACAAAGTATTGTCTGATTCACACTATAAACTGACCTGAACCATTCTGTAGTGGGTCGAGGGTCACTGGTTTTGAAGTACATGTAGGGCTACCCCATTACTAACTCTCAAACTCTAGGCGGCATTCTGACTTCTCCCTACAGTTTTGAGCCATTAGCTTCGCCCACGAATGGCTCATGTGAACTACAATTCATACACTGTGTTTTAACGTTTAGAAACGTCAATAATTAGCGCTTGAGATACGGCTTTCGAAACATATGGCTCTTATCTTTCATCAGCGACAAATACTTGAAATAAAATAAAACAAACACGCCATAAAGCAATGGTGAGGCCATGCAAACATTGTCTTTATATAAATATTGCTTGCTAGCTACTCACCTGCCCATTTCCCGAGTTTAGCAGGTGATACCAACCGTCCATTCCCCAGCACCCACACTCTGAACCCGGACAGCAACCGATATATTGAGCACACTGAGAAATAGGCCGCAGTCAGCGCACCGATCCAGAAGAGCGGTGTCTCCACCGCGCGTAGCAAAGCCTCTCCGGTTGACAACATGATATTTGCACAACGCACACGGCTTTCACAACTAACTTGTGAGATTAAATGTATGCGTTCATAAATTGCTGTCTACAATAAATGAATCTATTGCAAAAGCTTCTTGAACATGGTGCGTCCAGTCATTTTGAGCTCGTGCTTTTATACTTGGCTTTGCTTCCGCGTCTAACACTTCCGCATTCGCTGGTTTGCATCACTGATTTGTTGAGGTTGGAATCTGTCAAAACATGCTCCCTTTCGATTCGTTTATATTTGCGTCAAATTCGTGGGACAGCAATGACATGTTTTTAGACAGCCATTCTCATTCATTATTTGTAACTTTATGAACGAGGAAGGCGGGACAACACTTTCATGAAATCTGACTGGATGAATATTTTTGTTACCAGATTTTCAAATCTCTGATTGGTTTGTGCTGTAATTACTGTCCAAAGTAACAAACAGGACTTGGATTTTTGATGGGATTATTTCACTGGATCTGGCGACACCTGTATATAGTTTTCATTGTTATCTGTGCTCTATGTTCTGTGTTTTTTTTATTTGATAAAAAAAGTAATATATATATATATATATATTATTATTATTAATACTAGACTGCAGTGGAGAGGTCAAAAACGTAATGTTCCTCTGCATGCACATCACTGACGACCTGAAATGGTCCCTTCACACAGACAGTGTGGTGAAAAAAGCACAACAGCACCTCTTCAACCTCAGGAGGCTGAAGAAATGTGGCTTGGTCCCCAAGACCCTCACAAACTTTTACCATTGAGAGCATCCTGTCAGGCTGTATAACCGCCTGGTACAGCAATTGCACCCTCCGCAAACCGCAGGGGTCTCCAGAGGGTGGTGCGGTCAGCCCAACGCATCATCAGGGGCACACTGCCTTCCCTCCAGGTCATCTACAGCACCCGGTGTCACAGGAAGGCCAAAAAGTTCATCAAGGACCCCAGCCAACCGAGCCACGGCCTGTTCACCCCGCTACCATTTAGAAATGGAGACAGTACAGTACAGTTGCAGCAAAACTGGGACTGACTGTTGAATCAGACCGTTAAACAGGCTCTACTAGCTGGCCTCCGCCCAGTACACTGCCCTGAACCTCAGACACTGTCACTAGCCGGCTACCACCCGGTACTCTACCCTGCACCTTAGAGGCCGCTGCCCTAAGTACATAGAGTCATTGAACACTGGTCACTTTAATAATGTTTACATACTGTTTTAACCACTTTATATGTATCTACTGTATTCTACACTCTTAGAAAAAAAGGGTTTGAAAAGGGTTCTTTGCGGAGGGATAGGGTTCTACCAAGAACCGTTTTGATCAGAAGAACCCTTTTTGGAAGACAAGGGTTCTTTGTAAGTTAAATGGTTCTACCTAGAACCTTTAACATCCTAAGAACCGTTTTTAGAAGAAAGGGTTCTTTGATGATTCTTTGGAAGGCAAGAAGGATTCGTTGGAAGGCAAAAAAGATTCTACATAGAACCATATATAGTATTTCCCAGCATGCTCTATTGCAGGGAGATTTTCAGAATTGTTTGTTTTACTGTAATATCTGTGTTTTTGCATGTACATTGACTGGTTAATACATTTTATGCTACACAAAGATAAATAACATACAGTTTTCTAAACTAATCCTATCTGTTGGATTTATAGTACCCGTTACTGAGATGGTTGTTGCAGTTTAGATGATTGAGGTAATCTCAGTATTCAATCTTCCCTACCCTGGCAGTCATTCTGAATTCAGGTTGCGGGTGATTAACAATATCCTAACTCTGGCTGGATTCCAATAGGAATTACACATCACTTTGCAAGCCAGCATAATGTGATTTGCAGGCCTGATGTGGCCTGTAAACCAGGAGTTTCCTAACACCACTGTGTTAAGGTATAACTAGGCCCTCAAAGAAAAGCCTTATGATATACAGTGCATTCAGAAAGTATTCAGACCCCTTGACTTTTTCCACATTTTGTTAAGTTACAGCCTTATTCTAAAATTGATTAAATAAACAATTTCCCTCACCAATCTACACACAATACCCCAGAATGACAACGCAAAAACAGGTTTTTTGCTAATTTATTACAAATAAATGTTGAGTCTCATAGTCTCCTGTTTCCATTGATCATCCTTGAGATGTCTGGAGGAAACCTGGCACCATCCCTACGGTGAAGCATGGTGGTGGCAGCATCATGCTGTGGGGATGTTTTTCAGCGGCAAGGACTGGGAGACTAGTCAGGATCGAGGGAAAGATGAACGGAGCAAAGTACAGAGAGATCCTTGATGAAAACCTGATCCAGAGCGCTCAGGACCTCAGACTGGGGGCAAAGATTCACCTTCCAACAGGACAACGACCCTAAGCACACAGCCAAGACATTGCAGGAGTGGCTTCGGGACAAGTCTCTGAATGTCCTTGCGTGGCCCAGCCAGAGCCCGGACTTGAACACGATCTAACATCTCTGGAAAGACGTGTGCAGCGTCGCTCCCCATCCAAACTGACAGAGCTTGAGAGGATCTGCAGAGAAGAATGGGAGAAACTCCCCAAATACATGTGTGCCAAGCTTCTAGCGTCATACCAAAGAAGACTCAAGGCTGTAATTGCTGCCAAAGGTGCTTCAACAAAGTACTGAGTAAATGGTATGAATACTTATGTAAACGTTATTATTTATTTATTTTGTATTAGCAAAAAATTCTAAAAACCTGTTTTTGCTTTGTCATTATGGGGTATTGTGTGTAGATTGATGAGGGGGAAAAAACTATTTAATCCATTTTAGAATAAGGCTGTAACGTAAACATTTTTTGGGAAAAAGTCAAGGGGTCTGAATACTTTCCGAATGCACTGTATGTGATGTATTGCAATAAATAATACAATTTTAAAGGCTAATAAGGATGGTGGAACCATTCATAGAACCCTCCAAAGATAAAAGGGTTCTAGGTAGAACCCTTCATAGACGGTTCTAGGAAGAACCTTTAGAAGATAAAATTGTTCTTGGTATAACCCTTCATAGAGGGTTCTAGGTAGAACCATATACAGGGGGTTCTTTGAAATACCCCCCATATAGAGGGTTCTAGATGGAACCTCTGCAAAGGGTTCTACCTATCACCAAAAAGGGTTCCCCTATGGGGACAAACCGAAAAACCCCATATAGTTCTACTTTTTTCTAAGAGTGTAGTCACGGCTCATCCTATATAACTACTGCTATACACCCTATTTTATTCACAAACTGTCCATACTGTCTATACACACCATTCACATACATATATATTGTTTACAGTATAGTCCGGACTCAGGTCAGGAAGCTAATTTCCTGCAATTCTATCCATTTTGCTATGGGGTTTTGTACTGTGTATTTAAATACTGTATTCTCGACATAGCTCATTCTAATATTTCTACTACTGCATTTTGCTTACACTGTTTTTACACACCGCATATTTATGTATTTACTGGATTATTGACATAGCTCACTCTAATATATCTACTGCTGTATTCCTAGTATAAATTGTGTAAATTCTTCCAGTGTAGATACATTTAGATTGCATTTGGATTACTAGTGCTATTTGGGTTGTTCATTAGATTACTGTTACAGTGCTATTTGGGTTGTTCATTAGATTACTGTTACAGTGCTATTTGTGTTGCTCATTAGATTCGTTACAACATTTCTTGATTTCTTGTTGTTGTTTTTTTAAATTAATTACTTGCGTGTTTGACATTTTATTGCATTGTTAGGAGCTAGTAACATAAGCATTTCGCTGCACCCGTTATAACATCTGCTTAACTGTGTTGGCGACCAATAAACGTTGATTTAATTTGATTTAAAACCATTTATGAATGACTCGATATAAATACTTCAATATGTGTCATTCATAGGTCAATATCATATTTACAAAATATAGTAGACCCAGGACTAGTTCCTGATTTAAAATGTTTTAAAATGTCAATAGTAAACTATATTGAGCTTTCAAAGCATCTGAGCTGAATTTTACATGAGAGCACACTATGAGACTGCTTAATTTGATAAATATAATATAAACATGATCCTTGGAAGGTTTTATAGATACAGGGTAGGCAGTAGGCTACTTGAATAGATTGAAGTACTAGAATAGAATCTCAGTGTGTTTGTGTGTGTGTGTGTGTGTGTGTGTGTGTGTGTGTGTGTGTGTGTGTCATATCTCTTGTTAGAAAATAAGAAAAATATGAACATCTAAGAAGCACAGGTTGAATCGTAAAACGAATACAAAGGCTTAGCTTAATAAACGTATGAAAATCACATGCCAAGTGATGTTGCAGCGCTTTGGAATGTCTCATGTTGATTTACCTGCCCTGAATCCTAATATACTCATAAATATAACATATACTTTATATACTTTCTCTTTTGAACAATTAAATGTGTCAAGGGACTAGAAGATCTGCTTAATAACGCGTTTTTGTTTGTCTTTCGTTTCAACCCATAAAAATAAAATACAAAATGATTTCAGCACCACATCTTAACCGACAGCTCCCTTGCATGGTTTCTCCCCTCGCTTCCCTCAATATCCCTTGTAGTGAGTTGTTGTGATACTACTCTCACCTATATCTGATTTAAAATACATTCGCTTTAGTCTCTGAATTAAGGTTATAGTCTAGATGTAGATATATCGAACTTTCTCTCCCTCTAAACACTGCCAACAGACGTCCTTAGTAAAGGAAAATCTAGGAGGGTAAAATAATAAATATCTTATTTTATCTCCACTACAAACACAGTTGATTGACGTGAAATATTTGCTACTTAAATTTTAAAAGCGCATAGACTCACACCACATAATGTATTTCTTGATTACGTCTCCTTACTCGGCCTAATACAGGGGGGCATCCGAGCTGTTTGTTGGAGATCGTCTATGTTTATTTTCATATTACATGACTTCAAGACTATACAACTTGTATTTATACCACCCAATAAAAGCCTAAAATTACAATCCTACGCTTTTTTCAGATTGTTATCCAACTCCTCAACATCTTTTATTCGCTCATAAACGCTTTATGTGGAATGTCTTCATATTTCAGACATAATTAGAGGCTACCAAGTGCAAACACTTATATACAAAAGTCATAGATTAGGTGAATATTCTCTAGAATTATGTATATATTTTATAGATCAACTCCATGCTTTTTCAAATGTAGGCTAATAAGGTAACAACTTTTACAGGTTCTGAAAATTGCTTGTTTGCCAAAAGAAGCGCACAATGTTTAATTTTAATATTTTATTGCAACTTTAAGGTACAAATCTACAAGACAAAAATGTGTGACATATATTATACAAAATAAATGTACCTCTCCCTCTGAAGCAACATATAAAGCAATCAGTCACAAAGGAAAACCAACATGTAGTAATTTACATAAAGTCATAAACACATTCCACCACAGATAAGACCCCTTTCTCCAGAACTAAGCTGATACATTCTGCGTACATTCTGCATACACGGTGCCAGATCTCTTCTCAAGCATGCATGGTTCATGGCCTGTCTGCATTTTGTGTAACACAAAAAGTACAACAAGGAAGACCTTGCATGAATCAGTGATTGTGTTTTGTCTGTACTGACAAACAAATCCGTAACTACATATGAGAAAGGACACTGAGGTCCGGACCTCGGTAATTTGTTCTGATTTGAAGAAAAATAATAATCAAAATATATATTTTGTACACAAAGAAAATCAATTAGCCTACAGGTCATTTAAATATTGCACCCAGCGTTGAACGCTTATATTCTTGATCTGACTGAGTTATATTCGCGCCGTCCTCTTTGCGAAGGAGTGGAATCATGAACAGTGTTGGTTTGTTATGTTCGCCTGAGTCCCCCGGATTTGCCTTTTTAGCAGCACAATCACCACTCTTTCAAACCGCTAACTCTGCCCTCTCGCGGCACAGCGAACTACCCCAGCTCGCAGTAGGCTCTGCTGACAGCGTGTTAGCGAGATGCCGGACAAAAGGTTCTTTTAAAACTGGCCCGCCTTGTCTACAGACATCCCCCAAACAAACAAAAACGGAATGAGTGCACAACTGGTAAATATTCGCGTATAGATATGTCAGTCAGTTGGCTAGCTGCCGGCAGACTTATATTGCAGTAAAGTTGAAGGGCTCTAGCTAGTATTACTTAGCCAGCTAGAAGGATGAAGTAAGAAGCTAACGTTAAACGGAGCCTACCTCAGCAGGAGAAAAAAAATACTCTATTAAATTATCATAATAACTTTGCTTTACAGAGAGTGACGTGGCACTCAGTGGTGAGGCTGAGGCAGGCTGCAATGCATGCAGGAGGAAGCAGAGACAGAGAGAGTTAGGAAACTTGTGGTCGGGGCCCCATGTGGGGTCCCCTGAGAAAATCTGAACTAATCTTATCAAACAAGTTAGGAACTAAAAAACAACAACAATACAGTTCTAAAAATGTCATACGTTTTTTGTTTCGTTGCCGATGCTACGTGTCAGAAGTTAAAACCCAAACCCTGGTTACAGCCCTGCTGACAAAATGACAAACACTTTGTATTCTTTCCAGTCCAGACAAAACAATAACTCTTCAGACAGATGGTTTGAGCAGATATAGGACACATTATGCTCTCTCTCTCTCTATCTCCTCTCTCTCTCTCTCTCTCTCTCTCTCTCTCTCTCTCTCTCTCTCTCTCTCTCTCTCTCTCTCTCTCTCTCTCTCTCTCTCTCTCTCTCTCTCTCTCTCTCTCTCTCTCTCTCTCTCTCTCTCTCTCTCTCTCTCTCTCTCTCTCTCTCTCTCTCTCTCTCTCTCTCTCTCTCTCTCTCTCTCTCTCTCTCTCTCTCTCTCTCTCTCTCTCTCTCTCTCTCTCATAATTACATTTATTTGGCTGTGCACTATGAGGTCCAATGGCACTAAACCCTCTGAGCCCATAATTATAGAGCCAAATACACCAAAATGGAACAAGCACGGTCTAATTCCAGACTTGTTTACTGTGGATGGCAAACACACACACACACATACACAGGGCTAACCACACTCAGTCCATTAAAATTGTTTACAGACTCAATGTACCTGTCTGGACCTAAAAATAGAACACATCCTTGTTTTGAGATTGGGAGTAGAGAACTTTTGAGCATCTCAGTTTGTCTCTCTCTCTCGCTCTCGCTCTCTCCATATACATTATGACTGTGTCCATCTATATCCACAATCCAGCTAGCACATTTGGTTCCTTGGAAGATGTGGGAACCTATGTGTTTGGTTTCCCATTGGCTCTGGGAATGAAGCCATTTGTTTCCTTACTGGTAAAACCAAACGTTTTGTAAACGTTCTGAGAACGGAAGTGAAAATTCCGGCTGTTCTGCGAATGTAAATGTTTAAGTTGCAGGGAGTTTCTGAGAAAAGTTTTACTATGGTTCCCTGAAAGTTTTCCTTAGAGGTTTCATTAACGTTCTGAGAACGGAAATTATACGTTATTTGAAGATAATTAAATAACATTCTGAGAACATTCTCTAAATGTTATGAATGTCTGGAACCAAATGTAAAGGTTATTTAGAGGTTTTTGAATATATTCTAATAACACTGCTAGCTTAGGTTAACTGTATAGAACTCCAAGCACAGATAGGACACATGGACATTTATTTGCTTAGGCATTAATCATGCAAACACATTTATTTTTTATTGTGGCTCAGCGTCAGTGAGATTCAAACCTATAATCTTCTGTTTTCTATCCATGGAATTAGTCCTCTACACCAACAGGATGGAGCTAGCATGCTGTGTTTTTTTTAACTCATACAAAGCTGTTCATTTTAGTTTATTCAACCAGATGTCATTCCAACAGAAACAAGCACTCATTAAGATCAGGTGTGGCCAATTAGTGGGTGCAGCCAACACACCTGAACACACTTAACAAGATAGAGGATAGAGAGTTTGTTGATGCAAAGAACGGAATGTACATGGTTTTAAATAACATTCTTAGAACCTTCTTTGAACATTATTAATGTTTTCTTGGGGTTTTTATGGAAAGTTTTCTTAATGTTCTGAGAACATGACTTGAAATAGAACCATGAGGAAACCTGCAGAAAACATAATGCTGAAGAACTGAAATTCCCACAGAATAACGTTTTTTTTTCTTCAAGTGCCTTAAATGTGCTGAGAATGTTCCAAAGCCAAGCAACTATCCTGCACCATTCCCAGAAAGTTGTGGGAAAGTTGTAAACTAAATAACCATAAGACAACCACGCTCTCACCAAGCTCTAAGAAACGTATGCTTCTCAAAACGTTATGTGCTAGCTGGGAATGTCTCCATTTCTTCATTTCACCCCTGTGCTGCTCTCAACTGTGTGTCTGCATGATGTATGTGGGGGGGTTGAGAAATGAAGAAAGCAGAAGAAACATTTTGGTTGTTCGCTGGAACTAATGTTGTATTGTATTGTATTTCTCCATCTCTACTTTGTAGGACATATCTCTGCCTTCCTGTCTGTCTCCCTTCCAGCAGTTCCAACAGCTCCAGTGCCCTCCGTAAGTATTGGGACAGTGAAGCATTTTTTATTATTTTGGCTCTATACTCCAAAAGTTTGGATTTGAAATCAAACAATGACTATGAGGTTAAAGTGCAGACTGTCAGCTTTAATTTGAGGGTATTGTCATCCATATCGGGTGAACCGTTTAGAAATTACAGCACTTTCGGTACATAGTCCCCCCATTTTAGGCGACCAAAAGTATTGGGACAATTCATGTGTATTAAAGTAGTAAAAAGTGAAGTATTTGCTCCCATATTCATAGCACGCAATGACATTTTTTACATTTTACATTTTAGTCATTTAGCAGACGCTCTTATCCAGAGCGACTTACAAATTGGTGCATTCACCCTATAGCCAGTGGGATAACCACTTTCCAATTGTTTGTTTTTTTTTGGGGGGGGGGGGGGGTAGAAGGAATGACTACATCAAGCTTGTGACTTTACAAACTTGATGGATGCATTTGCTGTTAGTTTTTGGTTGTGTATCAGATTATTTTGTGCCCAATAGAAATGAATGTTAAATTATGTATTGTGTCATTTTGGAGTCACTTTTATTGTAAATAAGAATCGAATATGTTTCTAAATAATAATCCTGAATGAATCGTGAATAATGATGAGTGAGAAAGTTACAGACGCACAAATATCAAACCACCAAGACATGCTAACATCTCACCAAAACCAAAACAAACAGCAAATGCATCCAAGAAATGTATAGAGTCACAAGCTTGATGTAGTCAATACCAAATACTTTACTTTTTACTACTTTAATGCCCATATGAGTGAATTTGTCTCAATACTTTTGGTGTTCTAAAATGGGGGAACTATGTTCAAAAAGTGATAGAATTTCTAAACGGTTCACCCGATTATGGATAACAATACCCTAAAATTAAAGCTGACAGTCTGCACTTTAACCTTATAGTCATTGTTTGATTTCAAATCCAAACTTTTGGAACAAATAAAAAAATACTTCACTGTCTCAATAATTACAGAGGGCACTGTGTATGTCTGTTCATTATCCAAACCAATATGACATGTACCCAGTCCTCAGGGGTTGTTGGATCGTCCTTTAGCCAATGTCACCGTCAGGCTCTCATAAGGATACAACATAATATGGTGGCATTAATGTTCAGGTAGACAGAACAGAGTTCTAACTGTTATCCCAAGACTGTGTGAATGGTAAACACATGTTTGTGGTGATCATGGCAAGACACAAAGAGGGGAGGAACTGACAGCGTTTTAGCAACATGAAGTCTCATTAAAATGTGTTCATATACACCCCCAGGATGAATATGACACCTTTTTTTTGGGGTTACATTTTCTGACAAGCGAGCACTTAGATATGGTCATTTTCACATTTTCATAAATTCATATAATGTTTGGGAATGACGTATAGTAAGGCATTTGTGAAAATTCTATATCAATATAGAGTGGGAAAGCGGCTGTGTGTTTGGACAATGAATAGACACTGCAGTAAATAAAACCTAATGAAAACACCTGTCTCGTCCTGGACCGGAGTCCACGCAGACCGGTGTGCCATGGCCAATCAGAGCTACAGTAGGCCTTTATGCAAATAAGCAATTTGCCACATGGGCCTGCCATCATTCACTTTAAACTGGACTGTGTTTTTACAGGCAGTAGCAACAGCGTGACTTTAGATCATTAGAACGCATTCGCCAAAAGCCACAAAATACACCTGAATGGATTTCTGCAAATATGTAAATACGATGGGAGTCCTCTTAGATGTGGGTACTTTACAGTCCTTTTGATCAAACAACCATGAACAGGTAGGCTGTCTCTCTCAGTTGCCTATGCACATCAGCAACTACAAGATCAACAACTGTTGCTAGCCAGAGCGAGATGAGCTAAAATCTAACAAGGGAACATTAGATAAACCCTCTCAAACTTTTTCAGCTTGTAGTTGTCTGTCAAAATTGCACTGATAAACGATGGGAAACAGTAACCTGTTCGTCCTTCTGCAGCCTGCCTGCCAATGCATGCTGGTCCCAACCCACGTTTTGACAACTGAATGGGAACTTGCCTGCCCGCCCATTTGATCGATGCCAAATGCATTTGATTGACAGCTAAGGTTGCAGAGAGCACACTGCACTATTGACACTGGTCTGGACACTCTGGCCAAGGGTCGATCCCAGCGTTCCTCACAAGTGCAGTCAAGCACCCCAAGCTAACTGGCTAAAGTTGACAAGCTTGCTAGCTACTTCCAAACTCAAATGAGAGAACACCTCACTGACTATTTTACTCAACCTAGCAGAGCTGGTTAGGCTGTTTACATGTTATGTTATCTAGAGCATTAGTGACTGACTGTGCTGCTGGCAACAATTTAATTACTTTACTAACACCAGTCATGTTCAGCAGGTGTTGCGCGTTCGTAAATTAATCCGTTTTTCTGCGCTTTGGCACGCTCAGACGAGTGCTCTGAAATCAGAGTAGATAGCCAGAGTAAATGTACGAATGCAAGAGATATGCTAACTGGATAACAGTTGTTCAAGTTCAGCATAACTAGCTAGCTAGCAAAACGATTCACATTTCTTGCTAGCTAACCAAATGACTCCTGCATCTCTGCAAAATTATATGAGGAGAAAAAGTGTATTGGTAAATTATATTAATCATGCATTGAACTGCATCCGTTTTTTCTGCCAATAATGCTTTACTGTACGTCATGGAATTTTGAGTCAAATAGAACCTATTCTTTTAAACCTCTTATACAGTTGGCTTTGTAGCATAAACTGGGGATTTGATATTTTTTTTACTGATATTATGATTGCCTGTTTGTTTCATATCTACAAAGTAGTTAAAACGCAGTCAGTTCCACTTGAAGTGGAGCTAGACTCATGAGAGCATTTCCCTCATAGTCACACACTCTTCATAGAATACATTGGTGAGGCTCAGCACACCTGCCAGAAGACCATAAGGACAACTGATATGTAACTCCAAGACTCCCAGTGGGTTAGAGCACATTCATATCGGACCAGGTTAGATGGGGAGGGGTGAAGTAGTGGTTCAGTAGGGGGGTGACGGGGGTCTCAAAATATCCCACAATACCTTGTGGCATGCAAATGAGTCCTTATAGACTGAGAAGGGGTCAGTATTCATTTTGCTCAGCACTTGAGGAAACCCTTAAAATAACGTAGCAGCCATCTTACCCTGCGACAACACAAACCACTAACCAATCTAATAAACAATGTAATTAAATACAAATGTAACTGTCTCCAACTTGGATGACTGTAATCAATTGATTAGTGGAAACAGGTGGGTTAGTGCTGTGGTGAAACAAAATCCTGCACACCCAGGACCAGAGTGGGGGATCCCTGGTCTAGATGAACTTGGGAAACAAGCACCTTGCCTCCAGAGGAGGCTGGTGGGAGGAGCTATAGGAGGATGGACTCATTGTAATGGCTGGAATGGAATAAATGAAACGGTATCAAACAGATGGAAACCTCATGTTGGACTCTGTTCCATATGGAAACCACATGTTGGACTCTGTTCCATATAGAAACCACATGTTGGACTCTGTTCCATATGGAAACCACATGTTGGACTCTGTTCCATATGGAAACCTCATGTTGGACTCTGTTCCTTATAGAAACCACATGTTGGACTCTGTTCCATATGGAAACCACATGTTGGACTCTGTTCCTTATAGAAACCACATGTTGGACTCTGTTCCATATGGAAACCTCATGTTGGACTCTGTTCCTTATAGAAACCACATGTTGGACTCTGTTCCATATGGAAACCACATGTTGGACTCTGTTCCTTATAGAAACCACATGTTGGACTCTGTTCCATATAGAAACCACATGTTGGACTCTGTTCCATATAGAAACCACATGTTAGACTCTGTTCCATATGGAAACCACATGTTGGACTCTGTTCCATATGGAAACCACATGTTGGACTCTGTTCCATATAGAAACCTCATGTTGGACTCTGTTCCTTATAGAAACCACATGTTGGACTCTGTTCCATATAGAAACCACATGTTGGACTCTGTTCCATATGGAAACCTCATGTTGGACTCTGTTCCATATGGAAACCTCATGTTGGACTCTGTTCCATATGGAAACCTCATGTTGGACTCTGTTCCATATGGAAACCTCATGTTGGACTCTGTTCCATATGGAAACCTCATGTTGGACTCTGTTCCATATAGAAACCTCATGTTGGACTCTGTTCCTTATAGAAACCACATGTTGGACTCTGTTCCATATGGAAACCTCATGTTGGACTCTGTTCCATATGGAAACCACAGGTTGGACTCTGTTCCATATGGAAACCACATGTTGGACTCTGTTCCTTATAGAAACCACATGTCTGACTCTGTTCCATTTATTCCATTCCAGCCATTACAATGAACCCATCCTCGTATAGCTCCTCCCACCAGGCTCCTCTGCTTGGTTCACAGTTGAACTTTGAACCCCCACAAAAAAAAAAGATCCCAGTGATACCTGTTGTGTAGCCTACAGCTAAATTAGTTGGAGCAGATTTGTCATTTTTCTAAGGCAACCTGTCCTACCTTATGGAATACATGTCCTAGGTGTGATGTTGGGACATTTAACCAACATCTAATTATCTGCTCCATCTAAGTAAGTTATTCTCTCACCAAGTGAACGCTAGCCCCTTTTTACTTCTAGAATGTTCCTATATTACAAATGCAAAGAAGAGAGAAGAAATCACCCATTCATAATCAACATTTTATTCAAACAGCAAACTCATACAATGCTCCCAAATAACTGTGTTTTGAGACTACGTAACTCATCTACAAACGTGAGAGATACAATTGAACTGCAATCTAATATTAAAACATCAGACTGCAACATTTACCACATGTAACATGTGTCTCTCTGTTTTGCTTTTCGTTTTATATTGATGTGTACTTTCTATAATTACAGGGCTCTTCTGTAAAAGAGACCTTGGTCTCAGCATGACTCCCTGTAAAAAAGAAAAGGTGTAACGTCAAGTAAAATGAATGTCATATTAACAGCCATAAATCTATATCATTTGACAAATGCCTGAAAGAAACCAGTTTTCTGAAGTCATTATAACACTACTAAGGTGGATGTTGTGTTGTTTCTCCTCTCAGGTAACCTGTATGCGTCACCGCTACACACTTTCCTACTTTCCTGTTGTGTACACTACATACATTTACATACATTTGCTTTAAACACGATCAATGATATACCTGTAAACTGTGATCTGACAAACACTCATATTTCAGTATTCTATAGATTTTCTATAGAAAGTTAAAGTTGAGCATCCACAATGATAGGAAAGTTATCCAACTCGTGTGTGTGTGTGTGTCCTGTAATAGGGATTTCCTATTTTCCTGAACTATAGGCCTATACCACAACATGCTCATGAAATCACAACAATGCATGCAGATTTTGACTCCCCAAATTCCTTCTCTACTGACTAGGGAGATGTTTGACGACAACAACAACAAATACAACAACAATTAACATCTGTAATAATATGACAATAATAATATCACTCATCAATAAATACAATACATTCAATTCGGCGACTGAGTCCTCCACAAATGCTTTTTGGGGTAAGGGCTTCCCAGATTGATATTTATGAACAGCAAGCCCAGACCGCAAAAAGAGTCGTGACAGACAATCTATGGGTCCAGATCCACATCACTCCACGAACTACTGCCGTAAAAGAGTCTTCCACTGTCTCTCATCCACACCAAGTGCATCTGTCCAGCAATTGGCACAACACTCACAATCTATCCTTGCCTTCAAGGTTCTTGCGTGGGGAAATCCGACATTGCAACCACATTCGACTAACCATATCAATTCACATTAGGCTACAGAAAACACTGTTTTATTTCTAAACCAGCAACAATCGCGGTGTGTGTACATCCTCTTACTCGTAATGTCGCATGATGGAGAGCCGATCTCTAGTTGTCTGCCGATAGCTGTGCACAAGGAAGAACGCTGCTCCGCTCCAACACACCGTAAATAGAGAGCAGCGAAGGCTTTCATTGGAGAGAACAGAACTCGTCATCTACCAATCGCCATTAATCTCTATAGGGACCCCCCTTATCCAACAAAAAAAATACGAAAAGGAAAATTAACTGGTTTCCCCACCGTGAAAAAAGTAACGGGACAAACCATTTTCCATACAGTAGCCTATGCCTTGCCAAAGCCCAAATAAATGTGTGCAAACATGGGGAGCTTCTGAAACAAACAAGTAAATGTACAATCAAATGAATCTGATCCAACCAAAGGAGCTGTTTGATGGTGAGAAACATAGCCCTAATGTTGATAATGGATAATTACATCATCTGACAGCATAGCCTACTATTCATCCCACATTGACACATGTAAACTTCCCCTAACCAAATATTTACTCAACCATCAACAGCATAGCCTACTATTCATCCCCACATTGACACACGTAAACTTCCCGTAACCAAATATTTACTCAACCATCAACAGCATGAACCATCACTATTCATCCCACATTGACACATGTAAACTTCCCCTAACCAAATATTTACTCAACCATCAACAGCATAGCCTACTATTCATCCCACATTGACACATGTAAACTTCCCCTAACCAAATATTTACTCAACCATCAACAGCATGAATCATCACTGGACAACCCACATTGATGGGAATAGCACTTACTTATAGGTCTAACATTACAGATTCCGATGATCATCCACATTTAGACCAAGGCTGGGATTCATTCTGATCCGCGGTATCTGCGTCATTGCGCGCTTGACATTTAAATGAGCCGGCATCTGCAGCGTTTACCTTGAATGGGATTGAATCCCTGCCTAAATTGTCTTATTTCTAGTTCAAAATGCCAATATCTAGACTGGTGGACTAGGGGACTACAGGGCACGATATTAGGATAACCCATTGGCTACCCCTTTTTATATCGCACCCAAACATACATCCTCTATAGCCTACAGTAGCCTATTCAAGTTGGAGACAGTCACCAGTTGGTGGCACGAAAAAAAAAGAGCAGGTTATTCGATAAATTCGATCCATTTAAACCCAAAAGTTCCCGTACGCTACGGCCCATCTCTTGCGCGGGTTTCATTGGCCGTGACTTTAATTTGTGGCCGCCTCCAATCGGTCACGAATCCTTCCATCTGTCTCGAGCACACCGTGGCAGCCGCCTCTGACGCAGTACGCGCGTTACTCACTTTGGCAGTCACGACTCGAGAAGCGTCGCTCTTTCCACTGAAAAACGAACGCCAGAATTTAATTACTGAGGGCGGTTCTCCTCAGCTCTGCCCATCTTTGGCCAAAATGGTCCACAGAGCTAATGTTGATGTAACATAGAGCCATTCCTGTATTTTTGTTCCTCAGCCAAAACACAAAATTATGATAACATTCGTGGGGCACAATGTCTTAGTTACCCACTATAGCCTAGGAATGCTACACTGAACTGTCAGACACACATTTTAAAACAATTAAAACGTTTCAAGATGAATCCTCACATCAGAGTATTGGACCCATATCCATTCTAAGCATTATTCAAACATGGCCTAATGACGTCATCAGTCAGTGGTTGCATGAATAGCTTAGGCTATAGACTATGCCTACTTAACGATGGTTCAACCACACAAATCAAATGATTTATGCATCAAGAATCCAACTAAAATTGTCACTGGAGACATGGACGTCATTCAGTTAAGGTGTAGCCTAAACCACGAATGAATGTAGCCTAGAATATGACGGGGAAATAGCAGTTGACGTAAGTCTGCTATCTGAATCTAAGAGGTGGCGCTATCCAGACCAGATGTGAGAGCAATATAATTCCAAACATAGACAACTCCTCCCATAAAGTCAGCCTGGAAACTTTCTTCTTTCAAACTGAGTAGAATTTCCGTATGCTATTGGTCACGCTGTAGCCCCCATTGGCGTTCCAAACATTTCAGCAGCACCCCGAGTGGACAGCTCTCGACCGCCTTCACTTTAGTTATGTGCAGCTGTAGCGCATTTGACTCTTTCCGATTCTTGTCAAAAAATTCTAATTAAGTAGCCTAATTGGGATACGTTTCCTTCGTCCCAGGGAGACGTTTCCATACATTCGTATGTCCTCGCGGAAAGGGACATTTCAGCCATATGTGAGAGCTCAACAGCGCCGACTTGCTGTAAGGGTAATTCCCCGACTGCAAAGAAAAGCTGGTTTGATTTTCATTAAGCATACATCAAGCGCTCACATTTCACCCCAAATCACTCAGACCATTATTCCAAAGTCATCGTTGTTTACGTAGACAACAAACAAGGTATGCCATACATAACCTAAATACTTTGGCTTCACACCGCTAATCAACAGTCGAACGTATTAATGCATCCTTAACTGAAAAAATAAATGCACCGATCACTCACCAATGCGCGAACCCCTCGCTGAAAGGGGAAATGCGTTTCATTAACATTATTTTCAAGTGCAACAAAACAACAGAGAAATATCTTATAACAGTGCAAAATCAGCTACTGTTCTTGATTCTTACACTAAGTGTACACACTGTACTATTGAATGGTGTGCCTTTTATACGAGTGATGCCCCCTATCTATTTCTGGATCACGAGCCAACCCCGTTGCTATTTTTAGCTCGCATTGAGAGAAAAAAAGAAACCCTCACAGAGGTTCCTCGGAGGAATTTCAAGCGTAGGGCTGAACATGCGCGTTCATATTTCCCCTCACCCTGCACACACTGTATAAATGCGCGTTCCCATGTCGTTTTAAACCACTATAATAAACTGGTGCACATGACACGACGCCCTTATTGCTTTCATTGCATTGCATGAGAATACAGAGATTCCTGTCAATGTAGTCTCTCATTTATCCTACACATTCTTTGTTTTATTTTTCATGCTCTCTCTCTCTCTCTCTCTCTCTCTCAACTGTCTCCACCTCTCTCTCTGTCTCTCTGTCTCTACCACTCTCTCTGTCTCCACCTCTCTCTCTATCTCTCTGTCTCTACCTCTCTCTCTCTCTCTCTCTCTCTCTCCATCTCTCTCTCTCTCTCTCTCTCTCTACCTCTCTCTCTCTCTCCATCTCTCTCTCTCTCTCTCTCTCTCTCTCTCTACCTCTCTCTCTCTCTCCATCTCTCTCTCTCTCTACCTCTCTCTCTCTCTCTCTCTCTCTCTCTCTCTCTCTCTCTCTCTCTACCTCTCTCTCTATTCGTTTAGTCTTCCCTCCCTTCTCTCTTTCATGTCAGTGGGAGCTACAGCCCACGCAACAACTCTCACGCACGCACGCGCGCCTACACAAACACACAAACACACACACACACAGGACACATGAATACACACGACCACAAAACACACGCCCACTTTCTCTGATGGAAGATAGCTTTCCAAATATATTCCTCAGTCACAACAATGGTAGCCTATATTACTGTCTTAATATAGCCGGCAAGATGTATCTTTTTTTTTTTTTACCGAGCAGAATGCTGAAACGCGTGGTAACGGAGCGGCGTGGGGCGTCCGATGATGCTATTTTTAGCTCCCATGCTCAATATGCTTGGCGCTGCGGGTTTCTCTCTTTCTGATGTAGGCTCCAAAACATAAACACAGAACAGATTATAGGCAGTCATGCGGGACCAAGGTATACGTGAAGAATGTTACAGTTATGCCTATAGACTATCAAACATATGCACAAAATAATAATTCAATGAAATATAGGTTTGCTCATTCATTTTTACACGGTTCAATATCACAGGTGTAATTGTGTGGTTGGTTTATTATTACAATGGTTCAAAGGCTGACTGTATAATTGAACGAATGGATATGTCTCAATAGTCCGATAGCTTCCTTCCTATCTCTCCTTTCCTCCATGATCACATGTGGCAGGAAGTGACAGGTGAACGCAACGCAATATGGTGGAAACTTATGAAGTCCTTTCACTTATTAGTGGAATAATTGCTTCTCGGTGTCTCGGAACAGGAGACAAACATGAGTATAAAGACAGCCAAGTCGAGAGTTTGGGACTATAAGGTTCTATCTGCATTTTTGTCAAAATGTAGTTTTTGTCATAGCCTTGTTCTGTTTAATGTTCTCTCCCTATATAGTACTCTAAATACCCGAATCCATGTTGTTAAGTCCAAAATAATACAACAACAAAAAAATTCTGACACCATTCAAACCAATGAGGGTTCGGAACTTTAAAGCCAATGATCTCACAATCATCTATTTGCAGATAGAACCTTCTCGTCCCAAGCTCTCGAAATGTTGTTCTTATATCTTTTAGATGGTGCCCCACATTTAGGAAATGCTTTTTACCTGCATGATACTTCATTTTGTAAATCAGTAGGTAGCCATCTCAATTACCTAATGCGGTGTCCCCTCCTTGTTTCCTGCACTGACACTCAAGACCTCCAGAAGCCGGATCAATCAGGCATCCCCCCATATACAATATATTGGCTAACCAGTTTTAAAACCCGGAGGAGAGGAGGCCACAATTGAGAGGTACATGATGGACAGCTGCTGGTGCTGAAAAGAACAGGGCTCTCTGCCTTATGGATTGCACTTAATGGGAGACTAAGCCGGGGGAACCATAATGGACAAAAGCACACATTGGTCTATTGAAGCGTGTAAGCCTACAAGTTGCCTTGCATTGTCAGCTAAGATCACATTGATTGCTGCCAGTAACACAGAGATGCGTCCTTAAAGAGATACCAGCGCCTCTCATTCTTAGGCTGCACTGACATGAATAGTGTGGTGTGGGCATTCTACAGCCTACTGTGTTTTTTTGCTTATGCACGGATAATGGCTTATACATTTAAAAAACAAATGCAGAGTTAATCGAACAATTACCACCACATATAGGCCTAACTGATCTTTCCATGACGTGCGTATAGGGTCCTGGGGTCGACTTGGAATTACAAACTGGGTGGTTCGAGCCCTGGATGCTAATTGGCTGACAGTCGTGGTATATCATATAATTAACATATAGCCTTTATGCAGTGCAAGACATATTTTTGGTTAATCTTGATGTTGTGCTGTAATGTCCAACATCCGGTAATGTCCTAGCTGCAACTTACATTTAAGGTCTGGTAAGAGAAACGTGATGCAGGTGTAAAAGCAATCGTTATGATCAGAGAGGTCTATCCCTTGGCCTCACTGCCTTTCTCTAATGCTATTGTGCTCTATTTGGCTGTTAAACATCTAGAAACAATGTTGACTTTTGTAGAGGTCTACAGATAGAAATGTCATGAATAGAACTGACATGATCAGAGAGGTTCTAGAATGTAGATTACACATTTATATCTAAACGTTGAAGCATCTGATAAATGGCTTTGTCCTGTTGCTGTCTACGGCTGCCTTTACACAGGCAGCCCAGTTCTGAGCTCATACCCAATTATTGGCAAAATAGCTGATCTGATTGGTCAAAATACCAATTAGTGGAAAAAGATCAGAATTGGGCTGCTTGTGTAAATACAGTCAATAGGTTCTGAAACCACTTCGTGCACAGCAGGCCCTGTCCATGGTTCTGAAACCACTTCGTGCACAGCAGGCCCTGTCCATGGTTCTGAAACTCCTTCGTGTACAACAGGCACTGTCCATGGTTCTGAAACCCCTTCTTGCGCACCAGGCACTGTCCATGGTTCTGAAACCCCTTCGTGTGCACCAGGCACTGTCCATGGTTCTGAAAGACATTCGCGTA
This sequence comes from Coregonus lavaretus, assembly GCF_964263955.1. Lineage (NCBI taxonomy): Eukaryota > Metazoa > Chordata > Actinopteri > Salmoniformes > Salmonidae > Coregonus > Coregonus lavaretus. Next base: position 33,785,484 of record NC_140024.1, read on the forward strand.
CAACGGGCGCTGTCCATGGTTCTGAAACGCCTTCCTGTACAACAGGAACTGTCTGGTTCTGAACCGCTTCCCATACAATGGCACTGGGTAAATCCGGGCCTCGTGGACTACATAATGCAACAAAAATGCATCCTTTCCCTAACTGATTTAGACCTGGGATTCCAGGTGAGTAGACTCCACGGTCAATCAATGACATGAATTAATCAGTATGGGTGAAAAAAGGACAACACCAACAGCACTGTGGACCTCAACCGAAATAGTCCTTCCAGACCCAAATTGACTTCATAGGAAAAACGTACAAAACTGTAAGGATAACCTAGGACAACATTGCATACAAAATGTCGCTGTCCTGTTGTTACTTGATAGAGATGAATTTGTATTTGTATTTTAAAAAATTTTAGTCATTTTAGCAGACGCTCTTATCCAGAGCGACTTACAGTTAGTGAGTGCATACATTTTCATACTAGCCCCCCGTGGGAAACGAACCCACAACCCTGGCGTTGCAAGCGCCATGCTATACCAACTGAGCAACAGGGGCCTTAAATCTAACACTATCTTCTTTCTGTCAATACATTCTCTTCAGCTATTACCGCACATGTGACAAGTTTCATTTAGAAATGTCTCCTCTGATTGTCCATTGGGCATAGCGAATGTGTAGATAGTTACAGCACAAAATACCTCGTTAAAAGCGTACAATACAACATGCCGACCAAAACTAACATACAGGCTATATACAGATGTGTGACGGTCGTGACTGAGAAGGGCGGCAACTGGGCGGAATCATAAAGAAAAAAATGAATGATTGAATGGCAATGCGGGGAAGTTGACTAAAAGTGAAAACACAAAACTTCCATATTATGTGCACAGCAGTTTACAGTTTATTAGATGCAGGTAAACTATTTATTGCTTTTACAGTTGTATGAAGCCCTGCAGCTATCAGTGAAACGGAGCAGACACTCAAACTGAAAATATAGGAATGCCAGCGTCTTCACAAATAGTCCAGCTTGCACGCCGGTTCTCTGTTTTCTATATCTGATACATTGTCTGTGTGCGTTCACAATCACCATGTCCCTCGTATCTCCTCACCCGTATATATCTCCTAACATCAATGATCATTTATTTTTGGATCCGGCACCAGTAATTCACAAAATTAAAACTGTAGTTTGAAGTCCCACAACAGAGAGAACGTGCCCGCCTTTTAACGGAGAAATCACATACCTTCTCAAATGGCACAACTCTAATTCACTGCGCAACCAGTGGCTCCGTGACTATGGGAAGTTCCTTCTGGGAAGAGTTGATCAAAGGAGGAAAGTAGCCTATATTAGCCGATAGCTATATAAATCCCCTCGCATTTGGACGAAGGCGTTCCCTGTGTGTGTGTGTGTGTGTGTTGAGCGGGGTGGCAGAGTGCTAGGAGGATACCCAAAGGCTGTCCGTGTCAGGGAGTGCATGTGTACATAAAGATTACGCACCAGATAAATAAATATGTAAATGATTCCAACTACCCTCTTGGTATGTTAAAGCTCACAACATTTATACATTATTTTGATATGCAACCAAATAATGTCGCATTTTTACCTTTGAACTATACTTATTTGCTTTATTACCACAAATTGAAAGCATGGCTTCATAGGCTCTCATTGATAAAGCTTGGTTCCTGAAGACTACCGTCTCAACCACCAGTCTGCCAGTGTTCTACTGACCCGCATTGACGTCATTGCGTCATTAGGTATCCCTTAGAAACACAGACGTTCAAAAATAGTATCAAATTAATTCAGCTTGCGAGAAAGGAGGGCGGGCGGTTGGGAGGAATATGGGGTGCTGAAAGGAACATGGGGTGCTGAAAATGCATGTGTCTCTTAGCCACCACAAAATAAAATGCATTGGACCTTGTGAATTGTAAAATATTGGGACATCATTTTCAGGATGAAAATGGTAGGCTACAGGGCGGTGACATTAGGCAACATAACGCAGCCCAGTTCTTGCTTTGTAGCTCTCCATGGTTCTCTATCTGCTTCACATGCAATAGAACAGACCAGGGTAATAGAACACACCAGGGTAATAGAACAGACCAGGACAATAGAACAGACCAGGACAATAGAACAGACCAGGGTAATAGAACACACCAGGGTAATAGAACAGACCAGGACAATAGAACAGACCAGGGTAATAGAACACACCAGGGTAATAGAACAGACCAGGGTAATAGAACACACCAGGGTAATAGAACAGACCAGGGTAATAGAACAGACCAGGGCAATAGAACAGACCAGGGTAATAGAACAGACCAGGACAATAGAACAGACCAGGGTAATAGAACACACCAGGGTAATAGAACAGACCAGGGTAATAGAACACACCAGGGTAATAGAACAGACCAGGGTAATAGAACAGACCAGGGCAATAGAACAGACCAGGGTAATAGAACAGACCAGGACAATAGAACAGACCAGGGTAATAGAACAGACCAGGACAATAGAACAGACCAGGGTAATAGAACACACCAGGGTAATAGAACAGACCAGGACAATAGAACAGACCAGGACAATAGAACAGACCAGGACAATAGAACAGACCAGGGTAATAGAACAGACCAGGACAATAGAACAGACCAGGACAATAGAACAGACCAGGGTAATAGAACAGACCAGGACAATAGAACAGACCAGGACAATAGAACAGACCAGGGTAATAGAACAGACCAGGGCAATAGAACAGACCAGGGTAATAGAACAGACCAGGACAATAGAACAGACCAGGACAATAGAACAGACCAGGGTAATAGAACAGACCAGGGTAATAGAACAGACCAGGGCAATAGAACAGACCAGGACAATAGAACAGACCAGGGCAATAGAACAGACCAGGACAATAGAACAGACCAGGGTAATAGAACAGACCAGGGTAATAGAACAGACCAGGGTAATAGAACAGACCAGGGTAATAGAACAGACCAGGACAATAGAACAGACCAGGACAATAGAACAGACCAGGGCAATAGAACAGACCAGGACAATAGAACAGACCAGGACAATAGAACAGACCAGGGTAATAGAACAGACCAGGGCAATAGAACAGACCAGGGCAATAGAACAGACCAGGACAATAGAACAGACTAGGGTAATAGAACAGACCAGGGTAATAGAACAGACCAGGGCAATAGAACAGACCAGGGCAATAGAACAGACCAGGGTAATAGAACAGACCAGGACAATAGAACAGACCAGGGTAATAGAACAGACCAGGACAATAGAACAGACCAGGGCAATAGAACAGACCATGGTAATAGAACAGACCAGGACAATAGAACAGACCAGGACAATAGAACAGACCAGGGTAATAGAACAGACCAGGGTAATAGAACAGACCAGGACAATAGAACAGACCAGGACAATAGAACAGACCAGGGTAATAGAACAGACCAGGACAATAGAACAGACCAGGACAATAGAACAGACCAGGGTAATAGAACAGACCAGGGTAATAGAACAGACCAGGGTAATAGAACAGACCAGGGTAATAGAACAGACCAGGGTAATAGAACAGACCAGGGCAATAGAACAGACCAGGGCAATAGAACAGACCAGGGCAATAGAACAGACCAGGACAATAGAACAGACCAGGACAATAGAACAGACCAGGGTAATAGAACAGACCAGGGTAATAGAACAGACCAGGGTAATAGAACAGACCAGGACAATAGAACAGACCAGGGCAATAGAACAGACCAGGACAATAGAACAGACCAGGACAATAGAACACACCAGGGTAATAGAACAGACCAGGACGATAGAACAGACCAGGGTAATAGAACACACCAGGGTAATAGAACAGACCAGGGTAATAGAACAGACCAGGACAATAGAACAGACTAGGGTAATAGAACAGACCAGGGTAATAGAACAGACCAGGGTAATAGAACAGACCAGGGCAATAGAACAGACCAGGACAATAGAACAGACCAGGGCAATAGAACAGACCAGGACAATAGAACAGACCAGGGTAATAGAACAGACCAGGGTAATAGAACAGACCAGGGTAATAGAACAGACCAGGGTAATAGAACAGACCAGGACAATAGAACAGACCAGGACAATAGAACAGACCAGGGCAATAGAACAGACCAGGACAATAGAACAGACCAGGACAATAGAACAGACCAGGGTAATAGAACAGACCAGGGCAATATAACAGACCAGGGTAATAGAACAGACCAGGGTAATAGAACAGACCAGGACAATAGAACAGACCAGGGTAATAGAACACACCAGGGTAATAGAACAGACCAGGGTAATAGAACAGACCAGGGTAATAGAACAGACCAGGACAAATGCGGGCCTCGGAGTCTGCATATAGACACCTATAGAATTCAATCTAACACACTCAGAACTGAAACATATCCCAGGTAAATCCTTTCATTTAGCAATACCCATTCAATTTCTCCATAGGCCTATTCATTTTATATGCCAGATTACAGAGTGTGCATTGACCGGATCTAAATAGACATATACAGACACCACAGGTAACCTACCAGATACTCCTGTCCTCTTATCTAAATAGACATATACAGACACCGCAGGTAACCTACCAGATACTCCTGTCCTCTTATCTAAATAGACATATACAGACACCACAGGTAACCGACCAGATAATCCTGTCCTCTTATCTAAATAGATATATACAGACACCACAGGTAACCTACCAGATACTCCTGTCCTCTTATCTAAATAGACATATACAGACACCACAGGTAACCTACCAGATACTCCTGTCCTCTTATCTAAATAGACATATACAGACACCACAGGTAACCTACCAGATACTCCTGTCCTCTTATCTAAATAGACATATACAGACACCACAGGTAACCTATCAGATACTCCTATCCTCTTATCTAAATAGATATATACAGACACCACAGGTAACCTACCAGATACTCCTGTCCTCTTATCTAAATAGACATATACAGACACCACAGGTAACCTACCAGATAATCCTGTCCTCTTATCTAAATAGACATATACAGACACCACAGGTAACCTACCAGATACTCCTGTCCTCTTATCTAAATAGACATATACAGACACCACAGGTAACCGTTGTTTTGGCTGTGTGCTTAGGGTTGTTGTCCTGCTGGAAGGTAAACCTTCGCCCCAGTCTGAGGTCCTGAGCACTCTGGAGCAGGTTTCCATCAAGGATCTCTCTGTACTTTGCTCCGTTCATCTTTCCCTCGATCCTGACTAGTCTCCCAGTCGCTGCCACTGAAAAACATCCCCACAGCATGATGCTGCCACCACCGTGCTTCACTGTAGGGATGGTGCCAGGTTTCCTCCAGACGTGACTTTGGCATTCAGGCCAAAGAGTTCAATCTTGGTTTCATCAGACCAGAGAATCTTGTTTCTCATGGTCTGAGTGTCCTTTAGATGCCTATTGGCAAACTCCAAGCGGGTTGTCATGTGCCTTTTACTGAGGAGTGGCTTCCGTCTGGCCACTCTACGATAAAGGTCTGATTGGTGGAGTGCTGCAGGGATGGTTGTCCTTCTGGAAGGTTCTCCCATCTCCACAGAGGAACTCTGGAGCTCTGTCAGAGTGACCATCGGGTTCTTGGTCACCTCCCTGACCAAGGACATTCTCCCCCGATTGCTCAGTTTGGCCGGGCGGCCAGCTCTAGCAAGAGTCTTGGTGGTTCCAAACTTCTTCCATTTAAGAGTGATGGAGGTCACTTTGTTCTTGGGGACCTTCAATGCTCAGACATTTGTTGGTACCCTTCCCCAGATCTGTGCCTTGACACAATCCTGTCTCGGAGCTCTACGGACAATTCCTTCGACCTCATGGCTTGGTTTTTGCTCTGACATGCGCTGTCAACTGTGGGACCTTATATAGACTGGTGTGTGCCATTCCAAATCATGTCCAATCAACTGAATTGACCACAGGTAGACTCCATCCAAGGATGATCAATGGAAACAGGATGCACCTGAGCTCAATTTCGAGTCTCATAGCAAAGGGTCTGAATACTTATGTAAATAAGGTATTTCAGTTTTTTATTTTTAATACATTTGCTAACATTTCTAAAAACCTGTTTTCACTTAGTCATTATGGGGTATTGTGTGTAGATTGATGAGGAAAAAAGTTAATTTAATCAATTTTAGAATAAGGCTGTAACGTAACAAAATGTGGAAAAAGGGAAGGGGTCTGAATACTTTCCGAATGCACTGTATACAGACACCACAGGTAACCTACCAGATACTCCTGTCCTCTTATCTAAATAGACATATACAGACACCACAGGTAACCTACCAGATACTCCTGTCCTCTTATCTAAATAGACATATACAGACACCACAGGTAACCTACCAGATACTCCTGTCCTCTTATCTAAATAGACATATACAGACACCACAGGTAACCTACCAGATACTCCTGTCCTCTTATCTAAATAGACATATACAGACACCACAGGTAACCTACCAGATACTCCTGTCCTCTTATCTAAATATACATATACAGACACCACAGGTAACCTACCAGATACTCCTGTCCTCTTATCTAAATAGACATATACAGACACCACAGGTAACCTACCAGATACTCCTGTCCTCTTATCTAAATAGACATATACAGACACCACAGGTAACCTACCAGTTACTCCTGTCCTCTTATCTAAATAGACATATACAGACACCACAGGTAACCTACCAGATACTCCTGTCCTCTTATCTAAATAGACATATACAGACACCACAGGTAACCTATTACATTTTTACATTTTAGTCATTTAGCAGACGCTCTTATCCAGAGCGACTTACAGGAGCAATTAGGGTTAAGTGCCTTGCTTAAGGGCACATCGACCGATTTTTCACCTAGTCGGCTCGGGGATATACAGACACCACAGGTAACCTACCAGATACTCTGTGAATCCAAGTAGTCTGTAGACATGTCAAACCTCTGCTAGATGTTTGTTTCTATTTGTTATTGTTACTTATTTCAACAAAGTTATATAATCTAATGTCTTACACAGCAGAATACAGCTACCCATAGGCCTGTCTACTACCCCTCCCATTGGCTGATCTCACTCTTAGCCTCAATGGGTGCAGAGTGTTGCACAGCCCCATTCAATGCAGTGTGTGTGTTAGTGTGTGTGTGTGTGTTAGTGTGTGTGTGTGTTAGTGCTAGTGTTAGTGTGTGTGTGTGTTAGTGTGTGGTGCTGGTCACTCACATCACATGCCTATTACATAACTGGGATCCCAGTCCTCCTCGCGCCCCCCTGACAAATTCACACACGCTTTGTTGCACACAAGTTATTTATACACTGTACCCAAGACATGATGGTTCAGAAATACCACCAGAGTCAAATTATTAATTGAGAAACATTGTAAAAGGGGGCGGTTCTGAAGACAGTAATATAGAGGTACCAATAATAGGCTAACAGCCGTTAGCGATGCGGTCGCTCTCCAAGGCGCTGAACCACACAAAACATGCAACTGTGCAATTTTGCCTCCTCGTCTGTGTTTACTTAATATTTATATCCGTGCCTGTGTGCCAGCCTCTCTGCGACTGACACGTTCCCACACAGGCTGCTAAAAATAGCAGGCCGCAATGTGCCTGCACTATTTCCAGCACTTGCAGACAAAACACATGGTCTCTGCAGAATTGCCGCCCCAGCCCATGCAAGCCCCAGCCCATGTAGGCCAACGGGTCGTTGATGATGACTGAACAGTATATGAGTGGGTTAACAACACCTCAGTGTGTTAGTTCCCAACCTGATATAGTTACACCACCTTCTACCCTTGATATGGCAGTGCCTTCTGCTTTCCCATTTGGGTGATGCTTGAGGCTACCAATCCTGTCATTTCTGGTCCATAAGAATGAAAATGTATGTACTCACTAACTGTAAGTGGCTCTGGATAAGAGTGTCTGCTAAATGACTAAAATGTAAATATAAATAAGATCCATTGTATCAGGAAGGTAACTGTGGAGACTGTCCTGTAAGTAATCGTGTTAGTTCTGTGAACACACTCACTGTCACTGGCGCATTTGGTTTTTAGCAACATGTCCTGGTTGGGGGAAACACCTGGACAGCACCAATCTGCACCTACTATAGTACTAAAGAACCCCTATCAATTTCCTCAGGCCAAAAGCAGGGTGAAATACGCCATTCATTTGGAATATGATCATAGAGCCACAAGTGCAGCATTTAAAAAAAAAAGGCAATTATAGGAATATGACAAAAACAGGTGTAGTGTTACGCAAGTCTAACTGAGCTATGCAATACTTTGTCTCAGTGCATCAACAGTTATCAAGTATAACATGTTCAATGGAGTTGGGGTGAGTTCAAACCAGACGAAAATATGCGTTAAAAAACACAGCAACCCAATCGTTTTCAATGGGAGTAGTGGTTTGGGGTGCACCTAGGGTTGTGCTGTACTGTCCATGAGAGGAGTTGCAAAGACGGCTCCGTCAACCATTTACGGAATTATTTCTCCCCACCACACCACTGCCTCAGGCATAGGTTTCAGTTTAAATGCACTCTGAAGCAAAGATCCCAGAAAACTCAATCCAAAACCCACCTCCATTTAACTTAAGTCTCAAGGCATCAAAACATCTTTGCTTTTTATTTCCCAAAAGAGGTCTGAAGTTTGTACGAAGACAATGGATACATTCAAATGATGAGCCGATCAACTTATACATCACACTGCCTTAATACTGTACACAACCATTTAGAGTTTGAAAGATGGTCAAAAGCCAAGCGTTTTTAAAATCTCTGACAAATAATTTTCCATAAAAGAGCAAATGTAAACAGCACATTAAAGTTTGTTTTTTGTTGCTATGCATTAACTTTCCTTTCAGAAAAATACATTTTAATTTATTCATTGTAGGTCCCCACAGAAATAGGAATGATAAAAGACATGTGCGAAACAAGACAATCTATATTAATCTTTTTAAGCAGCCATAATTGTAAAACGTTTTGAGATGGGCCATTCCACAACACGGTACACTTGCGTTTAGTTAGCAAGTTACAAACCAGCAGCAATTTATGTCTCTTTACCAAACTATTTCTTAAATCGTAAGAAATTACTGTGTGATGACAACTGTTCACCCAATTAAAACCACAAATAAAAAAACGGCACCATCTATGGGATCATATCTGTCTTGTAAATCAACTACTGCATTGTCCTTCTCGATTGCTTCCTAACAAAATAAATTATTCCCTTTGTTGTGTTTCACCACCTCATATAAATGAAAGGACCCTCAGCCCTTGAAGAAAATAAGAAAACGTAGGGGCCCAGTTCCAACACATCAAATAAAATCATCTTTCCTTCCTCCAATACTCCCCCTCATGGAGATTTCACCTATCTGACTGAATTGGGCACAAGGTTTCCAGTTACACCGTATCGTTTCAATGCAGTTCAGTGAACACCTTCAGGAATGAAGGACAGAGGGAAGGATGTTTATGAATTCATGAAATAAAACAATGCCAAGTCTGTCCTCCCTAGTCAAACTCCACTGGAGAGAGAACAAAGAACAGTAGCCTATGTTGGGCTCTATATATTGTAGTCTATGGGCCAGGGAAGCTGCGTGATGGGATATATCCCCTATGTTGGGCTCTATATATTGTAGTCTACGGGCCAGGGAAGCTGAGTGATGGGATATATCCCCTATGTTGGGCTCTATATATTGTAGTCTATGGGCCAGGGAAGCTGAGTGATGGGATATATCCCCTATGCTGGGCTCTATATATTGTAGTCTATGGGCCAGGGAAGCTGAGTGATGGGATATATCCCCTATGCTGGGCTCTATATATTGTAGTCTATGGGCCAGGGAAGCTGAGTGATGGGATATATCCCCTATGCTGGGCTCTATATATTGTAGTCTACGGGCCAGGGAAGCTGAGTGATGGGATATATCCCCTATGCTGGGCTCTATATATTGTAGTCTATGGGCCAGGGAAGCTGAGTGATGGGATATATCCCCTATGCTGGGCTCTATATATTGTAGTCTACGGGCCAGGGAAGCTGAGTGATGGGATATATCCCCTATGCTGGGCTCTATATATTGTAGTCTACGGGCCAGGGAAGCTGAGTGATGTGATATATCCCCTATGCTGGGCTCTATATATTGTAGTCTACGGGCCAGGGAAGCTGAGTGATGGGATATATCCCCTATGCTGGGCTCTATATATTGTAGTCTACGGGCCAGGGAAGCTGAGTGATGGGATATATCCCCTATGCTGGGCTCTATATATTGTAGTCTATGGGCCAGGGAAGCTGCGTGATGGGATATATCCCCTATGCTGGGCTCTATATATTGTAGTCTACGGGCCAGGGAAGCTGAGTGATGGGATATATCCCCTATGCTGGGCTCTATATATTGTAGTCTACGGGCCAGGGAAGCTGAGTGATGGGATATATCCCCTATGCTGGGCTCTATATATTGTAGTCTACGGGCCAGGGAAGCTGAGTGATGGGATATATCCCCTATGCTGGGCTCTATATATTGTAGTCTACGGGCCAGGGAAGCTGAGTGATGGGATATATCCCCTATGTTGGGCTCTATATATTGTAGTCTATGGGCCAGGGAAGCTGAGTGATGGGATATATCCCCTATGCTGGGCTCTATATATTGTAGTCTACGGGCCAGGGAAGCTGAGTGATGGGATATATCCCCTATGCTGGGCTCTATATATTGTAGTCTACGGGCCAGGGAAGCTGAGTGATGGGATATATCCCAAAGCTCCCTCATGTAATAGAATTGAGAACTGTTCAGGTGGAGGGCTTCTTCAAAAGGTAACATGGGTCATTTAGTGAATGTTTAGGGAATGAGAGAGGTTGGTTTTACACTCTGCGACCAGAGTCTGAGGTCACAGCTAACAGAATCCCTCAACTCCTTAGGACATAAATGATATGGCATTGACTTTAAACAAAACATTCAACAAACGCTTTCTTGTGCGTGACTACTGTAAGTTCTGTTTTTGTATGTGTGTGTGGTGTGTGTGTGTTCCGAGGGCTTCTCATGTGGAGTCGTCTTAGGGCAGGTGGCGGTCCTTCTTGGTTAGCAGGTAACACTGGATGGTTCTCAGGCGGTCTTTGGCAGGGGCAAACTCTGGCTGCAGCCTCAGAGTGGACTCATACCAGCGCATGGCCTTCTCAAACTCCTCCTGTATAAGGGGACACACACACACACATCAGTGAACAAAGAACAATAAATACAACTGTTCAGTATTTACACAACTCACCACAATTCATACCCATTAGCACAGCATTAGCATTCTTCAACACACCCACCTGACACGCAACCAGCAGAAGATTCCACACAACACACACACACACACACACACACAACACCAACATAAATGACCCGCTTTACAACCACTGACACTTGAAGGGAATGAAGCATTTAAACTAGACTACAGATCTAAACCAGACTACAGATCTAATCCAGACTACAGATCTAATCCAGACTACAGATCTAAACCAGACTACAGATCTAATCCAGACTACAGATCTAAACCAGACTACAGATCTAAACCAGACTACAGATCTAAACCAGACTACAAAGATCTAATCCAGACTACAGATCTAATCCAGACTACAGATCTAAACCAGACTACAGATCTAAACCAGACTACAGATCTAAACCAGACTACAGATCTAATCCAGACTACAGATCTAATCCAGACTACAGATCTAAACCAGACTACAGATCTAATCCAGACTACAGATCTAATCCAGACTACAGATCTAAACCAGACTACAGATCTAATCCAGACTACAGATCTAATCCAGACTACAGATCTAAACCAGACTACAGATCTAATCCAGACTACAGATCTAAACCAGACTACAGAACTAAACCAGACTACAGAACTAAACCAGACTACAGATCTAAACCAGACTACAGATCTAATCCAGACTACAGATCTAATCCAGACTACAGAACTAAACCAGACTACAGAACTAAACCAGACTACAGATCTAAACCAGACTACAGATCTAATCCAGACTACAGAACTAAACCAGACTACAGATCTAAACCAGACTACAGATCTAATCCAGACTACAGATCTAATCCAGACTAAAGATCTAAACCAGACTACAGATCTAATCCAGACTACAGATCTAATCCAGACTACAGATCTAAACCAGACTACAGATCTAATCCAGACTACAGATCTAATCCAGACTACAGATCTAATCCAGACTACAGATCTAAACCAGACTACAGATCTAATCCAGACTACAGAACTAATCCAGACTACAGATCTAATCCAGACTACAGATCTAAACCAGACTACAGATCTAAACCAGACTACAGATCTAATCCAGACTACAGATCTAATCCAGACTACAGATCTAAACCAGACTACAGATCTAATCCAGACTACAGATCTAAACCAGACTACAGATCTAATCCAGACTACAGATCTAATCCAGACTACAGATCTAAACCAGACTACAGATCTAATCCAGACTACAGATCTAAACCAGACTACAGATCTAATCCAGACTACAGATCTAATCCAGACTACAGATCTAAACCAGACTACAGATCTAATCCAGACTACTGATCTAAACCAGACTACTGATCTAAACCAGACTACTCATGGCCAGGACATGACAACAATGTTGGTCCGTTCCCATGGTGGCGGGCTCACCATGGCGATGTAGACGTTGGCGAGGGTGAAATGGTTGACAACGAAGTGCGGGGCGATCTCCACGGCCATGCGGGCCACGGTCAGTGCGTCGTCCCACAGCCGTGCGTTCTGGAAGATGTTGGCCAGGCTGATCAGAGGTACGTCCTGAGAGGGAGAGAGATGCTGAATTATCACGCAGACTATAGCACAGGGTCATGTTCAGCAGTGCACGCTGTAGGAAAACGTTTTGCAACGGGAAAACAAACGTTTGTGTTATTATTGGGCAGGTCTCAGTCCGTTTTACCTTCATGTGGTGCGGGGCGTAGTGTAGGGCTTGACGCAGGCAGTCGATGGCCCTCTTGCCCTGGCCCTTCACCCTCCAGTAGAGAGCAGACATGCTAGACAACACCCAGGAGGTCTGGTTCTGCTCAGGAGAGGAGAGACTTTCATTTGTCTGCATTACTTTATTGAACTTTCTACTGCCGTGAGATGCTGTGATTTGAGTGATACAGGGTTGTAGAATACCCTGACAGGCAGGTACCACCTCTACCAATACGTACCTTCTCCAAGACCTTGGCAATGCGCGTGCCCACCTGCTCAAAGGACTGAGGGGAGAACTTATCTTTGCCCAGATTCTGTAGCACCTGAATGACAAACAGAAAGCCGGTTTGAGGCTCACGGCAGAACAGTAAAATTATGCAGACGGGTTAGATGTGTGATACTCTCTGTTCCCTACCCCTCTGAGTTGACTCTCTCTGTTGACTCTCTCTGTCCCCTACCCCTCTGAGTTGACTCTCTCTGTCCCCTACCCCTCTGAGTTGACTCTCTCTGTCCCCTACCTCTCGGAGTTGACTCTCTCTGTCCCCTACCCCTCTGAGTTGACTCTCTGTCCCCTACCCCTCTGAGTTGACTCTCTCTGTCCCCTACCCCTCTGAGTTGACTCTCTCTCCCCCCTACCCCTCTGAGTTGACTCTCTCTGTTGACTCTCTCTCTGTCCCCTACCCCTCTGAGTTGACTCTCTCTGTCCCCTACCCCTCTGAGTTGACTCTCTCTGTCCCCTACCCCTCTGAGTTGACTCTCTCTGTTGACTCTCTCTCTGTCTCCTACCCCTCTGAGTTGACTCTCTCTGTCCCCTACCCCTCTGAGTTGACTCTCTCTGTCCCCTACCCCTCTGAGTTGACTCTCTCTGTCCCCTATCCCTCTGAGTTGACTCTCTCTGTCCCCTACCTCTCTGAGTTGACTCTCTCTGTTCCCTACCCCTCTGAGTTGACTCTCTCTGTTGACTCTCTCTCTGTCCCCTACCCCTCTGAGTTGACTCTCTCTGTCCCCTACCTCTCGGAGTTGACTCTCTCTGTCCCCTACCCCTCTGAGTTGACTCTCTCTGTCCCCTACCTCTCGGAGTTGACTCTCTCCGTCTCCTACCTCTCTCTGTTTACTCTCTCTCCATCTCCTAACTCTCTGAGTTGACTCTCTCCGTCTCCTAACTCTCTGAGTTGACTCTCTCCATCTCCTAACTCTCTGAGTTGACTCTCTCAGTCCCCTACCTCTCGGAGTTGACTCTCTCTGTCCCCTACCTCTCGGAGTTGACTCTCTCTGTCCCCTACCTCTCGGAGTTGACTCTCTCCATCTCCTAACTCTCTGAGTTGACTCTCTCAGTCCCCTACCTCTCGGAGTTGACTCTCTCAGTCCCCTACCTCTCGGAGTTGACTCTCTCAGTCCCCTACCTCTCGGAGTTGACTCTCTCTGTCCCCTACCTCTCGGAGTTGACTCTCTCCAGTGTAGTGGATGGCGGCGCGGTTGGCCACGCCAGACAGGTGATCCAGGGTATGCATGCTGGTAGCCAGGTTGGCATTACACAACGGCTCCACCGCAGGCTCCTGGAGTGGAGTGGCAAAGTCTATGTGTTCAGTGATGCTGTGGAGGGGGGAGGAGGGGGGAGGAGATGAGAGAAGAGAGGGAGGGAGGGGGGAATAGAACATCATACATGTTTTAAATTCAAGTATGGCTTTGGGTGTTAAGAGGATAGTTCAACATTTATACTTCCCCAGAGTCAGATGAACTCATGGTTACCGTTTTTATGTCTATGTGCGCAGTTTGAAGGAAGTTGAAGGTAGTTTCATGCTAGCTGTTCCTGTAGACTTCCAGTCATTGCGCTAGCTAGTTAGCAATGGCTCCAGAAACGACCTTCCTTCATACGGAACACAGAGACATACTAATGGTATCCATGAGTTCATCTTAACTGGGTAAATATAAAAAAGGACTTAATTGCTAAAATCCAACTATCCCTTTAATCTCCAACTATCCCTTTAAGTCCTAATAAAGTGATTCCCAACTGAATCCAGTTGCAGTCAACATTTTGTTCTTGATTAATTAGTTGAATCAGCTGTGTCAGTGCAGGGTTAGAATAAAAATATGGACTGTGCGGTGGTTTCCCCAGGGGAGGGTTGGGACACACACACCAAATTATATATGTTTATCTATGAGATAGCCAGACAGAGGTCAACGTTTAAATGTACAACACTCTCCTAACCCCTTACACAAGACAAACAGAGGTCAAAGGGGAAGGTTGGTACTGACTCGATGTTCTTGGCAGACACTGCCAGCCAGGTACTGGCCACGGTGGTGAGGTCTACCCTGCGAGTTCTCTGGCACTCCTCTGGCCCCGGCCAGCCCAGACTGGTGTAGTCCCTCCATCGCCCTGCACACACACACACACAAATCAGTACCCTGGAGACACAAACACTTTCTTAGTCTGGTTCAGTGATGATTACTTCTACATGCCTCAGAGAACTGTCTGTATGGGAGAATCTCCATTGTATTTCCTTGACTCCTGGCATCCTTCTCAGAACCCATTGGATGAGAAAGTCAGAGGTCCCTCCCAACTGGCCTTCTCCAATGGGTTTTGAGGAGGCGGCGAGAGGACACGAGGAGTCATGTAAATACAATTGAGACTCTCCCTATGAGTTTGTCTGTGAGCATGCAGGGTGTCTATTACCCGAGGGCCCGGGGGAGGGGATGGTGGGGCCGCTGATCTCCAGGACAGAGTGGCCTCCAGGGAGCAGTGTCTCCCCCTGCAGGGTGTCCTCAGCACTGCCCCAGCCGTCGGGGATGTCTGCCTTGGGCTTCCTCACACGCTTCACCTGGAACGTGATCTGTGGAGGACCAGAAACACAGAGAGGGGGGGAAGTTGGGCTGGGGCCTGGCTACTGTTTGGACAGAACTTTTTCTACATCATGGGAGTTACTCAGGACATGTACCCACTCAGCCCCTTGTCTGTCTCTATACTACATCATGGGAGTTACTCAGGACAGGACACGTACCCACTCAGCCCCCTCGTCATCCTCACAGTTCCCGAAGCAGGGCCCTCCTCCGCTCCGGCCCGCCCCCATCACCCGGTCGTTCTTCAGCACGCGGATGCCCCTCAGGTCGCCACGCTTGCCCCCCACGTCCAGAGCCCCCTCGAAGGCCCCCATCAGCTCCTCCTTCAGCTGCCATTCCTCCTCATCCCTCTCTCCTCCTCCTCCTCCTCCTCCTGGCTGCTGCTGGGCTGCCTCTCCAGAGCCGTTACTGTCCAGCACCACCTCTGTTACAAACAGAAAGGCAGGGTCCTGTTCATTAGGTACCAAACGGAAGAAAAACGGACAGAAACAGGGAGGGTTTAACTGGAGATTTTTAAGTTTTCGGGTTTCAAAACATTTCGCTACAGTGTCCTGCTGAACAGGACCCAGGCGTTGGGAGCATCTGAGTGTGCAGTATCCCATGAACAGTTTTGTTCATTTGATTTCATATAGTCAGTCCCAATCATAAGGGCCTTACTCTGAAACAGGAGAGCTTCCTCCACAGTGGAGACGGGCAGAGCCTGGGCAGCCGTGGTGGTGGGGTCCTTCTGCTGTTTCTGTCCCCTGCCAGCCTCCCATTCATCTAGCTGTAGAGTCACATCCTCCTCTCCGACACACACAGCACCCTCTGTTCACACACACACACACACACACACACACACACACACACACACTAAACCGATCAGCACACAGACACTTCAGTCTCCACTAAACTGGCCTTCCAACAATGTGCATGACATTCAAGCAACAAATACAGATCATGGAATTGGGACTTTATTGTCCCTTTTGTCATAGTGGAAATGAGTCTTTCTACCTTTCTAGTCACCCTGCAGCCTTTCACCTCCACATAGGAAGTGTGTGTGTAGGTTATAAATACGGTGAGAGGGTTGGCCTCTGACTGTCAAATATAGAGCTTTCTAAATGCAGCAGCAGCTGAACTATTTTTAACAGCTTCAATTATTGAGTGGCAGATTTCTCCACTTCAAAACGCTTTCCCCTTCCCTCGCCATGCTAGAGAGAAACATCAGCAGGAGAGAGAGAGAGAACATGGGAGGGTTGGAGTTCAGATCAGAATGAATGGTGATTGGCTGCTGTGGGGTAAATCATAATGAATGGTGATTGGCTGCTGTGGGGTAAATCATAATGAATGGTGATTGGCTGCTGTGGGGTAAATCATAATGAATGGTGATTGGCTGCTGTGGGGTAAATCATAATGAATGGTGATTGGCTGCTGTGGGGTAAATCATAATGAATGGTGATTGGCTGCTGTGGGGTAAATCATAATGAATGGTGATTGGCTGCTGTGGGGTAAATCATAATGAATGGTGATTGGCTGCTGTGGGGTAAATCATAATGAATGGTGATTGGCTGCTGTGGGGTAAATCATAATGAATGGTGATTGGCTGCTGTGGGGTAAATCATAATGAATGGTGATTGGCTGCTGTGGGGTAAATCATAATGAATGGTGATTGGCTGCTGTGGGGTAAATCATAATGAATGGTGATTGGCTGCTGTGGGGTAAATACAGCACTTGAACAAAGAGGGAAGTAGTAATATACAGCTCTGGAAGAAATGAAGAGACCACTGCAAAATGATCCGTTTCTCTGCTTTTACTAGTTATAGGTATGTGTTTGGGTAAAAATAACGTTTTTGTTTTATTCTATAAACTACTGACAACATTTCTCCCAAATTCCAAATAAAAATATTGTCATTTAGAGCATTTATTTGCAGAAAATGACAACTGGTCAAAATAACAAAAAAGATGCAGTGTTGTCAGACCTCGAATAATGCAAAGAAAATAAGTTCATGTTCATTTTTAAACAACACAATACTAATGTTTTAACTTAGGAAGAGTTCAGAAATCAATATTTGGTGGAATAACCCAGATTTTCAATCACAGCTTTCATGCGTCTTGGCATGCTCTCCACCAGTCTTTCACATTGATGTTGGGTGACTTTATGCCACTCCTGGCGCAAAAATTCAAGCAGCTCGGCTTTGTTTGATGGCTTGTGACCATCCATCTTCCTCTTGATCACATTCCAGAAGTTTTCAATGGGGTTCAGGTCTGGAGATTGGGCTGGCCATGACAGGGTCTTGATCTGGTGGTCCTCCATCCACACCTTGATTGACCTGGCTGTGTGGCATGGCGCATTGTCCTGCTGGAAAAACCAATCCTCAGAGTTGGGGAACAATGTCAGAGCAAAAGGAAGCACATTTTCTTCCAGGACAACCTTGTACGTGGCTTGATTCATGCGTCCTTCACAAAGACAAATCTGTCCGATTCCAGCCTTGCTGAAGCACCCCCAGATCATCACCGATCCTCCACCAAATTTCACAGTGGGTGCGAGACACTGTGGCTTGTAGGCCTCTCCAGGTCTCCGTCTAACCATTAGATGACCAGGTGTTGGACAAAGCTGAAAATTGGACTCATCAGAGAAGATGACCTTACTCCAGTCCTCTACGGTCCAATCCTTATGGTCTTTTACAAACCTCAGCCTGGCTCTTCTTTGCTTCTCATTGATGAAGAGCTTTTTTCTAGCTTTGCACGACTTCAACCCTGCCCCTAGGAGCCTGTTTCGAACCGCCCTCACCATGCACTTCACCCCAGCTGCCGTTTACCATTATTTTTGTAGGTCACTTGATGTCCTCCTACGGTTGTTGAGTGACATTCGAATGAGTTGGCGGTCATCCCGGTCAGTAGAGTCGTTTTCGCCCTCTGCTGGTCTGTAGCTTTGTTGTCCCCAATGTCTGCTGCTTGACCTTGTTCTTATGAACCGCCGTCATTGACATTTTAAGGATGGAAGCAACCTGACGCTCACTGTATCCCTCTGCCAGTAAAGCCCGAATTAAACCCTTATTTTCCTCACTCAAAACTTTCCTTTTCAACTCTTTTGGCATGGTCAATAGTTATTTTTTTTATTAATATTACTTTTGAGGTACTATTAGCACTGTTTTTGCCATCCAGCTGGTCTAATTGCAAGAGGATAGTGATGATAAGATTTGGTTCAGGTGATCACCTAATCAGTACCTAATTCAGTAGAATGAGGTGTGCCTGTGTTGGAATTCAACAGACACTGGAATGGAATGGCTGTCATACATGTAGAGATGCTGATTTAAGAAACATTTGCTTGTAATTCTTTCCAGAGCTGTATGTCTAATTATTTAACTACAGACTGGAAACAGCTGTAAGTAGCAGTCAGGGTATTGTTGTCCGTTAGTTTCCTCCAATCAGGAGAGGGATGGTAGAGAAGGAGGAAGAAGTACAGAATTAAATAAAAAAATAATTAGAAATGATGCAAACAATTAAACTGATAGAACCTGGAATCTATCTGCAATATTAAAGTGGATTAATATTAAACCCTTTAGACAAGATAAGATAGTCAGACAGAAGTCAAAGTTTGAATTTACAACACTGTAACCCCTTACACAAGACAGACAGAGGTCAAAGGGGAAGGTTGGTACTGACTGTAAATAAGCCAGGTACCATTTATTGCAGGCCTCCCAAATTCATTTCCACAACAATGGACAGTAAAGTATGGCATGGCATGAGAGGTGAACCGTGGCACTCACGCGGACATGGCGAGCGCTGCAGGTTGTACAGGAAGGGGTAGAACTGTAGGCAGCGCAGAAGGGGCAGGCTGGCACGGCACTGGGCACAACTGGCAGAGAGGGCCAGGGTGTGGCGGAACAGGTCCAGGGCGCCCGTCACGTTGCCCTGGGCCAGATTCACACTCACCAGGCTCAGTAGAGTGTGGGGCTGCCAGGGGACCAGAGGAGGGCAGGGACAGAGAGTCATTAGAATGGACATCCTTATGTAACATACCATTATGCCTATACTGTGGATAAATCCTTATGTAACATACCATTATGCCCATACTGTGGATAAATCCTTATGTAACATACCATTATGCCCATACTGTGGATAAATCCTTATGTAACATACCATTATGCCCATACTGTGGACAACTTCTAAAGGTGCTGAATCAAACTTTATAGAACAAATGGCCTCCAACTGTCATTTAAAAATATGTCATGTAAGAACAGAAGTGTGTGTGTGTGTGTGTGTGTGTACCTCAAAGGTGCTGAGTACCAGGGTATCCTCCAGCAGCGTGTGTCATTTGACTGTTACATTGAGCAGACCATTGCTGACAAGCGTCTTAAATACCAGCCCGTCGTATCACGCTTTAACAGCCGCAGATATAGCTGCAAGCTGTTAGTAGCACTGATATTTGTCTCAGTCACGTACACAGCCTTAAGGGACGCAGCCTGCAGGCCTGCCTAAGACTAGAGCAAAGCAGAGGGCAAGGTGTTGCTCTGTGTCTGCTGTTATGGGCCGCCTGTCTGTTTGGAGAACAAGGTGCGTTCTGTATCCTTAAGTGTCCATGCATACAAAATACCTTTGAGATGTTTCAATCCTTCTTGAATGTAAATGTGATTTGTGGATTCAAATAAAGTATTTAAAATGTGTGTACTTCGGAGGCGTTGAGTGCCAAGGCGTCCTCCAGCAGCGTGTGTGCGTGGGCGCTGAGGCCGTGGTGCAGAAGCAGGTTGGCAGCATTGACGAGGGGCAGGTGGCGCTGAGGGGGCGGAGCCGAGGCCAGGGAGTGGCGCAGACATTGCAGTGAGCTGGTACCGTTACCCTTCGCCCGCCAGAACAAAGCCGCCTCGTTCTGGAGCAACCAGCCAGGGGCGCTAGCCTGGAGGAGAGGAGGATGTATCATTTTCTATTACTTAGAACTGTTCAAACCCTACAAGTTTAATTCACAGTATTTTAACATTCACTTTCGACTGGATCAGAGCATCTGCATGCTCTTGTTCATTAGAGGTTAGAGCGTTGGGCCAGTAAAGGAAAGGTTGCTGGTTTGAATACCTGAGCCGACAAGGTAAAAAAAGAAAAAAATGGTCGATGTGCCCTTGAGCAAGGCACTGAACCCTAATTTTCTCCAGGGGCTCCGTACTACTATGGCTGACCCTGTAGAACAACACGTTTCACTGCACCTATCCGGTGCATGTGACAATAAAAAAAGAGAACAGTCCAAAGCCATAGCATTTCTCAGGACAGGACAGTAGTGAAGTATATTTCTGATATGAAAGGATGTTTTTCTGTTCTACGGCACCTTCTTCATGGCTTGGGCTATGCTGGTACCAGCCTGCTCCAAACTCCAGCCTCTGCTGCGAGACAGCAGCACCTGCACACACACACACACACACACACAAGACCAAGATCAGCACAGTTACACACTTCAACCCTGCATCCTAACCTGCGCCAGTGGGGCTGCTCTGTGGCAGACTCAGTGGTGCTCCCAGTGGTGGAGCTGGGTACTGTGACAGAAAACACATTTCTGTTGTCTCTGTATAATAGTTCAATAAAGATGGTATTGTATTGAAACCAAAGCCCAGTCTCAAAAAGATGATGCTGTTACAGACCCCCATCCAACACACACACACACACACATACACATACACACACACACACACACACACACACACACACACACACACACTAACCTGGGTGGCATGGGGGTCTGGCAACTCCTTGTCCTCCATGGGCCAGCCCACAGAGGCAGGCAGGTCAGCTGGAGGGGGCTGGGGCAGAGGGCCGCAGTCTGGGGTGGCCAGGGAGGAGGGAGGGGGTCCGGTACCATACAGCACATTCTGAAGGCTGAACACACACCAGTGAGGTCAGCAAATGCATGAGTCATATCATACATCACATGTTAACCAAACCGTGCTGAGGAAGAGGCTCTACGAGTCAACACACTCCACCAGAACACACACACAAACACACGGCTTCAAGATATAACACACACCATGTTAGAAACAGGCCCAGAAAGGTAGCATACACAAACAACATGGCACACACACAATAACCTGAGGCCCCGTGTCTAACACGCTAACCTGAGGCCCCGTGTCTAACACGCTAACCTGAGGCCCCGTGTCTAACACGCTAACCTGATGCCCCGTGTCTAACACGCTAACCTGAGGCCCCGTGTCTAACACGCTAACCTGAGGCCCCGTGTCTAACACGCTAACCTGAGGCCCCGTGTCTAACACACTAACCTGAGGCCCCGTGTCTAACACACTAACCTGAGGCCCCGTGTCTAACACACTAACCTGAGGCCCCGTGTCTAACACACTAACCTGAGGCCCCGTGTCTAACACACTAACCTGAGGCCCTGTGTCTAACACACTAACCTGAGGCCCTGCGTGTCAGGTGGGAGGTAGAAGGTGGGTAGTAGGTGGGCGGGGGGGATGCCAGGAAACTCATGAGCACAGTCAGCCCTCCGAGGCCACAGCAGCCTCTGAATGTCCTACAGACAAAACACACGCAGTCAGGTCCACATAACCTTTAGATTGTCCTGCCAACACAGCATACAGCCCACTATCCACACACACACACTGTCTGGCTGTCAGAACACACACACAGTCCCCAGACTCACTTCGGTGGGGGAGGCCTGGTGGCCCCAGAGGGCTGCAGGCTCGGGGTCTCCGGACACAGAGGGGTGGAGGTCGGGGCTGGTGGTCTGGTTGATGCTTGGCTCCGACACCAGAGCCACGCTGCCCGCCACAGACACCTCCTCTCCAAACTGGATGTGGTGGACGTGCTCAAACAGGTCTCCACGGTGATAACGCACCGGCAGGTCGAAGGGGCAGAAGAGGCTGCTCTGTTGCTGGCCCAGATGACACATCTGGTGGTTGCCTAAACACACACCTAATTATTGTTGCACTATTTTCTGTTTACATCTCTAAATGGACATATGAATTTATATAAAACTGTGTAATTGTGTGTGTGTATGTATGCGTCTGTGTGTGTGTGTATCTGTGTGTGTATCTGTGAGTGTGTGTGTGTATTGCGCTTGTGTGTACTACGTGTGTGTATGGAGTGTGTGTGTATGTATTGCATGCGAGTGTGTGTGTGTGTATATGTATTGCATGCGAGTGTGTGTGTGTGTATTGTGTGCGTGTGTGTGTGTGTGTGTGTGTGTAGCATCTCACCCAGCTGTGCCTCCTTGGCCATCTGGGTCTCATGGATGATGTTGCGGAGGATCTGCTCTTCCTGAAGCAGCTTGTATTTGTCCAGGGCCTCCTGCTGATGGAGGTAGTTGTCATGCTGTTTCTGGTATTCCTTCAGCTCGTTCAGCGTGCGCTGCAGAGACCTGGGGGGTGGACGGGGTGTGGCAGATCACAAATAGCTAGCCCTAGGCCTACTAAGTGTCGGAAGCCTTCCACAGGGACGCTGGCCCATGTTGACTCCAACGCTTCCCACAGTTGTGTCAAGTTGGCTGGATGTCCTTTGGGTGGTGGACCCATATTGATACACATGGGAAACTGTTGAGTGTGAAAAACCCAGCAGCATTGCAGTTCTTGACACACTCAAACCGGTGCGCCTGGCACCTACTACCATACCCCGTTCAAAGGCATTTATATATTTTGTCTTGCCCATTCACCCTCTGAATGGCACACATACACAATCCATGTTGTAATTGTCTCAAGGCTTAAGAATCCTTCTTTAACCGGTCTCCTCCCCTTCATCTACACTGATTGAAGTGGATTTAACAAGTGACATAAATAAGGGGTCATAGATTTCACCTGGATTCACCTGGTCAGTCTGTAATGGAAAAAGCATAATAATGTTTTGTCCACTCAGTGTATATTCTGCATTGTAACCTGTGCCATATAAAGAGGAAGTCTGTGCCACAACAATGCTTCCCTTCCCATTAAATCCCCTTCAAAATGGTTCCTCACGTTTTTCTCCTACTGAACACAACCCTGGTTCCAGCTACTCCCCCCCCTTCCTTTTGTAATAAAGCCACTCTCCTGCCACTATTAACCTAACTACGCCCTGAGCAGTGAGGCGCTGTGCCTTTACCTGTGTTGGGCCTCCAGGCGCTGCTCCAGTTTCTGCTGACAGAGGACGGCGTGCTTCCTCCTCAGGGCCTGCTCAAAGCCCTGCTGGGCCTGGAGGGCCTGCTCATAGCACAGCACTGAGTGGTTGTACTCCCCCAGCATCTACACACACAGATGAAGAGGAGAGAGGGGAGGAGGTGGAGAGACAGGGAGGGGGGATGACAGACAGACACAGAGAGAGAGAGAGAGAGAGAGAGAGAGAGAGAGAGAGAGAGAGAGAGAGAGAGAGAGAGAGAGAGAGAGAGAGAGAGAGAGAGAGAGAGAGAGAGAGAGAGAGAGAGAGAGAGAGAGAGAGAGAGAGAGAAATAATATATCAGCGATGATTCACTCTTCTAGAATAACTGGAGAGAAAGATACTGAAGGTCAGGGCCGGTAACATTAACAATATACCAACAGGAATACACTTCCTGAGCACCTGGAGAATGCCTTGCCAACAAGCATTGCAGTAACATCCAACATCCATATCCACTGCATAACTGTTGGAGAGATTATTGCTATACTCCAATAAAAAATACTACTGTAAGTGTAACATCCCACTGTAAGTGTAACATCCCACTGTAAGTGTAACATCCCACTGTAAGTGTAGGTTCAGTGAAAATATTAAAAGCAGACAGTAGGTGAACATAAACCAACACAACCCTATGTCAGCGTCCCTCCAGAAATGTTAAAACGTAGTGCCAACAAATGTTACAGAACCACATGTTCTATTTAAAGGCTACATTTTGTTTAAATTCACCTAATGTCTGCTTTCTTTGTTGTCATTAGACATCCCTAAAAACTGACTTTGGTGTTCCTCAAGGGTCAGTGCTTGGAACCCTGCTGTTCTCTTGATACAAGTTTGTACTATTTCACTATACATGATGTAGAACGTCTCTGCAATGGGAATCATAGAGCTGCAATTGTTGATAAAACCAGATGATGACGTCGTACAGCTAGCTTTCTTTTATTTTGTCTCATGTGTATTCCATCGGGAACCACCTTGGAAACAAGCGGAATCGCTTTAACGCATTATCCCCTGGGTTGTATTCAGTGCATCTTTCCCCCCCCCAATATATTAATCTACTAGTGGTGCTGTAACTCACTGCGTAGATGTTGCCCAGGGTGTAGTGGCTGGTGAGAAGGTCAGAGGTCAGGTCCAGGGCAGCGTGAGCCAGGATGGCAGCGTCAGCAGAGAAGTGGGCCCGGTGCAGGATGTTGGCCATGTTCACCAGTGCCAAGTCCTTGTGCAGCCTGGATACACAACAGACAACGAGCATGGGACTCAAAACTCTTATATGGTCCACTGTTTGAATGCTGAATAACCGTAGCTGGGACGTGTTCATTGAGCACCAAAGGGCAGACAACATACTGAAACATTAGGGAATACCTAGACTTGTCCAATAAGAAAGGCTCACTTAGTTTTCCATTGCAAACTTTTTTACATGGTGTGCCCTAATGAACATGACAAACTGAAGCTGCGTTTTGCTTTGGTTGTACCTGGGTGAGAAGTGCAGGGCACGGACCACACAGTCCACCGCCTGCCTGGGCTCGTTCTTTATCCGCCAGTAGAACGACGCCAGGTCATACAGCACCCAGGACGACGAGTTCTGGACAACACAACAAACACATCATTAGAAGGGAACTATATGACCGTCAGACCAGAACACTATCATTAGAAGGGAACTATATGACAGTCAGACCAGAACACTATCATTAGAAGGGAACTATATGACAGTCAGACCAGAACACTATCATTAGAAGGGAACTATATGACAGTCAGACCAGAACACTATCATTAGAAGGGAACTATATGACAGTCAGACCAGAACACTATCATTAGAAGGGAACTATATGACCGTCAGACCAGAACACTATCATTAGAAGGGAACTATATGACAGTCAGACCAGAACACTATCATTAGAAGGGAACTATATGACAGTCAGACCAGAACACTATCATTAGAAGGGAACTATATGACAGTCAGACCAGAACACTATCATTAGAAGGGAACTATATGACAGTCAGACCAGAACACTATCATTAGAAGGGAACTATATGACCGTCAGACCAGAACACTATCATTAGAAGGGAACTATATGACAGTCAGACCAGAACACTATCATTAGAAGGGAACTGTATGACAGTCAGACCAGAACACTATCATTAGAAGGAAACTATATGACCGTCAGACCAGAACACTATCATTAGAAGGAAACTATATGACAGTCAGACCAGAACACTATCATTAGAAGGAAACTATATGACAGTCAGACCAGAACACTATCATTAGAAGGAAACTATATGACCGTCAGACCAGAACACTATCATTAGAAGGGAACTATATGACAGTCAGACCAGAACACTATCATTAGAAGGGAACTATATGACAGTCAGACCAGAACACTATCATTAGAAGGGAACTATATGACAGTCAGACCAGAACACTATCATTAGAAGGGAACTATATGACAGTCAGACCAGAACACTATCATTAGAAGGGAACTATATGACAGTCATACCAGAACACTATCATTAGAAGGGAACTATATGACAGTCAGACCAGAACACTATCATTAGAAGGGAACTATATGACAGTCAGACCAGAACACTATCATTAGAAGGAAACTATATGACAGTCAGACCAGAACACTATCATTAGAAGGGAACTATATGACAGTCAGACCAGAACACTATCATTAGAAGGAAACTATATGACAGTCAGACCAGAACACTATCATTAGAAGGAAACTATATGACAGTCAGACCAGAACACTATCATTAGAAGGGAACTATATGACAGTCAGACCAGAACACTATCATTAGAAGGGAACTATATGACAGTCAGACCAGAACACTATCATTAGAAGGGAACTATATGACAGTCAGACCAGAACACTATCATTAGAAGGAAACTATATGACTGTCAGACCAGAACACTATCATTAGAAGGAAACTATATGACAGTCAGACCAGAACACTATCATTAGAAGGAAACTATATGACAGTCAGACCAGAACACTATCATTAGAAGGAAACTATATGACAGTCAGACCAGAACACTATCATTAGAAGGAAACTATATGACAGTCAGACCAGAACACTATCATTAGAAGGGAACTATATGACAGTCAGACCAGAACACTATCATTAGAAGGGAACTATATGACAGTCAGACCAGAACACTATCATTAGAAGGAAACTATATGACAGTCAGACCAGAACACTATCATTAGAAGGGAACTATATGACAGTCAGACCAGAACACTATCATTAGAAGGGAACTATATGACAGTCAGACCAGAACACTATCATTAGAAGGAAACTATATGACAGTCAGACCAGAACACTATCATTAGAAGGGAACTATATGACAGTCAGACCAGAACACTATCATTAGAAGGAAACTATATGACCGTCAGACCAGAACACTATCATTAGAAGGGAACTATATGACCGTCAGACCAGAACACTATCATTAGAAGGAAACTATATGACCGTCAGACCAGAACACTATCATTAGAAGGGAACTATATGACAGTCAGACCAGAACACTATCATTAGAAGGGAACTATATGACAGTCAGACCAGAAAACTATCATTAGAAGGGAACTATATGACAGTCAGACCAGAACACTATCATTAGAAGGGAACTATATGACAGTCAGACCAGAACACTATCATTAGAAGGGAACTATATGACAGTCAGACCAGAACACTATCATTAGAAGGAAACTATATGACAGTCAGACCAGAACACTATCATTAGAAGGGAACTATATGACAGTCAGACCAGAACACTATCATTAGAAGGAAACTATATGACCGTCAGACCAGAACACTATCATTAGAAGGGAACTACATGACAGTCAGACCAGAACACTATCATTAGAAGGGAACTATATGACAGTCAGACCAGAACACTATCATTAGAAGGAAACTATATGACAGTCAGACCAGAACACTATCATTAGAAGGGAACTATATGACAGTCAGACCAGAACACTATCATTAGAAGGGAACTATATGACAGTCAGACCAGAACACTACCATTAGAAGGGAACTATATGACAGTCAGACCAGAACACTATCATTAGAAGGGAACTATATGACAGTCAGACCAGAACACTATCATTAGAAGGGAACTATATGACAGTCAGACCAGAACACTATCATTAGAAGGGAACTGTATGACAGTCAGACCAGAACACTATCATTAGAAGGGAACTATATGACCGTCAGACCAGAACACTATCATTAGAAGGGAACTATATGACAGTCAGACCAGAACACTATCATTAGAAGGGAACTATATGACCGTCAGACCAGAACACTATCATTAGAAGGGAACTATATGACAGTCAGACCAGAACACTATCATTAGAAGGAAACTATATGACAGTCAGACCAGAACACTATCATTAGAAGGAAACTATATGACAGTCAGACCAGAACACTATCATTAGAAGGAAACTATATGACAGTCAGACCAGAACACTATCATTAGAAGGGAACTATATGACAGTCAGACCAGAACACTATCATTAGAAGGAAACTATATGACAGTCAGACCAGAACACTATCATTAGAAGGGAACTATATGACAGTCAGACCAGAACACTATCATTAGAAGGGAACTATATGACAGTCAGACCAGAACACTATCATTAGAAGGGAACTATATGACAGTCAGACCAGAACACTATCATTAGAAGGAAACTATATGACAGTCAGACCAGAACACTATCATTAGAAGGGAACTGTATGACAGTCAGACCAGAACACTATCATTAGAAGGGAACTATATGACAGTCAGACCAGAACACTATCATTAGAAGGAAACTATATGACAGTCAGACCAGAACACTATCATTAGAAGGGAACTATATGACAGTCAGACCAGAACACTATCATTAGAAGGGAACTACATGACAGTCAGACCAGAACACTATCATTAGAAGGGAACTACATGACAGTCAGACCAGAACACTATCATTAGAAGGGAACTATATGACAGTCAGACCAGAACAATATCATTAGAAGGGAACTATATGACAGTCAGACCGGAACACTATCATTAGAAGGAAACTATATGACAGTCAGACCAGAACACTATCATTAGAAGGGAACTGTATGACAGTCAGACCAGAACACTATCATTAGAAGGGAACTGTATGACAGTCAGACCAGAACACTATCATTAGAAGGGAACTATATGACAGTCAGACCAGAACACTATCATTAGAAGGGAACTATATGACAGTCAGACCAGAACACTATCATTAGAAGGAAACTATATGACAGTCAGACCAGAACACTATCATTAGAAGGGAACTATATGACAGTCAGACCAGAACACTATCATTAGAAGGGAACTATATGACAGTCAGACCAGAACACTACCATTAGAAGGGAACTATATGACAGTCTGACCAGAACACTATCATTAGAAGGGAACTATATGACAGTCAGACCAGAACACTATCATTAGAAGGGAACTATATGACAGTCAGACCAGAACACTATCATTAGAAGGGAACTATATGACAGTCAGACCAGAACACTATCATTAGAAGGGAACTATATGACAGTCATACCAGAACACTATCATTAGAAGGGAACTATATGACAGTCAGACCAGAACACTATCATTAGAAGGGAACTATATGACAGTCAGACCAGAACACTATCATTAGAAGGAAACTATATGACAGTCAGACCAGAACACTATCATTAGAAGGGAACTATATGACAGTCAGACCAGAACACTATCATTAGAAGGAAACTATATGACAGTCAGACCAGAACACTATCATTAGAAGGAAACTATATGACAGTCAGACCAGAACACTATCATTAGAAGGGAACTATATGACAGTCAGACCAGAACACTATCATTAGAAGGGAACTATATGACAGTCAGACCAGAACACTATCATTAGAAGGGAACTATATGACAGTCAGACCAGAACACTATCATTAGAAGGAAACTATATGACTGTCAGACCAGAACACTATCATTAGAAGGAAACTATATGACAGTCAGACCAGAACACTATCATTAGAAGGAAACTATATGACAGTCAGACCAGAACACTATCATTAGAAGGAAACTATATGACAGTCAGACCAGAACACTATCATTAGAAGGAAACTATATGACAGTCAGACCAGAACACTATCATTAGAAGGGAACTATATGACAGTCAGACCAGAACACTATCATTAGAAGGGAACTATATGACAGTCAGACCAGAACACTATCATTAGAAGGAAACTATATGACAGTCAGACCAGAACACTATCATTAGAAGGGAACTATATGACAGTCAGACCAGAACACTATCATTAGAAGGGAACTATATGACAGTCAGACCAGAACACTATCATTAGAAGGAAACTATATGACAGTCAGACCAGAACACTATCATTAGAAGGGAACTATATGACAGTCAGACCAGAACACTATCATTAGAAGGAAACTATATGACCGTCAGACCAGAACACTATCATTAGAAGGGAACTATATGACCGTCAGACCAGAACACTATCATTAGAAGGAAACTATATGACCGTCAGACCAGAACACTATCATTAGAAGGGAACTATATGACAGTCAGACCAGAACACTATCATTAGAAGGGAACTATATGACAGTCAGACCAGAACACTATCATTAGAAGGGAACTATATGACAGTCAGACCAGAACACTATCATTAGAAGGGAACTATATGACAGTCAGACCAGAACACTATCATTAGAAGGGAACTATATGACAGTCAGACCAGAACACTATCATTAGAAGGAAACTATATGACAGTCAGACCAGAACACTATCATTAGAAGGGAACTATATGACAGTCAGACCAGAACACTATCATTAGAAGGAAACTATATGACCGTCAGACCAGAACACTATCATTAGAAGGGAACTACATGACAGTCAGACCAGAACACTATCATTAGAAGGGAACTATATGACAGTCAGACCAGAACACTATCATTAGAAGGAAACTATATGACAGTCAGACCAGAACACTATCATTAGAAGGGAACTATATGACAGTCAGACCAGAACACTATCATTAGAAGGGAACTATATGACAGTCAGACCAGAACACTACCATTAGAAGGGAACTATATGACAGTCAGACCAGAACACTATCATTAGAAGGGAACTATATGACAGTCAGACCAGAACACTATCATTAGAAGGGAACTATATGACAGTCAGACCAGAACACTATCATTAGAAGGGAACTGTATGACAGTCAGACCAGAACACTATCATTAGAAGGGAACTATATGACCGTCAGACCAGAACACTATCATTAGAAGGGAACTATATGACAGTCAGACCAGAACACTATCATTAGAAGGGAACTATATGACAGTCATACCAGAACACTATCATTAGAAGGGAACTATATGACAGTCAGACCAGAACACTATCATTAGAAGGGAACTATATGACAGTCAGACCAGAACACTATCATTAGAAGGAAACTATATGACAGTCAGACCAGAACACTATCATTAGAAGGGAACTATATGACAGTCAGACCAGAACACTATCATTAGAAGGAAACTATATGACAGTCAGACCAGAACACTATCATTAGAAGGAAACTATATGACAGTCAGACCAGAACACTATCATTAGAAGGGAACTATATGACAGTCAGACCAGAACACTATCATTAGAAGGGAACTATATGACAGTCAGACCAGAACACTATCATTAGAAGGGAACTATATGACAGTCAGACCAGAACACTATCATTAGAAGGAAACTATATGACTGTCAGACCAGAACACTATCATTAGAAGGAAACTATATGACAGTCAGACCAGAACACTATCATTAGAAGGAAACTATATGACAGTCAGACCAGAACACTATCATTAGAAGGAAACTATATGACAGTCAGACCAGAACACTATCATTAGAAGGGAACTATATGACAGTCAGACCAGAACACTATCATTAGAAGGGAACTACATGACAGTCAGACCAGAACACTATCATTAGAAGGGAACTACATGACAGTCAGACCAGAACACTATCATTAGAAGGGAACTATATGACAGTCAGACCAGAACACTATCATTAGAAGGGAACTATATGACAGTCAGACCGGAACACTATCATTAGAAGGAAACTATATGACAGTCAGACCAGAACACTATCATTAGAAGGGAACTGTATGACAGTCAGACCAGAACACTATCATTAGAAGGGAACTGTATGACAGTCAGACCAGAACACTATCATTAGAAGGGAACTATATGACAGTCAGACCAGAACACTATCATTAGAAGGGAACTATATGACAGTCAGACCAGAACACTATCATTAGAAGGGAACTATATGACAGTCAGACCAGAACAATATCATTAGAAGGGAACTATATGACAGTCAGACCAGAACACTATCATTAGAAGGAAACTATATGACAGTCAGACCAGAACACTATCATTAGAAGGGAACTGTATGACAGTCAGACCAGAACACTATCATTAGAAGGGAACTATATGACAGTCAGACCAGAACACTATCATTAGAAGGGAACTACATGACAGTCAGACCAGAACACTATAATTAGAAGGAAACTATATGACAGTCAGACCAGAACACTATCATTAGAAGGGAACTACATGACAGTCAGACCAGAACACTATCATTAGAAGGGAACTATATGACAGTCAGACCAGAACACTATCATTAGAAGGGAACTACATGACAGTCAGACCAGAACACTATCATTAGAAGGAAACTATATGACAGTCAGACCAGAACACTATCATTAGAAGGGAACTATATGACAGTCAGACCAGAACACTATCATTAGAAGGGAACTATATGACAGTCAGACCAGAACACTATCATTAGAAGGAAACTATATGACAGTCAGACCAGAACACTATCATTAGAAGGGAACTATATGACAGTCAGACCAGAACACTATCATTAGAAGGGAACTATATGACAGTCAGACCAGAACACTATCATTAGAAGGGAACTATATGACAGTCAGACCAGAACACTATCATTAGAAGGGAACTATATGACAGTCAGACCAGAACACTATTATTAGAAGGGAACTATATGACAGTCAGACCAGAACACTATCATTAGAAGGAAACTATATGACAGTCAGACCAGAACACTATCATTAGAAGGGAACTATATGACAGTCAGACCAGAACACTATCATTAGAAGGGAACTATATGACAGTCAGACCAGAACACTATCATTAGAAGGGAACTATATGACAGTCAGACCAGAACACTATCATTAGAAGGAAACTATATGACAGTCAGACCAGAACACTATCATTAGAAGGGAACTGTATGACAGTCAGACCAGAACACTATCATTAGAAGGGAACTATATGACAGTCAGACCAGAACACTATCATTAGAAGTGAACTACATGACAGTCAGACCAGAACACTATCATTAGAAGGAAACTATATGACAGTCAGACCAGAACACTATCATTAGAAGGAAACTATATGACAGTCAGACCAGAACACTATCATTAGAAGGGAACTACATGACAGTCAGACCAGAACACTATCATTAGAAGGAAACTATATGACAGTCAGACCAGAACACTATCATTAGAAGGAAACTATATGACAGTCAGACCAGAACACTATCATTAGAAGGGAACTATATGACAGTCAGACCAGAACACTATCATTAGAAGGGAACTACATGACAGTCAGACCAGAACACTATCATTAGAAGGAAACTATATGACAGTCAGACCAGAACACTATCATTAGAAGGAAACTATATGACAGTCAGACCAGAACACTATCATTAGAAGGGAACTATATGACAGTCAGACCAGAACACTATCATTAGAAGGGAACTATATGACAGTCAGACCAGAACACTATCATTAGAAGGGAACTATATGACAGTCAGACCAGAACACTATCATTAGAAGGGAACTATATGACAGTCAGACCAGAACACTATCATTAGAAGGGAACTATATGACAGTCAGACCGGAACACTATCATTAGAAGGGAACTATATGACAGTCAGACCAGAACACTATCATTAGAAGGAAACTATATGACAGTCAGACCAGAACACTATCATTAGAAGGGAACTATATGACAGTCAGACCGGAACACTATCATTAGAAGGGAACTATATGACAGTCAGACCAGAACACTATCATTAGAAGGGAACTATATGACAGTCAGACCAGAACACTATCATTAGAAGGAAACTATATGACAGTCAGACCAGAACACTATCATTAGAAGGGAACTATATGACAGTCAGACCAGAACACTATCATTAGAAGGGAACTATATGACCGTCAGACCAGAACACTATCATTAGAAGGGAACTACATGACAGTCAGACCAGAACACTATCATTAGAAGGGAACTATATGACAGTCAGACCAGAACACTATCATTAGAAGGGAACTATATGACAGTCAGACCAGAACACTATCATTAGAAGGGAACTATATGACCGTCAGACCAGAACACTATCATTAGAAGGGAACTATATGACAGTCAGACCAGAACACTATCATTAGAAGGGAACTATATGACAGTCAGACCAGAACACTATCATTAGAAGGGAACTATATGACAGTCAGACCAGAACACTATCATTAGAAGGGAACTATATGACAGTCAGACCAGAACACTATCATTAGAAGGAAACTATATGACAGTCAGACCAGAACACTATCATTAGAAGGGAACTATATGACCGTCAGACCAGAACACTATCATTAGAAGGGAACTATATGACAGTCAGACCAGAACACTATCATTAGAAGGGAACTATATGACCGTCAGACCAGAACACTATCATTAGAAGGGAACTATAT
Source organism: Coregonus lavaretus (assembly GCF_964263955.1). Taxonomy (NCBI): domain Eukaryota; kingdom Metazoa; phylum Chordata; class Actinopteri; order Salmoniformes; family Salmonidae; genus Coregonus; species Coregonus lavaretus. The sequence continues at coordinate 33,820,213 of NC_140024.1, forward strand.
GACAGTCAGACCAGAACACTATCATTAGAAGGGAACTATATGACAGTCAGACCAGAACACTATCATTAGAAGGGAACTATATGACAGTCAGACCAGAACACTATCATTAGAAGGGAACTATATGACAGTCAGACCAGAACACTATCATTAGAAGGGAACTATATGACAGTCAGATCAGAACACTATCATTAGAAGGAAACTATATGACAGTCAGACCAGAACACTATCATTAGAAGGAAACTATATGACCGTCAGACCAGAACACTATCATTAGAAGGAAACTATATGACAGTCAGACCAGAACACTATCATTAGAAGGAAACTATATGACCGTCAGACCAGAACACTATCATTAGAAGGAAACTATATGACAGTCAGACCAGAACACTATCATTAGAAGGAAACTATATGACCGTCAGACCAGAACACTATCATTAGAAGGGAACTATATGACAGTCAGACCAGAACACTATCATTAGAAGGGAACTATATGACAGTCAGACCAGAACACTATCATTAGAAGGGAACTACATGACAGTCAGACCAGAACACTATCATTAGAAGGGAACTATATGACAGTCAGACCAGAACACTATCATTAGAAGGAAACTATATGACAGTCAGACCAGAACACTATCATTAGAAGGAAACTATATGACAGTCAGACCAGAACACTATCATTAGAAGGAAACTATATGACAGTCAGACCAGAAGACTATCATTAGAAGGGAACTATATGACAGTCAGACCAGAACACTATCATTAGAAGGGAACTATATGACAGTCAGACCAGAACACTATCATTAGAAGGGAACTATATGACAGTCAGACCGGAACACTATCATTAGAAGGGAACTATATGACAGTCAGACCGGAACACTATCATTAGAAGGGAACTATATGACAGTCAGACCAGAACACTTAAAACAGTGACTGTCCATTTATAAAAATGAATAAATCAGTGCATCACAGTTAAAGTAATCCCCTTCAGCTATATGTAAACCGATAAAAAACAGACCAGACAGTGTTGGTGAGGCGGTAGAGAGAAACGCACCCTCAGCAGGCCCTGCTGGATTCGATGGCCCACCTCGTCAATGCTGCGGCCCAGTTTGTGGGACAGGGAGCCAAAAATGGGGTCCTCTTTAGAGAGCAGAGGAGATGTGAGGTTCACCCGCTCTTGCACGCCCTGGATAAAGATAGACACATGGCACAGGTCCAGACAGGCATGTGCATTGCATTAACAAGTGGGTTTGCTTTTCCCTCAACTCACCCGGAGATGCTGGAAACCGTGGATACTATACGGGAGCTCAAATACTCTGGCACAGTCAGGCTTCTCCAGATCCGGGGGTAGAGGGGACCTCAAATCTACGTAATCCTCAGGGCTGAAAGAAACATCCATAGTCAAGGTCCAGGGAGCATTAGTGTTGTGTCCAGCAGAACAGGGGGAACAAGGGGAGAAAAGGTAACCAGTTCTTGACTTGCATCATGTGGCTGTTTAAAAATGCCTGATGATGAAGATGTAGGACAGGCCGGTCTAGATTTGAAAGACAAGCCATCATGGTTTTTCTATCAGAAAGTGATTAACATTTCTTGTCAACAGGATGCCATCAAGAATACTTGTCCTCTTGTGAACTCCCTACTTTCTCCCTGTACGAATACCACCTTGTGTGTTCTAATAATTATGACTTCTGTCAGTATGTAAATACTTCCATTGTTTATTTGTTTGTATAAAAGTGTATTTTGTTTTTGTTTTGTTTGTGCTGTAGTGTCATGACCTCTAATATATGTGACGTGATCATCCAATGTGTGTACACTGTATGTTGTTGAAAATAAAAATGTTGATCACCCAAAAAATTTAAAATGACTCATGTCATCGGTCAATGTCAACGATAAGATGAAGCCGTTTTGGAGCACGACCAATGGATTCATTACACGCCCTGATGACATATGTCAACATCCCTTATCAGTGCTTCCCCCTGAGTGGCGCAGTGGTCTAAGGCACTGCATCGCAGTGCAAAACTGTGCCACTAGATCCTGGTTCGAATCCAGGCTCTGTCGCAGCCGGCCGCGACCGGGAGACTCATGGGCGGCGCGCAATTGGCCCAGCGTCGTCCAGGGTAGGGGAGGGAATGGCTGGCAGGGATGTAGCTCAGTTGATAGAGCATGGCGTTTGCAACGCCAGGGTTGTGGGTTCGATTCCCACAGGGGGCCAGTATAAAAAAAAAATTATATGTAAGTCGCTCTGGATAAGAGCGTCTGCTAAATGACTAAAATGTAAATGTAAATGTATAATGAGTTAGGTGAGGGCAAATTAGTAATAACTAAATGATTGGTCAAGAGTGCCCAGCCTGGGCTTACCTGATGTCTTTACTCTCCAGAGAGATGTAGGTACCATCGTAGAGATCCAAGTCTCCCAGGGGAACTTTAGCCGTGACACAGTCGGCATCCTCTTTATAGTGCCTCTGCTCCAAGCCAGTGTCCCTGTCCTCATTCTCCTCAATGTGAATCTTCTGAGCGACAAGCTGCTTCTGCACAAAGCAGAGGTCAGAGACATGAGATTCAGACCTTTCAGTGTGGCTTGATTTGAAAGCAATGCTATATCTTACTGGAGGAAAAAGAAAGGAAGACAGGTTTCCCATCTGATGTGATCTAATATGTTCTTCAATAATCTATGAGTATTAAATGACCATTGAACAGATGTGAATATTGTAGATATTGCATCTTTCAAGTAAGGGAGAGCACAGCAGTATACATGTTTAACACTGGGGAGGCCTTGGACTAACATTGTAAAACCAGGAAGTAGAGCAATGGGCTATGAGTCATCACCTCTAACTTCTTCAGGTAGTTGACACGGGTCTCCTGTCGCATGAAGATGACAAGGTCATGTGGATGTTTAAGATTCAAAGGAGAGTCAACCTGCAAAAAAACAGAAAATGTTTGTCTCAAAATAAACAGTGACAGTACTTGTTTTCACTCCATGACTTGACCCAAAAGCCTAAACACCTCTGAGTTCGCTGACCACAGTACACATGAAGTGAGACAACACCAAAACAAAATTGAGGCAGAGCAACCTGGCTGACTTGACATCGAAATGACGTAGTAGTAACTAGGTCATCTTTGGTTTTTCCCCAAACCATCTGTGTTAGATAGTTTGGCCACGGCTGACATAATGTCAATCCCTAAATAGTCTGAACATTTGATGCCCTTCTAAACGTTAAGTGTAAGTGGATACTTTAGATTAGTTGTATATAGATACAAAGGTTACATCAGATATACTTTTTTCTAAACCCCTTTTATTTGTGCGCTTACATCAAGCCGAAGCACAGTTTTCCATTCAATTCACCTAGCTAGCTAGCTTCGATGCAACCAAGAGAGTTTTGACATTGTGCTGGATGTCAAAACTCCTGGTTGCATTGAAGTTAATAACTAGCTGGCTGTGCCGATGCTGGGTCTGTCAGGTCAGTTATGCCCATTATCTTTGACCCCAGTAGCTAATTAGCTAGCTTGCCAACTTGCTACCTACCAATCATCTATCACTAGTTGGCTTTATTTCAGTTTTTCTAGGATGGTTGGATGCCTTTAGTTAGTTAGAGTTAGCTAACATGTAAGTTAGCTAGCTTACCCAGAGACCCCGTTCTCTAGCGAACTACTTTAACGTTAGTTCAAGTTAAAGGCAGGTCAGTACCCTTAGGGGGTCAGCATTGCATTACTGTGCTAGCGAAAGTCCCAGAGAGGGACTTAAGTAGCTAATTAGCAATCAATGATTGGCAAGCTAGTATGAGCCTGCAGCCGTGTAAGCAAATCCTAGGAAGAGCAAACTAAAGTCAAAGATACTGGTTCTAGCTATCTGTGATAAAGTAGTTAGCTTGCTAGCAGAGAAGCTAACGGCTAGCTAGTTAGCAAAATACGGATATAAACACGGGCCATTAACGTACTTGCTGTTGAATCTTTCCATCTTCAGTGACAACCCAGTGGGTGGTAGCTCCTCCGGGTTCGGCCAATATTATACATAGGAGGATAAAAACTTTCCCTTGAACAGACACTTTTCGCGAAACGTTAACATAGGGCAGAGACCCAGGACTGATTTTCCTGAAGTCAGCCATTTTTATGTCTTCTTTACAGATGTGTTGTGGCAGAAGAGGTAGAAGCCGAAAAAAGTTAACTTCCTGTGCGTCACTTCCTTGTTTTTTTTACATTCCTTGGTGTAGTAGTTGTTAGCTAATGCTAGCTAGCTATCAAAAATGCCAGGGCGTTGTTCAGCTTTCAACTGTAGGAATACATTTAAAAATGTTAAACATAAAACAAACAAGGTTACATTTCACAGGTAAGACTAACGTCGACATTTGGATTAGCTAATTTAGCTAGTAACTAGCCAACTAGCTAGTCAGTTTACGTTAGCTTGTGTAGCTAGCTAAGATTTCCAGTAATAAAATAGCTAACCAGCTATACCTTGATTTTGACGAATGTGACTTATATCTTAGCTACCGTATCATAAAAAAAAACGTGGAACTTCTAAACAAACGAACAACCCGTATTAGCCCGGCCTTAGTGGTCGCTGTTTCATCACTGTTTTTAGCAATCTGCAGTTCAAACAGTAACAAAGCGGAGCTTCGCCACTGATTTGGTAAATAGCTGAGGGATGGGGCTGGAGAAATGTAACCACTGTCAAATTCATAGACAGAGCTATGAATGCAAGGACTGACCAGAGGCAGTGACCATCCATGATGTCAGAATTATAGTTTTAACAATGTTATGAGGCTATAAAGTGTTTGTTTACAATTACAAACTAATATTTTGGGTTCTGATGGGTATGACAGTTGAACTAAGCTCATGAGGCATTTATAAGTTATATTCTTCAAGAATCAATAGTTATATACATTTAAAAGTCCAAAAATGTATGTTACAATCACAGATTTCCCCGTTGATGTTTACATTTCGTTTTTTTAACCTTTTCTTATGCCAACAGCTTTCCAAAGCGTGATCCTAAACGAATAAAAGAGTGGGTGGGTCAGATGAAATGGAAAGACTGGCAGCCAACCCCCCATTCCCTACTGTGCTCAGAGCATTTCGAGGAGAGGTGCATGGATAGAACTGGGCAGACAGTGCGTTTACGTGATGATGCCATACCAACTATCTTTACCTTTCCTAGTCACCTACAAAAAAAGGTATTTTGTCAAATGAGGCAGGTGTGTTGTTTTCATTTAAGCTATTAGACCTAACTGAGTCTGGTGGTTGTGAATGTAACATATGAGGAATTCTTGAAACGTGCTTTGGCTTTGTTGGTTGAGTTGAACTTTTGAATGGTCTGTTTTATTGTTGAGTTCTTGTAGTTTCAGAAAACAGCTGGAAGGAGGAAAAGAGTAACCTTGGTGAGAAATGCTAAATGTTCCAAACAAATCAAATTTTATTTGTCACATGGGCCGAATACAACAGGTGTAGTAGACCTTACAGTGAAATGCTTACTTACAAGCCCTTAACCAACAATACATTTTTAAGAAGGAATACCTAAAAAATCAATTAAAAAAAAGTAACAAATAATTAAAGAGCAGCAGTAAAATAAAATAACAGTAGCGAGGCTATATACAGGGGGCACCGGCACAGAGTCAATGTGCGGCGGCACCAGTTAGTCGAGGTCATTGAGGTTACTGTACAACCAGTTTTCCATTCGTATTGCTGTTTACTCTTAAGTATATGGCAGATTTGGATTTCCCTTTTGATTTCACAAATAAAATGAACTGTGTTTGGCCTGTACTCGTGATTCCAGTTTCCAGAGGATCCTGTTCCTGAGGAGTCGACACAACGGGAGAAGTCTCCACCAAGTTACTTAAACCACAGTATATGGCACCCAAGTCGTTTCCATGATGACTACTGTGTTCCACAGGTACAAAGTACATATCATTCTTATCTAGAATTTTTTTTAAAGATTTTTTGACAAATATTTAATTCATGCTTATTTATTTTGTATTTATTTTTTTGCAGAGTATTGACTGGGCTGTAAAAGACATGCCTAAAGGAGTAAGTTGTGAGTTAGCCCTTATGAAGCTGATTGAGCTCATCAAAATTGTTTGATTGGGAAGGGTTCCCGTAATTCCTTACAGAACAACCATGTTTGTATCTTTTGCCAAATATTCCAAATGTTTTCATCCAAACAGCTTAGTTCACGGTACCTGCTCAAAAATCCCAGGGAGGAGCGTGTTGAAAAGTAGTGTCACTGTTACTCCCAACGATCTTGATGAGGCCCAAACCTCTAGGGCTAGTTGCATGTATGATTACAAAATCCTATAAAGGTCTTCTATAACCCTAAACCTTTCCATACACGTGCTTTAATAACTGAACTCCTGACAATTTCAGATCCCATCTGCAACTTTAGAAAAGCAAGGTCTGATCTTTATCCCCAAGCACGCAATCAAGGTAAGGTTTCTGACAGACGATTGTATTCTGGACAGCGGGCAACAATATTATTTTTCACCTGGGTCCTGTTCATTAGGGCAAACAGTGCTGAAGGAATACAAAACATGTATACAGATAGTGCAGCGCTACCTTGCTTCACTCAGGTTCTGAGGGTTTCCTTCTGTTTTATGCCTACTAACTGAACACGACCCTGGTCAACTTAAAGGATTACTGTTGTGTGTATTCCCCAGTTATTACCTCATGTTAATTGATATGCATATCGACTACACATCATAACTACAGATTATTTTTGTTTGAACCAGATCAAGGAGAAATGGCAATGGCTGACAATGGATGTGAAGGGACCATTTCCAGAGACCAGAAGTAGACACAAGTTTGTACTAACTGTAATGGACTACTACTCAAAATGGATGGAAGCCTACCCCATGAAAACCAACAACAGTAAAGAGATTGCCAAAATAATTTCTGACCTCATCTCTCGCTTTGGCTTCCCTGTTGGAATCCTGTCTTGTTTGACTCGAGCACACATTTTAGAGGTAAGAGATGCATGCATGTATCGATGTAAGTGTTACTGTACTGCCCTAAATAAAAATGTTTTGGGGTAAATGAAGTGTTGCACTAAATTATCTCATGAATATTAAGTACCAGGGGTTGGAACCAAAATTATTTTCCAGTCGTTTTGTTCTGAAGAAAACCATATTTGTTTTTGTTCCATTCCACTGTTCACAGCAGAATAAAGATCTGAACCAGTTCCACCCCAAACAATCCTGCTTTATGTCGTTCCTTTCTCTTCCTTTTTTAAACCACTGAAATCGAAAATGTTTTACATTTAGCTGCGGATAGAGCGGCTTACTATGGAAAGGGCAAGCTTTTTACATTCAATGGACAGACAAGGGTAGGGCGCGAGATGGGACTGAAATGTTGCTGTTGGGGAGAGAGGGAGGAGGCTTGGCTTGAAGCGCTGGGCATCTTGTTATGACCTGCATTATCTGAAATAGGCCCACAGGATTATACCAACAGAGGAGCGGCTTGAAGGAACGTTGAATGTCTTGGAACTTCAGAGAGTTGGTTTAACGTTGGACCAGAGCCAGCTAGCTAACAAGTTTGTGTTAGCAGAGCGGCACCAGAACTAAAATAAAAACGTGTTACCTTTTTTGTAGTTAATCAAAACAATGTGAAACGTGATAACTATCATATCCTTAACTAGCATTGAAAAAGTTAATCCATTCGTCTCTAATTAAAAATCGCTCTTCTAATTTCTGAATCCCTCTTTGAACGTCAGTAGGGTACAATAGACGGTGCTTCGGATGGGGAGGGGCAGGTAGCCTATGCACGCACACACTGGCAAAGATTTTCAGCTGGCAGGCAGAAACTAGAATATGTTTCTGAGTGACGGGGTGAGGGCTTTGCATAGATGCTTTGTTGCATTTTTTTGTGGGACTGGAAAAAGAATGCCCGGAACGTAAAATAACATTATTAACCGGTTCACATCCTTTTCAAACAACGGTTCTGTTCCGGAACAGTATAGATTACTTTCGTTCCCGGTTCTGATTCTGTTCCTCTAAAAAGTGCATTATTTTCCAGTTTTCTGGTCCTGTTCCCTGAACCGGTTCCAACACCTGTTAAGTACCCCTCCTCTTTTGATTTTACAGATCAACTCGGCTTTGGGTGATCTGAAGAAACTGACAGGCCAACTCATATTCTACCGCCCTCTGGGAGTGTCACTGGATCCAGTAACAAAGTCCCTCATAGACCGGTTTGTTCTCCACTGTACCTTGCTACACAGCCACCTGATTCTAAAAGCTTATACTATGGATAGTAGTGTACTAAATAGAACTGGGTAATGATTGCAAGAATCTTTTGGCAGTTTACTGAATCCAATCACATGACATGCTAGCCCAGCTGACTTATAAAATATGCATTTGTTTTGTTTAATCCATTTTCATCATATAACTGGACAGGTTGGTGTCAGATCTGGTGAAAGACCATCCTGATCGCTGGGATGTTTACCTGGCTGCCAGTGTGTTCAGCTTCTGCTGCAAGGAGCACCCCACCACTAGACAAATACCCCTCTCTCTGCTGCGCTGCGGAGGGACTCAGTCCGTCTCCACCTCACCAAGAAAGCTGCCTGTAAGTTGGAGGCTGACAGTGTTTAGACTCACAAGTTCCTACTCCTACATCAAAACATACTCATATCATTGATTCCCATTGAATGAATGAAGAAATGCACATAGAAATAGGTTTGAATTATGTAATATTTTTGTTCAGCTTTTATACTGACTTGTGCTTTGACCACCCTGTTTGCATTGCAGGACAATGGGATAAAAGGAAGGACCTTTGTCATACTAGAGGCCCAACCACCTCAAAGGGAAGTCCGCGTGGAGTGCAGTCAGTGCAGTCAGTGGAGCACGGTCAGCCAGGACTCCGAGCTGAAGAGATATGAGGACATGAAACTTGGGGATGAGGACTACACCCACACCTGTGTGAGCTGCAGGGTGGCCATGAGCTGCAGGGTGGCCCTGGAGGTCATGAGGGGTTAGCAGACAAGGACATGAACAACTGGATGTAAATGACAAAGGAGCTTTTCAAACAAGGACTGAAAAGATGGAGGATATAATATGCATGTTGGAAACAAAGTGGTGGTGAAGGAAGAGATCGATGTTGGAGTCATAAAAGAGGCCTAGGGGAAGAAGTTTGAATAATATAAGTTTATCATGTATACACTTTAAAGTTGCTCAGTCATTGAAGTTTTCGGAATGAAATATAAACAGATTGTTGTAGAGTTTTGTTTTCAAGTTGTTGTGTGTGCTCAAACAGTGGAGTTTTTCTATTTTTTTCAAATGCATTTGGGCAAACATCTATATACTGCTTCAAACATCTATATACTGCTTCAAACATCTATATACTGCTTCAAACATCTATATACTGCTTCAAACATCTATATACTGCTTCAAACATCTATATATTGCTTCAGTGCTTCGCCTATTCCTCTCTGATTTGGGGTATTTTAGAGAATGCGGTAGCTGCAGTCCAATATGGCTACCGGAAAGTGGGTGTGTCGAAAGGAAAGGAGTGGGTGTGTCGAAAGGAAAGGAGTGGGTGTGTCGAAAGGAAAGGAGTGGGCGTGTGGAAAGGAGTAGGTGTGTGGAAGGCGCTCTGCTATAGGTTACTTAGACGGTTGCTTACTGTGACTGTCACCCTGATATTGGTTACTAGGCAGCTACTTCCCACTCCGTTGGGGGTCAATGGACAGTAGACCGTGGACAGATTGGATTATGCTGAGCAGCGGGGCAACGGTCTATGACCCGTGACCTGAAAGGGCAAAAACCAGGAGGGAGGAGCGCTCTTCTCAAATGGAACAGTAATCTGTGCCGCTGGGTCATGTTGTCAACAAGGCAGCATGGTGCATCGTCCAGAAACATACAACATCTCTTTTCTATAAAATATATGTTTGAATTTTCAAACTAATTTCCCTTGGGAAGGCAGATCTGGTCCTCCATATCTCAGTTGGTGGAACATGGTGCTTGTAACACTAGAATTTGGGTTTGATTCCCGCTGGGACCACCCCTACATAAAATGTATGCACACATGACTACAATATTACATTTTTGTCCTTTAGCAGACGCTCTTATCCAGAGTGACTTATATCTAATGTCACTTTTGTTTTGAGCCGACTTTGCTGTGGGCTTTGAACGGGGCACCTGGCTCATGCCCACGAGGCAGCCCCATTCCAAAACGAATGAAATCAACTTTCATCCGGTACAAATCACGCCTACCCGTGTGCCTGGGACAGATGAATAGAATCTCCTCAGTGCTTGGCAAGCAGGAGCCGTGATCACGGCTGGGCTACTGCATTTTGTGCCCCGGAAAACAGCTAATTTACTGCATTTCAACACATTTTGGCAGGGTGCAGAGAGAAAAATGTGGCCAATCCGGCCCTGACTGTGATACAGCTATCCAGTGTGAAGGTCAGCAGCATATATGCCTCAGTGGTTGGCAGGCACCTTGATACAACAGCGGTGCAATGGTCGCCAGGCTTATCAACTTGTCATGCAGCCCAACCAGCCACGCGAAGCGGTCTTGAGTGGCAACAAATCTGCCCAATTTAGGTTATTTGCTTTCCATACACACACTCATTTCGACACACCCACTCTCTCATACTCTGGTCACCATATTGGGCTGCAGCTACCCCCTACTTGGGATTTTACATGGTGTTATTTTCCTTTTTTCCACCCCGTCCAGTTGGTGGTGGTGTTGCACTACCTTTTTGTTTTCTACACGCCATAAAACCACCAGCGAGGAAGAAGAAATGAACAAGCCCTATCTGTCTTGTTGAGCTTTGACACAGTTTCTACCTGATAGCAGTGGAGGCTCCTCAGGGGAGAAAGGGGAGGACCATCCTCAGTGAATTTCATAAAACTAGTGAAACATTAAAAGAGTTTTCCTTTTTAGATAAAACTATACAAAATATATTCACGTCACCAAATAATTGATTAAAGCACACTGTTTTGCAATGAAGGTCTACAGTAGCCTCAACAGCACTCTGTAGGGTAGCACCATTGTGTAGCCGGAGGACAGCTAGCTTCCGTCCTCCTCTGGGTACATTGACTTCAATACAAAACCTAGGAGGCTCATGGTTCTGACCCCCTTCCATAGACTTACACAGTAATTATGACAACTTCCGGAGGACATCCTCCAACCTATCAGAGCTTCTGCTGCATGAACTGACATGTTGACCACCCAATCAAAGGATCAGAGAATGAATCTAGTACTGAAAGCATAAGCTACAGCTAGCTAGCACTGCAGTGCATAAAATGTGGTGAGTAGTTGACTCAAAGAGAGAGAAAGACAATAGATGAACAGTTTTGAACAAATTAATTTCTTCAAAAATGAAGGAGGATCAAGAGAGAGAGCTATATTTAGTATATATATATATATATATATATATATATATATATATATATATATATATTACTTTCACTTACTTAGCTAGCAAATGCAGCTAGCTAGCCTACTCAAACACCCAGCTCAAACAGAAGGATGCTGTGTTAGCTAGCTGGCTATGGCTATCCAACACTGGAACTCTTCCAAGTCAAGGTAAGCTTTTGGTTATACTAATGTATTGCCACCGGGGCCTGCCGGTGTTATTGCTAAACCGCTAACTGACTGTACACAAATGTTACTGCATGATTGTAGTGGGTTTACTTATAGTTATGTTATATTTGCTATTCTGTGAGGGCCTATATTCCCGCTATGGTGCTTTAAGTGCCAAGGATTTGAACAAGTTGCAGCAGTGTGTAGAAGGGAGATCCCACAATGTGAGAAATGTGCAGGAGGGCATAGTCAGAGGGAGTGTACAGTTGGGATAGAGAAAGCACTGAGTCAACTGTGGAGGTGCCCATGCAGCTGGGAAACTGAAGTGCCCTGTGAAAGAGAGACAGGTTTAGATTGCCAGAGTTTGAGATGGGCAGAAAGTTTCAGGCCTATACCCCCAGTGAGTATAGGCCTGAAGAGAGGGATCCAGAGAAGATTAGTTTTAGTAAGGTTGGATTTCTTACCTTTATAACCATGGTGATGAACTGCACTGCACTGATGGAGCTGAAATCACAGAACATAGATGTGGTAGGTGCAGCAGCAGATAAATATTTGGGTGTGAGTGATTTTAGTGCAGAAGCTCTACAGGAAGTTTTGAGAGAAGGGGTTCCATCCTCCCAGGCCGACAGCCTGGTGTAGGATCGCTTAGGACCAAAGTAGTGGGATGGGGTGGTGGGTTTTTGGGGATAGTGTATAGGTGCAGGGTTAGATGATGGGGACCAAATGTGCAATACGCACTCCGACCTGCGAAAGGCAGCAATAAATAACACAGTGTCTAAGTTCTGCCGGAAATTCACACGAAGAATAAAAAATGTCATGTTCAGCTTACAGCTGTAAGAATAGAGGACATGATACATATGATAAAAATAATCAGTTGCGTGCCAAAAAAGTTAGGCTTCACAGGTAAGGCTTGCAGCATTTGACTAACAACACGTTCTTTGCTAACCACGTAGTGTAAGCGATTGGGTAGCCAACATGTTAGATAGCAGCTAGTGAAGCTAACATTATCATGTGAGGCTAGCTGAGAGATTTCTGGTCATTTCGTGCCGTATTATACCTTAGCATAACTAGTTAGCTAGCTGTTTTTGTTGAAGCTAAATTAACAAGTCCTGATGTGAAGGGATCTGGGAATCTGTCCAATGTAATGGTATTTTCAATTAGGCTATTGTCGATATTTATGCTAGCCACAGCTGATTTTCTATATCATAACCAAAATATAAGGTTTTATTACTCCATTGTTTACATATAACAATGATGTAAACAAACAACACATAGCTTTAAAATATGTTTAAAACTGTCATGGGGTGTATTCACTTGGAACCAAACATAAGCTAACGAAACAGAGCGGGACAACCTGAATTTGGCCAATAGAAACTGTTTTCGTTACAAACACGTTTTCCGTTTGAAGTAAACGGTTTCCGTTGCAAAACATTTGACTAAAGATTACAGGCCTGGGGTGTATTCATTATGCAGATTCTGTTGCAAAAGTTATTTAAACTGAAGTGAACTAAATGGGGAGGGACCTACCAGAACTTGTCAAATAGAAACTCAATTTAGTTGCAAAACGAAATGTCTATTGATGTCCCTGATGAAATGGTCTGTCATGAAATTCCCTAAAAACATGCCACTTCGAAAACAGCTATGACTTTGTAATAGCAGGTTTGAAGAATTAACATAGGAAGTTAGGAGAATTAGGTTAAGGTTAGGAAAAGGGTTAGCGAAAATGCTTTCCTAACCTGCTACGATAAGTCACATGTAATGAAGTGGCGTGTTTTTAGGGAGTCCTGGACTGTCAACCTTTGCATCTGCAGCACTATGGGGTTACATTTCCTTATAGCCCATCCCTAAGCAGGATACTAAAACAAGTGGCAAGGACCCCCATCTTCTCTGAATTAGCTTTAAAAGTCCAGTGCCATCAAAAACGTGATTTTCCTGTGTTTATATATATATATATATATATATTTCCACACTGAGGTTGGAATAATACTGTGAAAATGATGATAATGCCATTTTAGTGTAAGAGCTGTTTGAAGACTGCCTGAAATGTTTTGCCTGTTTTGGTGGGATGGCGTTTTGGTCTGGGTAAATTAGTTGATAGACCAATAAGAAAGAGTTCCAAACCTCTTTTGGACCATTTTTTAAAATTAAAAACAATCACAGTAAGGTACTTAATTGTTACCCAGAAATTATTTTGATATTGAGATAAAAACGGCTGCATTAGACCTTAAAAAAAAAGCTAATGTTGTTTCTCTCATCTATGTTGATGTATATTAGCTAAGTTGTTACTTTTTACTTTTAAAAATTAGATTTCCGCTGAGCGACCCCAAAAGACTAAAAAAGTGGATCCATCAGATGAGATGGAAAGGCTGGAAGCCAAACAGAAACTCCAGACTGTGTTCAGAGCATTTTGAGGAGAAGTACCTGACAACACCCTCAACTGGGCCTGGTGTTCGTTTACGTCCTGATGCCATTCCAACTATATTTTCCTTTCCTAGTCAGTTCCAAAAAAAGGTAATTTGTGAATTGATGCAGGTTTGTTTTTTTGTTAAGCTATTGACTGTTTTTTTTCTTCAAAATGGTTATTATTTTGATACAAGTGAGAAATTCTTGAATCATGCTTTGGAATTGTTGTTTTGAACTTTCGAGCAGCGTGTTTAATTGTTGAGTTCCTGTTTCAGAAAACAGCCGTAACGAGGAAAAGAGTAACCCTGGTGAGACATTTAAAAACGTAATTGTCCTACTAGTTTTCAATTTGTATTGTTTTTGATATGGCTAGGAGTCACACTTTTATTCTCAATCTTTCACAAATGAAATGAACTACACGACCAAAAGTATGTGGACACCTGTTCGTCAAACATGTCATTCCAAAATCATGGGCATTAATATGGAGTTGTTCCCCCCTTTGCTGCTATAACAGCCTCCGCTCTTCTGGGAAGGCTTTCCACTAGATGTTGGAGCATTGCTGCGGGGACTTGCTTCCATTCAGTCACAAGAGCATTAGTGAGGTCGGGCACTGATTTTGTGCGATTAGGCCTGGCTCGCAGTCGGCATTCCAATTCATCCCAAAGGTGTTCAATGAGGTTGAGGTCAGGGCTCTGTGCAGGCCAGTCAAGTTCTTGCACATCGATCTCGACAAACCATTTTGTATGGACCTCGCTTTGTGCACAGGGCATTGTCATGCTGAAACAGGAAAGGGCCTTCCGCAAACTGTTGCCACAAAGTTGGAAGTACAGAATTGTCTAGAATGTAATTGTATGCTGTAGCGTTAAGATTTCCCTTCACTGGAACTAAGGGGCCTAGCCCGAACCATTAAAAACATTCCCAGACTATTATTCCTCCTCCACCAAACTTTACAGTTGGCAATATGCATTTGGACAAGTAGCATTCTCCTGGCATCCGCCAAACCCAGATTTGTCCGTCGTACTGCCAGATGGTGAAGCGTGATTCATCAAAAAATTACAATATAAAATAATACAAAATAAAAGTAACAAATAATTGCTGCCAATGTTTGTCTATGGAGATTGCATGGCTGTGCTCTCGATTTTATACACCTGTCAGCAACGGGTGTGGCTGAAATAGCCGAATCCACTAATTTGAAGGGGTGTCCACATACTTTTGTATATATTGTGTATGTATTAACCTCTACTTGTGATTTCAGTTTCCAGAGGATCGTGTTCCTGAGGATATGCCATCAGTACCAGCTGAGCCAAGGTGGTTCTCAAAACCAATACAGTTTGTATGAGCTATAGGTTATGGGCCGACGTTGTGAAGAAATGAAGCAATTCATAGTTTCCCTCTCTTGTTTCCTCTTGTAATGAAACACTAGCTCTGCAGCGTCAACACGGTTGAAGAGGACTCCCAGTTACTTTAACCACAGTATATGGCACCCAAGTCGTTTCCATGATGACTACTGTGTTCCACAGGTACGAAGAACATATCACTCTTATCCAGACCTCCAATCGTCAAACACATGTTGTGTTAAATACTTGAGGTGCGCTTGATTTAGCTCGCTCCAGTACAATAACCAATGGAACACTCAGTCTTCCCAGCCTGCACACCGGTAAGCTAAATCAAGCGCACCTCTAGTGTTTGAGTATTTGGCCCAGGTCTGCTCTTATCTGAGGTTTTTACATTTATGGAGATATTTCATGTATCCCTTTTATTTTTATTTTTGCAGAGTATTGACTGGGCTGAGAAAGATAGACCAAATGAAGTAAGTGTTAGCTCTTATGAGGCTGATTGGGCCAAACAGAATCGATCTATTGTGCTCCACTCAACCAAACAATCCTGATGGGCCCAAACGAGGGCTACATTGAAACTCATATAAGGACTAGTTGTGTGTATACAGTGTGTAAGGGCTTAGACGACTAGTTGTGTGTATGATCAACAACATTGTATAAAGGCTTTCTATACCCCCAAACCTTTATTTCCTGCTTTAATCACTGAACTCTCCTGACAATTTCAGGTCCCACCTTCAGCTTTACAAAAGCAAGGGCTGATCTTTATCCCCAAGCTCGCAATCAGGGTAAGGTTTCTGACAGACAGGCTTATTCTGGACAACAGACAACAATATTCTTACATTTATTATTTGTATATCTATATATATATCATTTTCTTTTATTTGAACCAGATCAAGGAGAAATGGGAATGGCTGACAATGGAAGTGAAGGGGCCATTTCCAGAGACCCAAATTGGACACAGATTTATAGTAACTGTAGTGGACTACTACTCAAAATGGGTGGAAGCCTACCCCATAAAAACCTGCAGCAGTAAAGAGATTGCTGAAATAATTTCTGACCTCATCTCTCGCTTTGGCTTCCCTGTTGGAATCCTGTGTTGTTTGAGTGTAGCGCTGACTGTAGAGGTAAGAGATACTGTGGTTAGATTGTAGAGATGGTATTGTGTAGTTTCTTATGCAGTATTTGCAGCATTTATCTATGTTAGCGTTACTGTACCTCCACCTGAAAACAGAACCAGTTGTATTGGTTGTGATGGCCGAATGTATGTTGCACCAAATGATCTCATGAATATTAAGTACCCCTCCTCTTTTGATTTTACAGATCAACTCGGCTTTGGGTGATCTGAAGAAACTGACAGGCCAACTCGTATTCTACCGTCCTCTGGGAGTGTCACTGGATCCAGTAACAAAGTCCCTCATAGACCGGTATGTTCTCCACTCCAACGTTCGTTAACGTAACTTTAATATAACTTTTCAAGAAGCGCATCGGTACTAAATTGAACTGGGTAATGATTGCAAGAATCTTTTGGCAGTTTCCTGAATCCAATCACATGACATGCTAGCCCAGCTGACTTATAAAATATGCATTTGTTTTGTTTAATCCATTTTCATCATATAACTGGACAGGTTGGTGTCAGATCTGGTGAAAGACCATCCTGATCACTGGGATGTTTACCTGGCTGCCAGTGTGTTCAGCTTCTGCTGCAAGGAGCACCCCACCACTAGACAAATACCCCTCTCTCTGCTGCGCTGCGGAGGGACTCAGTCCGTCTCCACCTCACCAAGAAAGCTGCCTGTAAGTTGGAAGCTGACATTAGTGTTAAGCCTCACAGGTCACAACTCAAATCACCAATGAATGAAGTAATATACATCAAATATCATAGGAATAGGTCTTTAAAGACTGAATAATATTGTTATATTTCTGTTCAGCTTTTATACTGACTTGTGCTTTGACCACCCTGTTTGCATTGCAGTACAATGGGATAAAAGGAAGGACCTTTGTCATACTAGAGGCCCAACCACCTACAAAGGAAGTCTGTGTGCAGTGCAGTCAGTGCTTGGAATGGATCTTGGTCAGCCAGGACTCCGAGCTGAAGAGATATGAGGACATGAAACTTGGGGATGAGGACTACACCCACACCTGTGTGAGCTGCAGGGTGGCCATGAGCTGCAGGGTGGCCCTGGAGGTCATGAGGGGTTAGCAGACAAGGAGGTTTTCAAACAAGGGCAGTGGAATGAAAACATGGATATATATAATAAGGACGTTGGAAGCGCAAAGTAGTAGTGAAGATAGACAAGGATGGAGTGAAGAAAAAAAAGGGGGGGGGGAATTAGTTCACATAATGTATATATTTGTAAAAGTCAGGGTTGGGGTCAATTCAGGAAATACACTGAAATTCCAATTCCAATACTCTTCACTGCTTTTCAATGAGGAAGATTTGGAATTTGGTTTACTTACAAATTGACTTGAATTTAAATGGAATTGACCATTGTTCCCAGCCTGAAGTTGATCCTTTGTCATAAAAAAAAATACTGTATGAATAAATCTTTTACGTTTTTTAAAGTAAAATAAAAACAGATTGTTGTACGCAGTTGTGTGTGAGCGCACTGTGTATTAAAAATGTATTCTGTTCCTTTGTTCACCCTGTCCAGTCGGTGGCAGTATTGCACTACCTTTTCGTTTGCCACTAGCCATAAAACCAGCAAGGAAGGAGGAAGAAAAAAATAAACAACTTGTAACCAAAGATTGTCTATAAACGTCCTCTCTGTTGTAACAAAATAATGGCACGTTGTTCAGCTCTTAACTGTAAGAATAGCACAGATAGATATGAGAAGGGTAAACTTAAAACCCAAAAATTTACGTTTCACAGGTAAGGCTTGCAGCATTTGACTACTACCAACACTAACAACGTAGCTAGCTAAGCGTAAGAAACCATAGCCAACAAGTTAGCTATGTTGAGCTACGCTAAGAGATTTCCAGTCATTTCGATTTTTATAGAATGTGGCATATTATACCTTAATATACCAAACTAGCTAAACGTTATTACTCAATTGTTTATTTAACTAACGTTAGCAATGTGTTTTGTCTTAACAGGCTAACGTTAGTAAAACAAGCGTATCGTAATGTCAAAGTTACGTTAGTCTGGGAATCTGTTCAATGATGGTATTTTCAATTGGGCTATTGTTATTAAGGCTACAACAACTGTCTTTCTCTCTATCTTAACCTAAATCTAAGGTTGTATTACTCCATTGTTTACATATAACGATGTAAACAACACACAGCTTCAAAATACAGTATGTTTAAAACTATCATCTGATGTCATGGACTGTCAGCCCTTGGATCTAGGCTGGATTCTAGACAGAGCCCTGTCTAAGGCTGGGTTACATTTCCCCTATAGCCCCAGCTCTCAGCTGTATACCAAAACAAGTGGCAAGGACCCCGTTTTTTTATTAATTTTTTAATCTCTGAATTAGCTTTAAAAAAAATAGCTAATGTTCTTCCTCTGTAGTTTATATTGATGTTTATTAGCTAAATTGTTACTTTTTGCTCAATTTCTGTCTTTCAACTTTTTCTCATGCCAACAGTTTTCCACTGGGTGACCCCAAAAGACTAAAAGAGTGGGTGCATCAAATGAGATGGAAAGCCTGGAAGCCAACCAGAAACTCCAAACTGTGTTTAGAGCATTTCGAAGAGAAATACCTGACAACATCCAAAACTGGGCGTGGTGTTCGTTTACGTCCTGATGCCATTCCATCTATATTTTCCTTTCCTAGTCAGTTCCAAAAAAATGTATTTTGTGAATTGATGCAGGTGTGTTTTTTTCTGTTAAGCTATTGACTGGGTCTTTTTCAAAATGGTTATTATTTTGATACATATGAGAAATTATTGAATCATGCTTTGGAATTGTTGGTTTGAACTGGTTTGAACTTTTCAGCAACGCGTTTTATTGTTGAGTTCTTGTTGTTTCAGAAAACAGCTGGAACTAGGAAAAGCGTAACCCTGGTGAGACATTTAAAAACCTAATTGTCCTACTGTCCTACTTTTCCTGTAAACTGTACTACTAGTTTATTTGGATTGTTTTTAAATATATGACTAGGATGCAAATCTTTCACAAATGAAATGAACTATGTATTAACCTCTACTTAGCAGGGGTTAGCAGACAAGGACATGAACAACTGGATGTAAATGAGAAAGGAACTTTTCAAATAAGGACTGAAAAGATGGAGGATATAATATGGATGTTGGAAACAAAGTGGTGGTGAAGGAAGATATTGATGTTGGAGTTTAAAAAAGGGTCCTAGGGGAAGAAGTACATGTTGTATTTGTATTTGCTCTGATGACCCTTGTCCTAAAAAACGGAATAAAGTGTATAAAGGATTTTTTGTGTGTTTCTCAATTGAATAAAAACTGTTCCTGTGTTTCTGAATAAAATTAAAACAGTTTTTGTTTTCCCCCTCGTCCAGGCGGCGGAGTTAATACTTATTCGTTTGCCTCCCACCACCAATGAGGCAGAGAAGAAGAATATGACGAAAGTGCAGGAAGTGGTTAGCTAGCTAAGAAGAGTCAGTCAAGAAAACCGATGTACTTTCAAAGCTAAGGTAAGCATTAACACGCATATTGTCAAATATTCCAACCCCATCGACTAATACATGAATCATGCATAAATGTGGTTGTTGCAGTGTTTAGTTTTGTTAGCTTTTTGAAATGTAATCTCAAGATCTTCGTAGGGTTACAGTTCCGTGTCAGCATCGTCGCTAACGTAACGATGGCCAGCTAACTTGTGCCATGACTGTGATTATGACTTGCTTTTGAACTTGTCTTCTCATATTTGAGCTTCTGATATTAAACAGCTAGCCACTTATGTTACCACGAGGTCAGACGGGTTTTGTTTACAGATGTTGACATACTGTCTGAAATATTGCCTATCCATCTACTTTGCTTGAAATGCATGAGGAACTTAGATTGCCCCGCCCATAACGGACCTGACGAGCTAGCAGCTCGCTAGGTAATTTATAGCCCTATATAGGTAAATTACTGTAGTTTCAGACTGTATCCACCATGTCAACTGGCTAACGCAAAGGCATTGAATTGAAGATGTTAGCTTGGTGTTGTCTCCTTTGTGGCTTTTCCCTACCTGTGGTCCCCTGAGTCATGTACAGTCATTATGAAGTTTCTCATCTCGGGCTGATCTCAGAACAGAGCTCAGGAGACAGTTGAGGCCAAGTGGAACTGATGACACACATTTCAAGAAGAAGGAAACATTCAATCGTCTGAGAGAGAAACATAGCCCAGTGATTTCCACAGAAGGCATATTGTTCTGTGTAATAAAACCATTTGTGAAGAATTGTGGAGGGGTAATGGTCATTGCTCTCGCTCGTATCTCATTTTTCTCCACTTTTCTCTCCTCCTTGTGTAGATGTCCTGCTTCGAGAGCGAGAAGAGCAGCCTGGAGAATGATGAAGCGTGTTGTGGTGGGGCGGCCGCGTCACAGCTGTCCAACTGTGCGCTGGCCATGCTGGAGAAAGAGGGCAGCGACTCGGCGCTGAGCCCCACGGAGAGTACACCCACCAGCCTACAGGGCGGCGCCCCACTGCAAGGCTACGACGTGGAGTTCGACCCTCCGCTGGAGAGCAAGTACGAGTGCCCCATCTGCCTCATGGCCCTGAGGGCGGCCGTGCAGACGCCGTGCGGTCATCGCTTCTGCCGCAGCTGCATCGAGAAGTCCATCCGGTAAGCCTGACTGGTACCCGTACTTCCATGATAATGATATATTTAAATGTTAGTTGTCTAACTTGCTGATCCTACTTTGGAAAATACCCTCCAGGATTTCAAAACAATGTTTGCTTAGTCCTTTACCCCTGCACACGGTTATCTCTGCATGTTTGTCAACATTTCGGTTGTTTAGGACAATGAGGACAGAGAACTGAACTATGGGGCTTTTTACTCCCAGCTCCACAAATGAGAGACGCAGGGGTTAAAGTTTATTTATTTAATTAATCAACATCAATATTACAGCAGTGCAACATCCATGTAAATGTGCCGGGGTTAGCCAAGAGCTATCAGTCGCGGAGCCAGATTTCCGTCATATGGATGACGCATTATGTTTATTTTCGCTTTAAAAACCCTCCAGGCCACAGTTGAACATCTAAAACTAGATAGAACGTATGTAGAAATGACAATGGACCTATATCTTCATATAAATTGCCTTTTTTTGGCCCGCAAATCGATTTTGACAAACAAATTGGTCATAAAAAGATCTGTGCAGTTTTCCCGCCGGTCAGAGATCGACTCAAGTTTCACTGAAGATTTTGCTTTAACTCCTGGAGACGTCATAGTCGTGTGCTTGTCAATATTCAACTCTCAAATGATTTTATGTCTGCCACCAGATAAGATGGGCAATGAAGGTGATTGTATAATGCAGAACATCTCTATACATCATGTAGCTATGCAGTTCAATAGCCACAACAGCTGGGATTATCGATGACTGTCAATCATTCAGTGATGGGTGGGCAATGAGCCTCTTGAGATGTTGACTTACTGGGTAAATGATTGGCCATATTCTGGAGGATTTGGAGGCCATACTTCCCTCCATCACTACCTCCACTTCCCCACCATTACAGTACCAAGGTAACATGTTTGTTGCTGCACTGTTGTGATGTTTGGAATCTGTTTATCCTTGGCGCTCGTTACTGAATTTGCTGAATGACGCGTATTTCTATGTCCCTTTTGACAAGATGATGATGATGACTACATGTACAGAGTACAGTTTCTTCAAATAGTCTGAATAGTCCTCAAAGAAGAATAATGGTAGTAAGTGATCTCAAAAAGGAGCCTTCTCATTGGACAAGTTAAGGTAGTAGGGCCTACCTCCATTTTAAAATAGTTTAACCTGTTGATTAATGAACGCAACCCTGCTCCCAAGAACCATACTGATCTCTCTCTCTATTTTTTCTTTTTCCTTTTCACTTTACATTTCTTTTATTTTCTATTCTTTCCTTTTTATTTCTTTTCTTTTATCTTTTCTTTTCTTTTCTTTTTCTTTTCCCCCTAGTGATACAGGGCAGAGGTGTCCAGTGGATAACGAGGTACTACGGGAAGACCAGCTGTTCCCAGATAACTTTGCCAAGCGGGAGATACTCTCCCTAACGGTCCGCTGCACCAACGTA
Organism: Coregonus lavaretus; assembly: GCF_964263955.1. NCBI lineage: Eukaryota > Metazoa > Chordata > Actinopteri > Salmoniformes > Salmonidae > Coregonus > Coregonus lavaretus. The sequence continues at coordinate 33,842,624 of NC_140024.1, forward strand.
GGCTGCACTGACAAAATGGAGCTTCGCCGCCTGGATGTACGCCTCATTCCCCACAGACAATGGCTGACACCTTAGTTCACATCAGTTCAACCGCGTTGCGATGTTGAAACCAAATGATTAACTCACTCTGCCATCTCACCCTGCCAGGGCCATGTTACGAAGTGTGAGTTTGCCACCGTGCCGTGCCCGCTGTGCCAGGACGCGGTGTGGAAGAGCAAGCTGGAGGAGCACCAAAGCCAACACTGCCAGCGGAGACCTGTGTCCTGTCCCGACTGTGTGGAGAGCTTTGTTTACGAGGACAGCAAGGTAAGCATCACTAACTCATTCATGCTGAGTGCACTATCCTGAATAAGTAAATATTAATTGTATTTGTATTTATTATGGATCCCCATTAGTTCCTGCCAAGGCAGCAGCTACTCTTCCTGGGGTCCAGCAACATTAAGGCAGTTATGCATTTAAAAAACATTACAATACATTCCTAACAGATTTCACAACATATTAAGTGTGTGTCCTCAGGCCACTACTCTACTACCACATATCTATAACACAAAATCCATGTGTACATGTGTGTATAGTGCGTATGTTAGCGTGTGTTTGTATGCATGTGTCTATGTTTGTGTTGCTTCACAGTCCCCACTGTTCCATAAGGTGTATTTTTATTTGTTTTTTAAATCAAATTTTACTGCTTGCATGTGTTACTTGATGTGGAATAGCGTTCCATGTAGTCATGGCTCTATGTAGTACTGTGCGCCTCCCATAGTCTGTTCTTGACTTGAGGACTGTGAAGAGACCTCTAGTGGCATGTCTTGTGGGGTATGCATGGGTGTCCGAGCTGTGTGCCAGTAGTTCAAACAGACAGCTCGGTGCATTCAACATGTCAATACCTCTCATAAATACAAGTAGTGATGAAGTCAATCTCTCCTCCACTTTGAGCCAGGAAGATTGACATGCATATTATTAATGTTAGCTCTCTGTGTACATCCAAGGGCCAGCCGTGCTGCCCTGTTCTGAGCCAATTGCAATTTTCCTAAGTCCCTCTTTGTGGCACCTGACCACACGACTGAACAGTAGTCCAGGTGTGACAAAACTGTAGGACCTGCCTTGTTGGTAGTGCTGTTAAGAATGCATAGCAGCGCTTTATTATAGACAGACTTCTCCCCATCCTAGGTACTGTTGTATCAATATGCTTTGACCATGACAGTTTACAATCCAGGGTTACTCCAAGCAATTTAGTCTCCTCAACTTGCTCAATTTCCACATTATTCATTACAAGATTTAGTTGAGGTTTAGGGTTTAGTAAATGATTTGTCCCAAATACAATGCTTTTAGATTTTTTAAAAATATTTAGGACTAACTTATTCCTTGCCACCCATTCTGAAACTAACTGCAGCTCTTTGTTAAGTGTTGCAGTCATTTCAGTCGCTGTAGTAGCTGACATGTATAGTGTTGAGTCATCCGCATACATAGACACACTGGCTTTACTCAAAGCCAGTGGCATGTTGTTAGTAAAGATTGAAAAAAGTAAGGGGCCTAGACAGCTACCCTGGGGAATTCCTGATTCTACCTGGATTGTGTTTGAGAGGCTTCCATTAAAGAACACCCTCTGTGTTCTGTTAGACAGGTAACTCTTTATCCACAATATAGCAGGGGGTGTAAAGCCATAAAACATACGTTTTTCCAGCAACAGACTATGATCGATAATGTCAAAAGCCGCACTGAAGTCTAACAAAACAGCCCCCACAATCTTTTTATAATTTATCTCAGCCAATCATCAGTCATTTGTGTCAGTGCTGTGCTTGTTGAATGTCTTTCCCTGTAAGCGTGCTGAAAGTCTATAAAATAGCATTTTATCTGGTCAAACACAATTCTTCCCAAAGGTTTACTAAGGGTGGATAACAGGCTGATTGGTCGGCTATTTGAGCCAGATAAGGGGACTTTACTATTCTTAGGTAGGGGAATACCTTTTGCTTCCCTCCAGGCCTGAGGGCACACACTTTCTAGTAGGCTTAAATTGAATATATGGCAAATAGGAGTGGCAATATCGTCCGCTATTATCCTCAGTAATTTTCCATCCAAGTTGTCAGACCCCAGTGGTTTGTCATTGTTGCACGACAATAAAACTTTTTTCACCTCTTCCACACTTACTTTACGGAATTCAAAATTACAATGTTTGTCTTTCATAATTTGGTCAGATATACTTGGCTGTGTAGTGTCAGCGTTTTGTTGCTGGCATGTCATGCCTAAGTTTGCTAATCTTGCCAATTAAATCATCATTAAAGTAGTGGGCAATATCAGTTGGTTTTGTGATGAATGAGCCATCTGATTCAATGAATGATGGAGCTGAGTTTGCCTTCTTGCCCAACATTTCATTTAAGGTGCTCCAAAGCTTTTTACTATCATTCTTTGTCATTTATCTTTGTTTCATAGCGTAGTTTCTTATTTTTATTCAGTTTAGTCACATGATTTGTCAATTTGCAGTACGTTTGCCAATCGGTTGAACAGCCAGACATATTTGCCATCTCTTTTGCCTCATCCCTCTCAACCATACAATTCTTCAATTCCTCATCAACCCATGGGGATTTAACTGTTTTTACAGGTTTGAATAACGGTTGCACCGCCTCAGTTAGCTTAGCTAGCAGCACTTTAAAAGAAAATGTGTGTAAAGTGTCCATGTTCTCAGTCAGTAAGAAACTGTATTCATTCTCCATTTGAGCTCCCCTTTAATGTTCACTGAAAATAGTGGATAGACTGTCATTGCTGAAGGCGGTCATGTGACAGCTTTTTTGAACATGTTTGTTTTTGTTGTGTCCTCAGCTTCATGAGTCGCTGTGTCCCTTTGCCAACGTGGTTTGTCAGTACTGCGGTATGGAGCTCATCAGAGACCAGGTGGGTGTGGTGACCTGACGGCTGCCATTTAGATTTAGCTAATGACCAAACCTATGATATGATGGTGGTGTAAAGCAGGAGTCCTGATTACTAAACCTATGATATGATGGTGTAAAGCAGGAGTCCTGATGACTAAACCTATGATGGTGGTGTAGAGCAGGAGTCCTGATGACTAAACCTATGATGGTGGTGTAAAGCAGGAGTCCTGATGACTAAACCTATGATGGTGGTGTAAAGCAGGAGTCCTGATGACTAAACCTATGATATGATGGTGTAAAGCAGGAGTCCTGATGACTAAACCTATGATGGTGGTGTAGAGCAGGAGTCCTGATGACTAAACCTATGATATGATGGTGGTGTAGAGCAGGACTCCTTATTACTAAATCTATGATATGATGGTGGTGTAGAGCAGGAGTCCTGATTACTAAACCTATGATGGTGGTGTAAAGCAGGAGTCCTGATGACTAAACCTATGATATGATGGTGGTGTAGAGCAGGAGTCCTGATGACTAAACCTATGATATGATGGTGGTGTAGAGCAGGAGTCCTTATTACTAAATCAATGAGATGATGGTGGTGTAGAGCAGGAGTCCTGATTACTAAACCTATGATGGTGGTGTAAAGCAGGAGTCCTGATTACTAAACCTATGATGGTGGTGTAAAGCAGGAGTCCTGATTACTAAACCTATGGTGGTGGTGTAAAGCAGGAGTCCTGATTACTAAACCTATGGTGGTGTAAAGCAGGAGTCCTGATTACTAAACCTATTGTGGTGTAAAGCAGGAGTCCTGATTACTAAACCTATGGTGGTGTAAAGCAGGAGTCCTGATTACTAAACCTATGGTGGTGGTGTAAAGCAGGAGTCCTGATTACTAAACATAGTGGTGGTGTAAAGCAGGAGTCCTGATAACTAAACCTATGGTGGTGGTGTAAAGCAGGAGTCCTGATTACTAAACCTATGTTGGTGGTGTAGAGCAGGAGTCTACAACGTGTGGCTCATGGGCAAATTTTTGGTCCAATTCACAACCGCTTGCGGCCTACACAAACCTATGTTTAACTCAATCGTTTGTGAATGGTTGTGGACTGCAAAACTTTGCTGGGCGGCAATGCCTACCTTTCCTCTGAAAAAGTATCTCTTTGTAACAAGCTTCTACACAGGGCAAGCGATGTAGGATCTGACTTAGTGGTGGAGTAACTTTGGCCTGCTTTTGTTTCAGTTGGAGTCTCACTATGACACAGAGTGTCCAAAGGCTCCGATCGCCTGTACCTTCAGCACTTTTGGATGTCGAGAGATGGTAGGTCACTGAGGTTGAGTAAACTTCAACACTTTCTGAGTAATTTACCTCCGATGTTTTGTGACTACTTTGCCTTGTCCAAAAGAGATACCCAAGATCCACTTTTCGTGGCCTCTGGCAGGACTAGGTAGAGTTTCCACGACATTGTCTACTCCCATTCATCTGATACTTTCAGATCTAACAAAAGAGGGTTTTTAGACCGGACAAGGCTACCATTTCCAACTTTGGTTCAACACAGTGGCTCTTTAAAGTATTTTATGTGCTATTTCAGATGCAACGCAATGACTTGGCCCAGCACATGCAGGAGTTCACTCAGATGCACATGCGCTGCATGGCTGAGTACCTGCACAGCCACAGTCTTACCGGGTACACCCAGCCACCTTCTTCTGAGGACAGAGGGGCTGCCGCTGCGGAGCTGGGGGCACGCGTTGGCGCTAGCGGCGGTGGCGCCCCCTGCCAGTGCTGCGGGGAACTGCAGACCATGCGGGAGACCACCCAGCAGCTGGAGGGCCGACTGGTGCGGCAGGACCACCAGCTACGTGAGCTGAGCGTTCAGGTGGAACAGAGATACAAATTAATTATTTCTCATTGATGACGTTGAATTCCCTTGTTTTGGGTAAATGCGTCTACAACTAAAGGACCATTTGTTTTGTATGACCATTATCCCCCAGGCAGGCCTGGTGGCGGAGCTGCGTCGTAAGGTCACCTCGCTGGAGGAGAACCTAAAGGAGCTGGAGGCCAAGCAGTGCCAAGGCGTGTACGTGTGGCCCCTGGAGGGCTTCTCGGCCTACCTGCGCACCCAGGCTGCCGGACAGCCCGTTGTGGTGCACAGCCCAGGCTTCTACACGGGCCGGCCGGGCTACAAGCTGTGCCTGCGCCTCCACCTCCAAACGCCCTCGGCCCAACGCTGCTCCAACTACATCTCACTTTTTGTTCACACCATGCAGGGTGAATTTGATGGGCAGCTGCCGTGGCCCTTCCAAGGCACCATCCGGCTGGCCGTGCTGGACCAGGGGCCTGAGGCCCAGCACCATGTGGAGGTGATGGAGACCAAGCCCGACCTGCAGGCCTTCCAGAGGCCCACCATCCAGAGGAACCCCAAGGGCTTTGGCTACGTCACTTTTCTGCACTTGGTCCAGCTGCAGCAGCGGGGGTTTGTGCACGATGACACGCTGCTGGTGCGCTGCGAGGTGACGCCGCGCTTCGACAGCGCCCTAAGGCGCGAGGGGGCGGCCATGCAGCCCAGAGGGCCCGAGGCCTCGCTGTGAGGACCCTTTATTTAACGTTCAAGCGACGAGGTCAATCGCCACCAACATTATCAGTACAAAGTATCAGTTTGCCATTTTCTTGAGTTCTTGTATCGCACAGACTCATTGCATTGGGTTCAGTCATGACCAACATCATGGGAAAGTGTACTGCTCTGTTGTGGGTTTCATTTCCAACTCCAAAAGGCTTTTCTTTGCTGTAGTTTTTGAGAGTGATGGACTGGATGTTGGTGCAACAAGTCGAGAGCTTGGGACTATAAGGTTCTATCTGCATTTCTGTCAAAATGTAGTTATTGACATAGCCTTGTTCTGCTCAATGTTCTCTCCCTGTATAGTACTCTAAATACCCCCAATTCATGTTGTTGACTTCAAAAGAATACAAGATAAAAATGTCTGACACCATTCAAACCAATGAGGGTTCAGAACTTTAAAGCCAATGATCTCACAATCATATATTTGCAGATAAGAACCTTCTAGTCCGAAGCTGTCAGTGTTCCATTACTTATCCAGCAATGCGTCGCAGGCTACTGTACTGCTCAAAATAGATAGGATTTCAAAATGGGTTATGATGCCTCCAAAATGGGTTATGATGCCTACATGGTGTCAGTGCATCATGCTTTGTAGCGGAGACCGGCAAAGTAAACTGTAATAACATGTTATGTCAAGCTCAAAGTCATGTTTATGACAATTTTATGTTGGCATTATAGAAGCCAATTCAAATAAGATGTTACCAGAAGTGTATCTCTTTTGTGGGAGATTAGGAAGGGGACAGAGAGATGTATGACAGAGAGATACTCAATCAATCCCTTTAGCGCTTTTTACAAAATACAGCGAGGACTTGGGGCAGGACCATCTGTAAGCAGGAGATGACCAGAAGCAGAACTACCCATCAACTTATTGTTGTATGGATGACGAGAGTCTGGATCATTGGCTTTTCACTGGTCATCTGGTTGGAGGACCATACAAGGAAGTTGGGGCAACATCCCAACATGTGCCTTAATGCACAGCTCTTTTGTCTAGGAAGATGTGGGAAGATGTGGCATCCCTTAAGACCTCTTCTGGAGGAGAGTTTTCCTGAACAATGGCTGTGAGTTAGGACATACAATAAGCAGTTACATATGAATGAGTTGTTATACACAGTGGTGGAAAGTACTTATGTAAGAGTACTTGAAAGTACTACTGAAGTAGTGTTTGGGGAGTATCTGTACTTGACTATTTATATTTTTAACAACTTTTTACTTTTACTCCACTACATTCCTAAAGAAAACAATGTACTTTTTACTCCATACATTTCCCCTGACACCCAAACGTACTCCCTACATTTGGAATGCTCAGGCAGGACAGCAATATGGTCCAATCATGCACCTATCATTTTTTTAAACCTTTATTTTAACAGGGAAAATATTGAGACCTAGATCTCTTTTCCAAATGTGCCCTGTATAATACAATACAAATATACACATTATATTAAAATACAAAACACAGTCATGTTAAGCACTAATAAAACATTACAAATCACCCAGAAAAACTGTTACCTTCCTCAACAAGTAAGTCCCCAATCAATACGTTAAATGTATTTGCAGTCGCTAGAGCGCGATGAGCCAAACAAAGCCCCCCTGGCTGTAACCCAGACGACACTGGGCCGATTGTGTCACCTGGGATCGAACCCAGGTCTGTGGTGACGCCTCAAGCACTGTGACGCAGCGCCTCAGACCGCTGCGCCACTCGGGAGGCCCTGGCAATGATCCGTTTCAGTTAATACTAGAATATCCGGATTCGCCTGCATAGCCCAGATCTTTGATGTAATCCAGTTTAGGAACTAAGCTCCTAACGTTCAGATGCATCAACCCAAGTCCTTTGCGATTTTTTTTAAGTCACACGGATACTCAAACTCAAATAAGCTACATTCAATTGGCGGTTGCAGGCCCTGTCTGATGGTTGGTATTGATATAGTTGGTATGGCTGTAAGACTGCATAGAACTGCACCATTTTGTCTATCCCTATTAGTAATCGAGGAAGGAGTAGAAATTGGATGTAACGCGTTGTCATCCCTACTGCCTCTGATCTGGTGGACTCACTAAACACAAATACTTTGTTTGTAAATTATGTCTGAGTGTTGGAGTGTGCCCGTCTGTCTGTAAATGAAAAAAAAAAAACATGAAAATGGTGCCGTCTGCTTTGCTTAATATAAGACATTTGATGTATAGCATTTACTTTTTTATTTTTACTCAAGTATCACAGTTGAGTACTTTTTCCACCACTGTATTTAAGTACATTTAAAACCAGATACTTTTAGACTTTAACTCAAGTTGTATTGTACTTGTTGACTTCCACTTTTACTTGAGTCATTTTCTATTAAGCTATCTTTACTTTTACTCAAGTATGACAATTGAGTACTTTTTCCACCACTGGGTATACATGAGGCCTTCATAACACATTTATGAAACCAGTCATGACACCTTCATGAATGTTGCAGTATCATTTATAACACATTTCTTCAACGTCATTCATAAGGGGCCTACGGTGTATCCCCCACTTAGCATACTCTTTCCATAGGATACTGAACCAATGGAACCAAAGTCACTGGTACCGAGGAATAACTATGCTTTGCTTTGTGTATTGCTCAGCAGGAAAAAAGTTACTTTTGTCAACAAGTGGCCTGATTCCATTCCTAATAATTAACATCCATCCAGTCCATTCATACCCAAAAATGGAAGTCAACCAGTGCCCAGAGAGAGGACGGAGGGAGTTATCCGTTTGGAATCAGACCAATGCCTTCTGTTGCCAAGCAAGACTCAAGACTGTCTAGCAGAGTCATAATAAGAAATGTTCTTCCTGTGTCTGTGGCGTTCTTAGCAGAGCAGTGGAGATAGGAAATGTTCTTCCTGTGTCTGTGGCGTTCTTAGCAGAGCAGTGGAGATAAGAAATGTTCTTCCTGTGTCTGTGGCGTTCTTAGCAGAGCAGTGGAGATAAGAAATGTTCTTCCTGTGTCTGTGGCGTTCTTAGCAGAGCAGTGGAGATAAGAAATGTTCTTCCTGTGTCTGTGGCGTTCTTAGCAGAGCAGTGGAGATAAATGTTCTTCCTGTGTCTGTGGCTTTATTTTGTGGCCTTACATCACTGGATGAAGATTGTTGACTGTACCGCATCATAGCTACAATTGACAATCGGATGAGGCTATGGAGACATCCTCACTCACCAGAATGGATAACTTACTCTCAAATGTTAAATCCCACTGGACTTTTGATTGTTTCTTGTGGAATAAGTAGAATATATTTGTGTGGACATATATGCCTTACTGTATTGTTTTGTTTGAAATCAATTAAAAAAGCTGCAAATCCGTCTCTGCAGTCTGCATAGATCTATCATCTACAGTGCCTTCAGAAAGTATTCATACCCCTTGACTTCTTCCACATTTTGTTGTGTTACATCCTGAATTCAAAATGGATTAAGTAGATTTTTTATCTCACACACAATACCACATAATGAAAAAGTTTTTTCCAAATGTATTGCAAATTAAATACAGAAATATCTCATTTACATAAGTAGTCACACCCCTGAGTCAATACTTTATAGAAGCACCTTTGGCAGTGATTACAGCTGAGTCTTTCTGGGTAAGTCTCTAAGATCTTTCCACTCCTGGATTGTGCAACATTTGCCCATGTATTATTTTCAACATTCTTCAAGCTCTGTCAAATTGATTGATCATTGCTAGACAAACATTTTCAGGTCTTGCCATAGATTTTCAAGTAGATTTAAGTCAAAACTGTAACTTGGCCACTCAGGAACATTCAATGTCTTCTTGGTAAGCAACTCCAGTGTAGATTTTGCCTTGTGTTTTAGGTTATTGTCCTGATGAAAGAGGAATTCATCTCCCAGTATCTGATGGAAAGCAGACTGAACCAGGTTTTCCTCTAGGATTTTGCCTGTGCTTACTTCAATTCCATTTATTTTTATCCTGAAAAACTCCCCAGTCCTTAACGATTACAAGCATACCCATAACATGATGCAGCCACCACTGTGCTTGAAAATATGGAGAGTGGTACTCAGTAATGTGTTGTATTGGATTTGCCCAAAACATAACACTTTGTATTCAGGAAAAAAAAAGTTAATTGCTTTGCCACAATTATTTGCAGTATTACATTGGTGCCTTGTTGCAAACAGGATGTATGTTTTGGAATATTTTTATTCTGTACAGGCTTCCTTTTTTTTCGCTCTGTCAATTAGGTTAGTATTGTGGAGTAACTACAATGTTGTTGATCCATCCTCAGTTTTCTCCTATCAAAGCCATTAAACTCTGTAACTGTTTTAAAGTCAGCATTGGCCCCCTGGTGAAATCCCAGAGGGGTTTCGTTGCTATGCGGCAACTGAGTTAGGAAGGACGCCTGTATCATCGCGGTGACTGGGTGTATTTATACACCATCCAAAGTGTAATTAATAACTTCACCATGCTCAAAGGGATATTCAATCAGCTTTTTTTATTTTTTTTACCCATCTACCAATAGGTGCCCTTCTATGTGAGGCCTTGGAAAACCTCCCTGGTCTTTGTGGTTGAATCTGTGTTTGAAGGACCTTACAGATAATTGTATGTGTGGGGTACAGAGATGAGGTTGTCATTCAAAGATAAAACACTATTATTGCACACAGTCCATGCAACTTATGTGACTTGTTAAGCACATTTTTACTCCTGAACTTCTTTAGGTTTGCCATAACAGAGGGGTTGAATACTCAAGACATTTCATCTTTTCATTTTTAATGAATTTGTAAAAATTTCGAAAAACATAATCCCACTTTGACATTATGGGGTATTGTGTGTAGGCCAGTGACAAAACAATCTCATTGTGATCCATTTTAAATGCAGGCTGTAACACAGCAACATGTGGAAAAAGTCAAGGGGTATGAATACTTTCTGAAGGCACTGTGTATTGTCCTGTTTGAAATATGTTAGGCTGCAGCAGGATCTATGGGTGCCTTTCTCTGAGCAGGAATAACTGTCCAACATCTAGCAAATGAGATTCGTACTGAGCTGCAATGCACTAACCAAATCAAATTGTATTTGTCACATGCTTTGTAAACAACAGGTGTAGACTAGCAGTGAAATGCTTATTTACGGGTCCTTTTCCAACAATGCAGAGTTAAAGAGAACGATACAAAACAATATTAAATAGAAATAGTGACACAAGGAATAAATACACAGTGAATAACGAATAAAAATCATGAGTAAACAATAACATGGCTATATACAGGAAGTAGAAACTAACATGGCTATATACAGGAAGTAGAAACTAACATAAAAAAAAAAAAATGTTTAGTCATTTAGCAGACGCTCTTATCCAGAGCGACTTACAGTTATTGAGTGCATACATTTTCATACTGGCCCCCCGTGGGAAACGAACCCACAACCCTGGCATTGCAAGTGCCATGCTCTACCAACTGAGCTACAGGGGCTATGTACAGGAAGTAGAAACTAACATGGTTATATACAGGAAGTAGAAACTAACATGGCTATATACAGGAAGTAGAAAATAACATGGTTATAAAACAGGGATTACCAGTACCGAGTTGATGTGCAGTCGTATGAGGTAGCTATGTACATATAGGTACTAGGTAGGGGTATAGTGACCAGGCAACAGGATAGATAATAGACTGAGCTGTAGAAGCAGCGTATGTAGTGAGTGTGAAAGTGTGTGGCGTCAGTATGCATGTGTGTGAGTGTGTGGGTAGAGACCAGTGTGTGTGCATAGAGTCAGTGCAAGAGAGTAAAACAGAAAGGGTCAATGCAGTCCGTTACTTGTAAAATCGTCTTATTTCCTCCAATATGCTGCCTTTCAGAACACAGTTGACTGAACAATCAGGAGCTTTTATTTTGCAGTGGTTACAACCATGTTTAACAATTTTGCAGACTTTTGCCAGTTGTTTACCTCCAACTGTTTATCCAAAATGCCTGCTAGCTGTAGAGATCAGAGGACATGAAAAAAAAAAAGATGGACGATTTAATAGCTTTATGACCTGAGTGATATAATCGTGTGTGTGTAGAGAACACTTTGCAGTCACATTTCTCCGAAGTTGGCCTCTTCAAATTGAAAATCACATTTAAAGATGTCGTTTTATCCACGATGACCACATTTCCTACTGAAGGTGTGGGTAGTTGTTCTACTACCCAGACAGACCACCAGTTTATGTAGCCTGACCATTACCATGTGACAAACCAGCTCATGCTGCATTAGATATTCATTACCTACATCGCTGTTTGTGTATGACAAGCCAAAAACAATTTGTGTTAATTATAAAATTGCAAAATCTATGAAAACCGTGCTGTCAGAACACTGTTCTTGCTTAGCCGAAGATCGTTTTAAATTATTAAATAATTGACTCATATATTTCATTGTCAGTTCAAGAATGGAATGTGGGAGTCATCACTACTGGTCTTTTTGAAGGGTCTACTTTTTAATAATGTACCATGCTTATTACCACGCCACCTTCCATTGAACCTAGTGTTTTCTGACAGCTGTGTATAAATCCACCATTTTAGACAGATCTACTTCATTGCTCATGGACTGGAGAGCTGTTTGTTTGATACTTTTCGTCGTTTGTTGCGTAACTGTACCGATGCTCTTGTTCACTTCATCTTGAAATGCTTTTTGGTTCACTAAAGATTATGAAAATAAATGTTGTTTGTCATTGATTAAGCATCTGCTTTTACAAAACCTTTTTGCAGGGTTCTTAAAGGTGCTTAAAAACCTTGAAAATGCTTTAATGCTTTGAATGGGACCATTTCAAGGTGTGAAAGTGCTTGAATTTCAGAGTAACATGGACATTGCCCATACTGTCACAGAATCCATCATAGCAAAGATAGGTGATCTCTCTATATTCCATCTCCATGACTACAGAGGAAGCAGTAGCTGACAACAAAATGTCCGGTCGAGAAATGATGTTGACTGCGATTTTTTTTCATTTGCCATGATAAAGTTGTTAGCCTACATTATTAGCTAGATGAATTAGAAAGAGAGAAGACAATAGGATACTACAGGTCAGACATCCATAATCAACCCTTTACAGGACAAAAGTGATTGATATGAGCTCGTATTCTTCCTACAATGACTTGTAAATAGGATCCCTGATGTCATCAATGTTCCTTATCTTATAAGAGGCTTCTCTCTAGTGGTCAGATAGAGGTACTGACAGCCAAATTACATGCAATTCACATTATACTTTTGTGTTTCTGTTCATTTTCAAGTAATGACAAAAATATATATATATATAATTTTTTACATTTTTAGTCATTTAGCAGACGCTCTTATCCAGAGTGCATACATTTCCTTTTCATACTGGTCCCCCGTGGGAATCGAACCCACAACCCTGGCGTTGCAAACGCCATGCTCTACCAACTGACCTACACATGACTACATAATGCATGCAAACTTTATTTAAAGTCTCAGCTATATCTTTCCATTACTTACCCCTTTTTTCTTATGGTAAGAGCAAAGAGAGAACTGCTTGGGGCCCCCCTCATGGAAAACACCAGTGGGGTGGATCAAAGCCGGAAGTGTTTGAATCTGATTGGTGCAAGCTCAGTTGATGCTGTTAACCAGATAGATGTCCTCTGTAGCTCAGCTGGTAGAGCACGGCGCTTGTGACGCCAAGGTAGTGGGTTCGATCCCCGGGACCACCCATACACAAAAATGTATGCACGCATGACTGTAAGTCGCTTTGGATAAAAGCGTCTGCTAAATGGCATATTATTATATTATTATTATTGAACGCAGCACCGGCTGAGTTTCCCGCCTGAACTGGCTTCACTTAATAAATATCTAAGGCTGCATTTACACAGGCAGCCCAATTCTGATCTTTTCACATCAGATATTGTTCAGATCTGATTGGTGAAAAAAATATCCTTTCCTTGTCTCCTTTAAATAAGTGGTTGCACAGGGTCTTAACATTAAATTCAGATAAAATACAATTGTATTTGTCACATGTAAATTATTCTTGGTACTGAGATATTTCGGAATGTATTGGTGGTGGCACTCTTGAGTAGAAACATGGTACATCACAAATCACAGTCAGACACATTTGGATCAAGGCTATTCATTTTAATAAGGCACTTTGGATTCAGATTCAGTCATGTCTCAGCCAGCACACAAGCTAATTTTACACTAAAAACATTCAGAAAATTAGTGGTTTGATTTCCAGGCTGGGATTCATATTACAAAAACACTACTTTTGATATGGATGTTATTTGTCGATGTAAGGAAACCTCTTGTTTGCTCCGTATCCCGAGGGGCCTGGTTTAGCCTCTCTCCTCTCTGGCTTGACCTCCTTGTCTGACACATTCTGATGGGGATCTCTGGAAGTGCTGGCCTTCACACCTGTGAAACCAGTAGCCTTGACAGCTATAAGAAATATTGACATTTAGACTATGCTGTTGTAACAGAGAGTTCCTCCCTGTACAACCCACCCAGGACACAAACCCACTTTGTCAACAATGCTTCATACCTGCAAATCAGAGTTAAAACCACTAGGTACAACTTTTTTATTGTAGCCACTAGCATCTACTGCATATTGTTGTAAATAAAAAACTATAGTATGATCACCTCTATCATCATCACTATTAGCATCATTATCATCATCACTAGCATCATCACTAGTATCATCACTAGCATCACCACTAGTACCATCGATAGCATCATCACTAGTATCATCACTAGTATCATCACTAGCATCACCACTAGTACCATCGATAGCATCATCACTAGTATCATCATGATCATCATTAGCATCATCACTAGTATCATCACTAGTACCATCACTAGTTTCACTAGTACCATCACTAGTTTCACTAGTACCATCACTAGTATCATCACTAGCATCATCAGTAGTATCACTAGTATCATCACTAGTATCACTAGTACCATCAATAGTACCATCACTAGTATCACTAGTACCATCACTAGTGTCATCACTAGTATCATCACTAGCATCATCACCAGTATCATCACTAGCATCATCACTAGCATCATCACTAGCATCATCACTAGCATCATCACTAGTATCATCACCAGTATCATCACCAGTATCATCACTAGCATCATCACCAGTATCATCACTAGCATCATCACCAGTATCATCACTAGCATCATCACCAGTATCATCACTAGCATCATCACTAGCATCATCACCAGTATCATCATTAGCATCATCACCAGTATCATCATTAGCATCATCACTAGCATCATCACTAGTACCATCACTAGTACCATCACTAGTATCATCACTAGTATCATTACTAGCATCATCACCAGTATCATCACTAGCATCATCACTAGCATCATCACTAGCATCATCACTAGTATAATCACTAGCATCATCACCAGTATCATCACTAGCATCATCACTAGCATCATCACCAGTATCATCACTAGCATCATCACCAGTATCATCACTAGCATCATCACTAGCATCATCACTAGCATTATCACTAGCATCATCACTAGCATCATCACCAGTATCATCACTAGCATCATCACTAGCATCATCACTAGTATAATCACTAGTATAATCACTAGCATCATCACCAGTATCATCACTAGCATCATCACCAGTATAATCACTAGTATCATCACTAGTATCACTAGTACCATCACTAGCATCATCACTAGCATCATCACTAGCATCATCACTAGCATCACTAGTATCATCACTAGTATCATCACTAGCATCATCACTAGTACCATCACTAGCATCATCACTAGCATCATCACTAGCATCACTAGCATCATCACTAGCATCATCAGTAGTATAATCACCAGTATCATTACATTTACATTTTAGTCATTTAGCAGACGCTCTTATCCAGAGCGACTTACAGTTAGCACATACATTATTTTATCGAACCCACAACCCTGGCGTTGCAAACGCCATGCTCTACCAACTGAGCTACATCACTAGCATCATCACCAGTATCAACACTAGCATCATCACCAGTATCATCACTAGCATCATCACTAGCATCATCACTAGTATAATCACTAGTACCATCACTAGTACCATCACTAGTATCATCCCTAGCATCATCACTAGCATCATCACCAGTATCATCACTAGCATCATCACCAGTATCATCACTAGCATAATCACCAGTATCATCACTAGCATCATCACTAGCATCATCACCAGTAGCATCATCACCAGTATCATCACTAGCATCATCACCAGTACCATCACCAGTACCATCACTAGCATCATCACCAGTATCATCACTAGCATCATCACTAGCATCATCACTAGTATAATCACTAGCATCATCACCAGTATCATCACTAGTATCATCACTAGTATCATCACTAGCATCATCACTAGCATCATCACTAGCATCATTAGTATCATCACTAGTATCATCACTAGTATCATCACTAGTATCACTAGCATCATCACTAGCATCATCACTAGCATCATCACTAGTATCTTCACTAGCATCATCACTAGCATCATCACTAGCATCATCACCAGTATCATCACTAGCATCATCACTAGTATCATCACTAGCATCATCACTAGTATAATCACTAGTATCATCACTAGTATCATCACTAGCATCATCACTAGCATCATCACTAGCATCATCACTAGCATCATCACAAGCATCATCACTAGTATAATCACTAGTATAATCACTAGTATCATCACTAGCATCATCACTAGCATCATCACAAGCATCATCACTAGTATAATCACTAGTATAATCACTAGCATCATCACCAGTATCATCACTAGCATCATCACTAGTATCATCACTAGCATCCTCACTAGCATCATCACTAGTATCATCACTAGTATCATCACTAGTATCATCACTAGTATCACTAGTACCATCACTAGCATAATCACTAGCATCACTAGTATCATCACCAGCATCATCACTAGCATAATCACTAGTATCATCACTAGTATCACTAGTACCATCACTAGTATAATCACTAGCATCATCACTAGCATCATCACTAGTACCATCACTAGTATCATCACTAGTATTATCACTAGCATCATCACTAGTATCACTAGCATCATCACTAGTATCATCATGATCATCATTAGCATCATCACTCACATGGAACTCTGGGGGCCTCTCTCTCACACTTGAGTGTACTCAGGGAAAGGCACTCAGCGATCCAGGACAGCACCTCCCCACTGTACTTCACCTGGGGTTGGGACAGACAGAGGCATACCTATTACACACATTTACACACATTTACGTCATTTAGCAGACGCTCTTATCCAGAGCGACTTACAAATTGACACACCTTTGATAATACACACACATGCACCATCACTGGTGTTGTCTGGCCGAGTTTGCACTTTTGGGACTACTCTATTGGTTCTATTATGCCGGGCAAGATAAATAAATAGCTATTTTTGTACCTGAGCTTCCATGGATGACATCCGCTTCTCTTGCTCCTTGAATCCTCCAACAATCTTCAATAAGCTCTGAACCCTTTTGTCACAAAGAAAAACATTTGAAAAACACATTGAATATCACTGACACAAATGAAGGGTACAGACTGACTTAAAGGTAGTTCATAAGAATTACAAATATACAGCACACATAACGTGGTGGGAATGGATCAATACCATTTACAAAACAAAACACTGTGTAAGGGTTACTTGGAAGAGGTGCTCTTCAGTCTCTCCTCGCTGCTCTCCAGGTGCTGGTGTTCCAGTTTGGCCAGGTAGTTCTCCTTCTGTACAGTCTCCCAGGTGATCAACCTCTGGTCCAGACCTGCAGGCAGCTCCCTCTCTGAACACACAGCACCAACACCACTCTGTAAGATTCTATATACTAGCACCAACGCCACTCTGTAAGATTCTATATACTAGTGCCAACACCACTCTGTAAGATTCTATATACTAGCACCAACACCACTCTGTAAGATTCTATATACTAGCACCAACACCACTCTGTAAGATTCTATATACTAGCACCAACACCACTCTGTAAGATTCTATATACTAGCACCAACACCACTCTGTAAGATTCTATATACTAGCACCAACACCACTCTGTAAGATTCTATATACTAGCACCAACACCACTCTGTAAGATTCTATATACTATCACCAACACCACTCTGTAAGATTCTATATACTAGCACCAACACCACTCTGTAAGATTCTATATACTATCACCAACACCACTCTAAGAGTCTATATACTAGCACCAACACCACTCTGTAAGATTCTATATACTATCACCAACACCACTCTGTAAGATTCTATATACTATCACCAACACCACTCTGTAAGATTCTATATACTAGCACCAACACCACTCTGTAAGATTCTATATACTAGCACCAACACCACTCTAAGATTCTATATACTAGCACCAACACCACTCTGTAAGATTCTATATACTAGCACCAACACCACTCTGTAAGATTCTATATACTAGCACCAACACCACTCTGTAAGATTCTATATACTAGCACCAACACCACTCTGTAAGATTCTATATACTAGCACCAACACCACTCTGTAAGATTCTATATACTAGCACCAACACCACTCTGTAAGATTCTATATACTAGCACCAACACCACTCTGTAAGATTCTATATACTAGCACCAACACCACTCTGTAAGATTCTATATACTAGCACCAACACCACTCTGTAAGATTCTATATACTAGCACCAACACCACTCTGTAAGATTCTATATACTAGCACCAACACCACTCTGTAAGATTCTATATACTAGCACCAACACCACTCTGTAAGATTCTATATACTAGCACCAACACCACTCTGTAAGATTCTATATACTATCACCAACACCACTCTAAGATTCTATATACTAGCACCAACACCACTCTGTAAGATTCTATATACTAGCACCAACACCACTCTGTAAGATTCTATATACTAGCACCAACACCACTCTGTAAGATTCTATATACTAGCACCAACACCACTCTGTAAGATTCTATATACTATCACCAACACCACTCTAAGATTCTATATACTAGCACCAACACCACTCTGTAAGATTCTATATACTAGCACCAACACCACTCTGTAAGATTCTATATACTAGCACCAACACCACTCTGTAAGATTCTATATACTAGCACCAACATCACTCTGTAAGATTCTACATACTAGCACCAACACCACGGTCTAAGGACCTGTACACTGTCCATGTGAGTTCTTTTTCATTTTAAACTTAATTACATTGTGTACGTTCACTCTACGATGTGCAGTAGGGCTGTTGCAACCGACAACATATAAAAACACATGTACTGTATATGAACGTGTGAATGCGTGTGTGTAAGTATTCACCTGCAGTACCTAAGTATACATGTACAGTGGGGAAAACAAGTATTTGATACACTGCCGATTTTGCAGGTTTTCTTACTTACAAAGCATGTAGAGGTCTGTAATTTTTATCATAGGTACACTTCAACTGTGAGAGACGGAATCTAAAACAAAAATCCAGAAAATCATATTGTATGATTTTTAAGTAATGAATATGCATTTTATTGCATGACATAAGTATTTGATACATCAGAAAAGCAGAACTTAATATTTGTACAGAAACCTTTGTTTGCAATTACAGAGATCATACGTTTCCTGTAGGTCTTGACCAGGTTTGCACACACTGCAGCAGGGATTTTGGCCCACTCCTCCATACAGACCTTCTCCAGATCCTTCAGGTTTCGGGGCTGTCACTGGGCAATACGGACTTTCAGCTCCCTCCAAAGATTTTCTATTAGGTTCAGGTCTGGAGACTGGCTAGGCCACTCCAGGACCTTGAGATGCTTCTTACGGAGCCACTCCTTAGTTGCCCTGGCTGTGTGTTTCGGGTTGTTGTCATGCTGGAAGACCCAGCCACGATCCATCTTTAATGCTCTTACTGAGGGAAGGAGGTTGTTGGCCAAGATCTCGCGATACATGGCCCCATCCATCCTCCCCTCAATACGGTGCAGTCATCCTGTCCCCTTTGCAGAAAAGCATCCCCAAAGAATGATGTTTCCACCTCCATGCTTCAAGGTTGGGATGGTGTTCTTGGGGTTGTACTCATCCTTCTTCTTCCTCCAAACAAGGCGAGTGGAGTTTAGACCAAAAAGCTCAATTTTTGTCTCATCAGACCACATGACCTTCTCCCATTCCTCCTCTGGATCATCCAGATGGTCATTGGCAAACTTCAGACGGGCCTGGACATGCGCTGGCTTGAGCAGGGGGACCTTGCGTGCACTGCAGGATTTTAATCCATTACGGCGTAGTGTGTTACTAATGGTTTTCTTTGAGACTGTGGTCCCAGCTCTCTTCAGGTCATTGACCAGGTCCTGCCGTGTAGTTCTGGGCTGATCCCTCACCTTCCTCATGATCATTGATGCCCCACGAGGTGAGATCTTGCATGGAGCCCCAGACCGAGGGTGATTGACCGTCATCTTGAACTTCTTCCATTTTCTAATAATTGCGCCAACAGTTGTTGCCTTCTCACCAAGCTGCTTGCCTATTGTCCTGTAGCCCATCCCAGCCTTGTGCAGATCTACAATTTTATCCCTGATGTCCTTACACAGCTCTCTGGTCTTGGCCATTGTGGAGAGGTTGGAGTCTGTTTGATTGAGTGTGTGGACAGGTGTCTTTTATACAGGTAACGAGTTCAAACAGGTGCAGTTAATACAGGTAATGAGTGGAGAACAGGAGGGCTTCTTAAAGAAAAACTAACAGGTCTGTGAGAGCCGGAATTCTTACTGGTTGGTAGGTGATCAAATACTTATGTCATGCAATAAAATGCAAATTAATTACTTAAAAATCATACAATGTGATTTTCTGGATTTTTGTTTTAGATTCCGTCTCTCACAGTTGAAGTGTACCTATGATAAAAAATTACAGACCTCTACATGCTTTGTAAGTAGGAAAACCTGCAAAATCGGCAGTGTATCAAATACTTGTTCTCCCCACTGTATGTATGCGATGTCAATACGTATGTCTATGGCCCTACCCAGTTGCTCCAGTTTGGGCTCAGGCCTCTTGACGAGGCTGAGGAGGAGCTGGGAGCAGTGGCTGATTATGATGAAGGGCGGAGCTAAGGCTGGCCGGCTGTGGTACTCCACGATCAGGTTGTACCTCTGGAACTTCCAGAAGATGTCCGTGTTGCCCTGCACCACCTGGAACGTGTAGCTGTAAGCACGGAGGTGGACGAAAGATCACAGTGAGAATACAGTGCATGAGATACTGTTAAGTAAGTATTCATCTTTTTCTGTGGAAAATCCAAGGCAGAGAGACAGTTGAATTGTGTACGCCCATGAAATACACAACCCTAATAATTAATATTATTAATAATCATGTCAGATGGTTAGTGGTTAAGAGCGTTGTGCCAGTAACCGAAAGGTCGCTGGTTCTAATCCCCGAGCTGACTAGGTGAAAAATCTGTCAATGTGCCCTTGAGCAAGGCACTTAACCCTAATTGCTCCTGTAAGTCGCTCTGGATAAGAGCGTCTGCTAAATGACTGAAAAAAAAAAATGCCAGACTTCCTTTAAATCATTAAAAACACTGTAGGTCTAGGGGCTTTACTCAAACAAAACGTTTTACCAGGTGTTCTGGGTCAGTGAAAAACCAACAAAAGTATGTTTGAATGATTGTGCCTGAGAGTTTCTTTTGGTTTCACACTGTGGATGTCAATGAATACATCCAAACCTCTCTTCTTGGAGCACATGACAATTGAATTTGGCCCTGAATTGGGACATGTTTTGAAGTCAAGCTCCCTCATCAGAGTGAACTATTCTTTCCTGGGCGATGACTGTGACCAGAGTGCCGCGTGTGTTGAGTTTTAGACCTGAACATAGCGATGAGGAGGTTGAGCAGCAGAACGTTGGTAACCAGTAAGAAGATGACCAGCAGCAGGATGACCAGCCAGTTGGCGTAGATGTTGGGGCAGGGGGGCAGAGTTCCCATGATGATCTCCTCTATCTCTGTGGTGCAGTTGGTGTCGGGCATCCGTGCCTCTGGGAAGATTAGATTAAGATAGTTCTTCATTATCTGTCGTTCACAGATATTTGCTTTTTACGAACAAGAAAATGCACTGCTTAACACAGACGCAGGTTGCCCGCTGAGCAGTGCCCGGCAGTGTGGTCAAGCATGGAGAAATACTTTGTTTTACACCAAGGGCCCTTATAGTCACTAACAATTCAAGAGATACATTGAATGACAAGAAGATGTCGCACCGAACGAAACTGAACTACATGTAAACTACATGTTAACTGAACTACAAACAGCACCAGTCAAAAGTTTGGACACACCTACTCCAGGGCTTTTCTTTATTTTTACTATTTTCTACATTGTAGAATAATACTGAAGACATCGAAACTATGAAATAACACATTTTGAATCATGTAGTCATGTGTCTGTTACTTGAACTCTGTGAAGCATTTATTTGGGCTGCAATCTGAGGTGCAGTTAACTCTAATGAACTGAGTTGGTTTTTGCGACTGCACTTGAAGAAACGTTCAAGGTTCTTGACATTTTCCTGATTGACTGACCTTTATGTCTTGAAGTAATGATAGACTGTCGTTTCTCTTTGCTTATTTGAGCTGTTTTTGCCATAATATGGACTTGGTCTTTTACCAAATAGGGCTATCTTCTGTATACCCCCCATACCCTGTCACAACACAACTGATTGGCTCAAACACATTAAGAAGGAAGAAATTCCACAAATTAACATTTAAGAAGGCACACCTGTTAATTGAAATGCATTCCAGGTGACTACTTCATGAAGCTGGTTGAGAGAATGCCAAGAGTGTGCAAAGCTGTCATCAAGGCAAAGGGTGGCTACTTTGAAGAATCTCAAATCTAAAATATATTTTGATTTGTTTAACACTTTTTTGGTTACTACATGATTCCATATCTGTTATTTCATAGTTTTAATGTCTTCACTACTATTCTAAAGAAAAACCCTGGAATGAGTAGGTGTGTCCAAACTTTTGACTGGTACTGTATATACTACATGTAAACATAACTATATGTAAACTACATGTAAACTGAACTACATGTAACTACATGTATACTACATGTAAACTACATGTAAAATAGATGAAAATGGAACTACATGTAAAATACAAGTAAATGGAACTACATGTAAACTACATGTAAACTGAACTACATGTAAACTACATGTATACTACATGTAAACGAACCTACATGTAAACTACATGAAAATGGAACTACATGTAAAATACGTGTAAAGTACATGTAAATGGAACTATATGTCAACTACATGTAAACTGAACTACATGCAAACTACATGTAAATTACATGTTAATTGAATTACATGCAAACTACATGTTAATTGAATTACATGCAAACTACATGTAAACTACATGTACACTTGTAAACTGAACTACGTGTAAACTACTTGTAAACTGAACTACATGTAAACTACATGTAAACTGAACTACATGGAAACTACATGTATATGACTATAACAGAGCACACAAATTGCTAGAAAACAGAAAACATTCTATCTCACCATCAATCTCCTCCAATGGGATCTGGCCAAAGATGTGCAGGTAGGGTCGGTACAGGACCCTGCGGAACACCCAGTCTAGGCGCGGGTCGTTGGGGTGGAGAAGGGCCTGAGTAGCCACGCCGTACGCTATGAGCCACACACTCAGGAAGAAGAGGAAGAAGAACACATCCTTCATCTGCCAGGAAGAACAGAGCACAAACATTACGTGTAATCCTCATCTGACATATACTACATGACCAAAAGTATGTGGACACCTGCTTGTTGAACATCTCATTCCAAAATCATGGGCATTAATATGGAGTTGCCCCCCCCTTTGCTGCTATAGCAGCTTCAACTCGTCTGGGAAGGCTTTCTACTAGATGTTGGAACATTGCTGCGGGGACTTGCTTCCATTCAGCCACAAGAGCATTAGTGAGGTCGGGCAATGATGTTGGGCGATTTGGCCTGGCTCGCAGTCGCCGTTACAATTCATCCCAAAGGTGTTCGATGGGGTGGAGGTCAGAGCTCTGTGCAGGCCAGTCAAATTCTTCCACACGGACCTTGATAAACCATTTCTGTATGGACCTCACTTTGTGCACGGGGGCATTGTCATGCTAAAACAGGAAACTGTTGTCACAAAGTTGGAAGCACAGAATCGTCTAGAATGTCATTGTATGCTGTAGCATTACGATTTCCCTTCACTGGAACTAA
Organism: Coregonus lavaretus; assembly: GCF_964263955.1. Classification (NCBI taxonomy): domain Eukaryota; kingdom Metazoa; phylum Chordata; class Actinopteri; order Salmoniformes; family Salmonidae; genus Coregonus; species Coregonus lavaretus. The sequence continues at coordinate 33,866,280 of NC_140024.1, forward strand.
GGGGCCTAGCCTGAACCATGAAAAACAGCCCCATACCATTATTCTACCTCCACTAAACTTTACAGTTGGCACTATGCATACGGGCAGGTAGCGTTCTCCTGGCATCCACCAAACCCAAATTCGTCCGTTGGTCTGCCAGATGGTGAAGCGTGATTCATCACTCCAGAGAACGCGTTTCCACTGCTCCAGAGTCCAATGGCGGCGAGCTTTACACCACTAATACCGACGCTTGGCATTGCGCATGGTGATCTTAGGCTTGTGTGCGGCTGCTCGGCCATGGAAACCCATTTCATGAAGGTCCCGACGAACAGTTATTGTGCTGACATTACTTCCAGAGGCAGTTTGGAACTAGTGAGTGTTGCAACCGAGGACAGATGATTTTTACGCGCTACGTGCTTCAGCGCTCGATGGTCCCGTTCTGTGAGCTTGTGTGGCCTACCACTTCGCGGCTGAGCCGTTGTTGCTCCTAGATGTTTCCACTTCACAATAAAAGTACTTACAGTTGTCCGGGGCAGCTCTAGCAGGGCAGAAATTTGACAAACTGACTGGTTGGAAAAGTGGCGGTGCCACGTTGAAAGTCACTGAGCTCTTCATAAAGGCCATTCTACTGCCAATGTTTGTCTGTGGAGATTGCATGGCTGTGTGCTCGATTTTATGCAAACCTGTCAGCAATGAGTGTGGTTGAAATCCACTAATTTGAAGGGATGTCCACATACTTTTGTAGATATAGTGTACAAATGTACCAGTTTATAAAGTATGGTTATAACCACAATTCCATTTGTGGGTTGGGGTCAATTGCATTTAAATTCAAGTCAATTCAGGGAGTACACTGGAATTCCAATTCCAATTCTCAAAAAGAAAATTCAATGACAAGAATTACAAATTTGAATTTGGTTTACTTTCTGAATTGACTGGAATTTAAATGGATTGACCTCAACCCTGATACACAAATACATTTGATTTTTCAAAATTCGGTTTAGTGGGTCTACGTTGTATTTATGGATCAAGCTTTGTGGGTGTAGTCATACACGTTTGTCTTTTTAACAGTACTATACTTTACCATCCTCTCCACAATGATGATCTTGGGCCCCAGTTGCTTGTGGATGGCGAAGATGTGGATGAGGCGTAGTGTGAACACCATGAAGTCCAGCGCCAGAACCGTGCGTCCCGCCTCATACGTATCTTTCACCATCCTGTAATAATTACATCCTACATTAGACCTATATTAAACTATGGCCCTCAAATTCAAATCTGGACCTCGAAGCCAGTTCCACAGATTTTTTTCATTCTCCCCCCTCTAATCAGGGACTGATTAAGACCTGGGACACCAGGTCACTAGATATCACACCTAAACTATAGCCTATCAAAACGAATTTCCTGTTAGAAATTATCAATTTAAAAAAATGTATACATATTCCTCCTGCTGCAGGATTATTTTACTGTTGCGACGAAACTGGTCAAATTTTAGATCCTACACCTGCTCACCTGCAGGACACTCCGATTACGAAGAGCGAGATGGCCACCATGTCACACTTGTTCCAGTTGTCCTCCACGTACAGCTTGAATTTCTTTAGGATGCTCATGTCTTCGTCTGTGAAGAAACTCTGCATCGCCCAGGTTAATAAAGCGTTAGTTCACCCAGTTAGAAAATCACAATTAGCAGTATCATTCGATTAGCAGTATCACAACATTTGAGGTCATTTGAGTAATTTATGTTAAATTTCCCCAGGCTAAACGTCATTGTTCCTCAACAACAGTCCTCGAAGTATCCTCAACGCTGCACATATTTTGTCTAGCCACACACCTGATGCAATTCATCACGAGCTGTGTGAGCAAAGATTACCTGAGGAGCAGAGTTGAGAAGCCCTGAAATGGAACCCTATTCCTAGTGCACTACTTAGTGTTTTGAACAGGGCCCTTGTCGAACGTAGTGCACTATATAGGGAATAGGGTGCCATTTCAGACACACATACTGTGGCCAAAAACAGGTTGAATCAACGTTTTTTTCCCACGTAATTTCAACAAAATAATTAAATGTGATGATGTTGAATCAACTGATTGGATTTTCAAAAAGTAATCAAACGATTAAAAAAAAATAATAATAACACTCACCCCAACTTTTAACCTAAATCCAAGGACTTTAGTTGACAACTCAACCAAATGTAAATCAAAACTAGATGTTAAATTGACTTCTGTGCCCAGCGGGAAGTGATGTCAATGATGAAGACATGGGATGGGCTCATGGTCTACTGGGGTAGCTCTGCCAGTGTCACCCTCAGCCCTAGAAGGGCATTTCCTCTTGGTCTAACGATTAAGACGTTTGTTTTTTTCTCCCGCGGGAGACCCGGCTTCAGATCCCAGCCGTGACGTCAACATACCTGTCTCAGCTCCTCCAGCACCAGGGTGAAGACCCAGAAGTAGAGCATGATCTCCGGGGCCCCAGGGCCCGCGGGGGGCGGAGGACGGAAGTCCAGCAGGAGCACGTAGGTGAAAAGGATGAGGAAGGCAAAGTACATGATGACGTTGCCTAGGAACACAGTGACCGGGGCGCTCCAGAAGCGATGCCAGCGACGCAGCAGGAACCGCCACCACACGCCGGCGCTGCTCTGGCCCTCCACGCCATCAGGTGGACCCCGCGAGTCTCTGGAACACCATACAACAAATTGAAAATTGGGAATTTTACTTGAAAATCATTTTTTTCATATACAGTTGTAGTATCTGAAGATTCTATGACTTTGGCTGAGGTTTGCATATTGTTGGTTAAATGAACTTTACTCTGCTTTGCTGAAACATCTGGAAAACATTACTACAGAGGCCCCTTGAAACAGAGGACATTTGAGATGTGGAGGTTAGGGATTGGTCTATTCAAATCACGCCATATTATGTTACATAGGATATAAATACCAGGGTTTGAACAAAGGACTGAGAGAATAACATATTAGAGATTGGGTCAGTTGTTCTCCCGACTTCTGCAGGAGTCTGTAAATTGATACTGTAATCTTTGATGTAATAAACCATTATAATCAAGGACAGTGTCAGCGGATTTCTTGTCTTCACAGCAGGTCAGCATCGTTGTCTCGACACCACACAGTATTCTTCAAAAGTCCACTAAAATGCTAGCCTCGTATTACCAGACTGGCTGGCTCACGAGGCTGCTAAAATGCAGGTTGACATAAAGTGTAGTCAACTTTGTTCTAAGAGCAGAAAGAATCTGATTGGTTTAGGGCAGAACAAATCCGATTGCTTTCTAAAAAGGGCTGAGTTTTTGCGCTTGAAGTCTGCCCTTAGGGCACCAAGTGATCGTGATCCAAACTAACATTACTTCCCCTGGGGAAGCATTTCAACAGTGCATTCGATTGGCTGCCCCAAGGGCAGTTTATACTTTTGTCATACCTTTTGCTCTTGAAGTCTGCCCTTATGGCCTCAAGTGATCTTGACCCAAACTAACATTACTGCCCCCCAGGGCAGCATTAGAGTCTGTTCCAATTTCTTTTGTTTATATAGCTTATTCAACTAAACGTTTAATAAATCAAACGTTAACTGACCTACTGGCAGATTTTTGACCTAGCTTGCTAGCTATTTCTATTTTATAATTCAATCTTAGTAGGAGGTAGCGCTCTGCTCAGCTAAGCTACATATAGCTTAGCATTTTACGTTTCTGCTCCCAGGTAAACATAACAGTCCCATTCCAATTTTTAAGTTCATATAGCTTATTCAACTAAATATTTTGATAAAGTAAGTGGGAGCTGATTTACTGGTATATTTGAGACCTAGCTAGCTAGTTCTAACCTATTGTCACTACTTTAGTATGAGATAGCTATCTGCTAGCCAAATAGCTCTGTTAAGCTTATCATTTTACGTTGCCACAGCTGTGTAACAGTCCATCCCCATTTTTTAAAGTTCATATAGCTTTATTCAACTTAACATTTCACTAAAGCAAATGTTAGTTGACTTACTTGTATATTTCTGACTCCTAGCTAGCTAGCTATTTATTAATGAAACATGAGTGGCTAAGAGGTAAATGCTTAGCTAGCTACCTTGCTCTGATTCGTTTAGCATGTTGCTGCTAGCTTTTTACATTTGACGCTTTGCTTCAAGTCGTCCGATCAGTTGTATCTTAGAGATATTGTCACATTTGTCTGACTACTGTAACAAAATCATGATTTCAAAACGTTACAACTTGTAGTACATTTTATTTACAAGATACTCAGTTCAAACCTCCGCCATGTTTTCAAAAATTGTGCAACTGTTAAACTGCGCCCATTGACCTTCTAGAAACCAATCGGATTTGTTCTTCCCTAAACCAATCAGATTATTTCTGCCCTTAGAACAAAGTTTATTACACTTTATGTCCCTTTATAAACAGCAGGTATAGTATACTAAATCGTTTTAGAACTCACAAAGGGCCATGGTCTGTTAGTAGCAGGCCCTTTTCTGTGTCCAGACTGTCCAGCTCCACATACTGTTCCTCTCCTCCACCACGACTGTCTAACTCCTCATCACTGCATCATTACACACATAGAGACAACATGACTACACACACACATACACACACACACACACACAAACACACACACACACACACACACACACGGGCGCATACACACACACACACACACGGGCGCATACACACACACACATACACACACAAAGGGCACATAAACACACACACACACACACGAACATATTGACCCAAGCACACTTACATATGGACGCAAACACTCAAATGAGTGCCCACAACGTTGTGTTTCGACAACAGACATGCATTCTACGGTTCCTACCATACCGTGGAAATGACTCTCTGACAACATTGACAGTATTAAGCTAGATTGCCGTGGCGACCTGAACTTGATGAGGTTGGTCCAGATGAGAGGGGGACAGAAGAAAGACAGCACCAGTCTGGAGATGGCTGTGTCTGTGGTCATCGCCCCCCACCAGATCTTAGTGAGGAACCCCTGGGACAAACCATGATCACTGTTATCACACAACCTTATCTTAGGTCATACTAATGTTTAACAGATTTCTTTTTTTTTTTTTTTTAAAGAGAGGCGAGCACATTTTAGAAAGAGGTAGATCAGATGTAATCCGAGAGGAAGTTACGTCACCCCATAAAACACACCGATCTACACTGAAACCAGCAGAGGGCTCATCACCCCATAAAACACACCTATCGACACTGAAACCAGCAGAGGGCTCATCACCCCATAAAACACACCTATCGACACTGAAACCAGCAGAGGGCTCATCACCCCATAAAACACACCTATCGACACTGAAACCAGCAGAGGGCTCATCACCCCATAAAACACACCTATCGACACTGAAACCAGCAGAGGGCTCATCACCCCATAAAACACACCTATCGACACTGAAACCAGCAGAGGGCACATCACCCCATAAAACAAACCTATCGACACTGAAACCAGCAGAGGGCTCATCACCCCATAAAACACACTTATCGACACTGAAACCAGCAGAGGGCTCATCACCCCATAAAACACACCTATCGACACTGAAACCAGCAGAGGGCTCATCACCCCATAAAACACACCTATCGACACTGAAACCAGCAGAGGGCACATCACCCCATAAAACACACCTATCGACAGTGGTGGAAAAAGTACCCAATTGTCATACTTAAAAGTAAAGATACCTTAATATAAAATCACTCAAGTAAAAGTGAAAGTCACCCAGTAAAATACTACTTGAATAAAAGTCTAAAAGTATTTGGTTTTAAATATTTAAGTATTAAAAATAAATGTAATTGATCAAATATACTTAAGTATCAAAAGTAAAAGTAAAAGTATAAATCATTTCAAAATCCTTATTTTTAAGCAAACCAGACGGCATCATTTTCTTGTTTTTTTAATTTATTTACGGATTGCCAGGGGCATGCTTCAACACACAGACATAATTTACAAAAGAGTCCACCAGATATGAGTCTGTAGGGATGACCAGGGATGTTCTCTTGATAAGTGTGTGAATTGGACCATTTTATTGCCCTGCTAAGCACTCAAAATGTAACGAGTACCTTTGGGTGTCAGAGAAAATGTAAGTAGTAAAAAGTACATTATTTTTTCGGAATGTAGTGAAGTAAAAGTAAAAGTTGTCCAAAATATAAATAGTAAAGTACAGATACCCAAAAAAACTACTTAAATAGTACTTTCAAGTATTTTTACTTAAGTACTTTACACCACTGTCTATCGACACAGAAACCAGCAGAGGGCACTTCACCCCATAAAACACCCCTATTGACACAGAAACCAGCAGAGGGCACTTCACCCCATAAAACACACCTATCGACACACGGTCTCACACCAAGAGAACTCCATGAATATTGTCCGTGTACACAGTCAAATCTATCTAATGTAATAATTTGTTTCGTAACATCAAGATTTGAAAGTAAGGAGGCCACATGTCTGTCTGAGTGTGTCTGTGTCTGTACATGTTACTGTAGCCTACCTGGACTCCATCGTGGGCGAAGAAGCACTTGGCGTCAGCCTCGGTTGCCAGGTTGAGGACGGTGGATTGATTCCAGCAGCGGGTCCTTCTCACCAGAAGAGCATAGGCCCTGTCCTCACTGTTAGAGTAGCACTCCCCAAACAGATCTGGCAACCCACACACACCAGACTCAACACACTTACCAAGACTTCACACCGTTCTTTAGTCTATAGGCATTGGTTGTATCTAGATTCTTATCTTGTGATGATCTTACTGTGAATCATAACCCTGTGAGAGTTCCCTAGGAAAACAGATACTTTCAGGGAACATCTTTGTCTTAATGGTGTATTTCAACTAAGGGATGGTTTGTGAGCCGAGAGCATTATGCCATCTCAGAGTGTGATACTGCATGTTTTATCCAGTGTGTGTGTGTATGTGCTCACACACTCCTTGTGTCTCTCACCTAGGGCAAACTGTTCATACTTGGCCTCCTTCATGCTGCGTGCTGATTCTGCCTCTGACTCCAGGCCAGACATCTCTTTCAGGATCTTACAACCAGCCAGAGCAGCAGCCACAGCCTCAGGACCCTGGACGAGAGAGAGAGAGAGAGAGAGAGAGAGAGACAGAGAGAGAGAGAGAGAGAGAGAGAGAGAGAGAGAGAGAGAGAGAGAGAGAGAGAGAGAGAGAGAGAGAGAGAGAGAGAGAGAGAGAGAGAGAGAGAGAGAGAGAGAGAGAGAGAGAGAGAGAGAGAGAGAGAGAGAGAGAGAGAGAAGGAGAGACACAGAGCAATACTTGAACAGAGCGATACTCAGTCATGAGGCATCAAAGCCAAAGGAATTGAATAATATTAAGACATGCTATAGATGGAAGGAAAGTAGTGTGGAAACCTATCAAACAACAATTAGGGAACATCAAATTCAATCCCTTTTAGACAACTTCCTGGACAAAATGTTTCACTGTAATAGTGAAGGTGTAAACTTGGCAGTAGAAAACCTAAACAGTATATTTGACCTCCGCTTCCCTATCAAATCAAAAAAATTTAAGCAGACAACCTAAGAAAATTAACAACAGTGACAAATGGTTTGATGAAGAATGCAAAAACCTAAGAAAGAAATTGAGAATCCTATCCAACCAAAAACATAGAGACCCAGAAAACCTGAGCCTATGCCTTCACTATGGTGTATCACTAAAACAATACAGAAATACACTACGGAAAAAGAAGGAACAACATGTCAGAAATCAGCTCAATGTAATTGAAGAATCCATAGAATCTAACCACTTCTGGGAAAATTGGAAAACACTAAACAAACAACAACACGAAGAGTTATCTATCCAAAATGGAGATGGGTGGATAAACCACTTCTCTAATCTTTTGGCTCTATAACAAAGAACAAACAGTAAAAACATATACATGATCAAATACAAATCTTAGACTCAACTATTAAAGACTACCAGAACCCACTGGATTCTCCAATTACATTGAATGAACTACAGGACAAAATACAAACCCCCCAACCCAAAAAGGCTTGTGGTGTTGATGGTATCCTAAATTAAATTATAAAATATGCCAGACCACAAATTCCAATTGGCTATACTTAAACTCTTTAACATCATCCTTAGCTCTGGCATCTTCCCCGATATTTGGAACCGAGGACCAATCCACAAAAGTGGAGACTAATTTGACCCCAATAACTACCGTGGGATTTGCACAGGGCCATGGGGTGAGACAGAGATGCAGCTTAAGCCCCACCCTCTTCAACATATATATCAACGAATTGGCGAGGGCACTAGAACAGTCTGCAGCAACCGGCCTCACCCTACTAGAATCTGAAGTCAAGTGTCTACTATTTTCTGATGATCTGGTGCTTCTGTCCCCAACCAAGGAGGGCCTACAGCAGCACCTAGATCTTCTGCACAGATTCTGTCAGACCTGGGCCCTGACAGTAAATCTCAGTAAGACAAAAATAAGGGTGTTCCAAAAAAGGTCCAGTTGCCAGGACCACAAATATAAATTCCATCTAGACACCGTTGCCCTAGAGCACACAAAAAACTATACATACCTCGGCCTAAACATCAGCGCCATTGGTAACTTCCACAAAGCTGTGAACGATCTGAGAGACAAGGCAAGAAGGGCCTTCTACGGCATCAAAAGGAACACAAAATTCGACATACCAATTAGGATCTGGCTAAAAATACTTGAATCAGTTATAGAACCCATTGCCCTTTATGGTTGTGAGGTCTGGGGTCCGCTCACCAACCAAGAATTCACGAAATGGGACAAAAACCAAATTGAGACTCTGCATGCAGAATTCTGCACAAATATCCTCTGTGTACAATGTAAAACACCATGCATGCAGAGCAGAATTAGGCCGATACCCGCTAATGATCAAAATCCAGAAAAGAGCCGTTAAATTCTACAACCACCTAAAAGGAAGCGATTCTCAAACCTTCCATAACAAAGCCATCACCTACAGAGACATGAACCTGGAGAAGAGTCCCCTAAGCAAGCTGGTCCTGGGTGTCACGGATTCAGCCGAGGGTGCTCCTCCTCCTTGCTCGGGCAGGCTACGGAGTTCGTCATCACCGGAGTACTAGCTACTACCGATCTATGTTTCTGTGTTCTACTTGTCTTGTCTTTATTGTTCACACCTGGTTCCCATTAGGTATTGATTACTTCCCTATTTAACCCTCTGGCTCCCACTGTATGTTGTGCGTGTTTGTTCATGTTTGGTTGTCGTCTGGTGAGCGGGTTTGTTTCCTCCCTGCGTGGAGGTTATGTTATTTACGTTACCTGCGAGTTAACATTTACATTTTTGTCATTTAGCAGACGCTCTTATCCAGAGCGACTTACAGTTAGTGAGTGCATACATTTTTATTTTTCATACTGGCCCCCCGTGGGAATCGAACCCACAACCCTGGCGTTGCAAACGCCATGCTCTACCAACTGAGCTACATCCCTGCCGGCCATTCCCTCCCCTACCCTGGACGGCGCTGGGCCAATTGTGCGCCGCCCCATGGGTCTAGTACGTTTTCGATTAGCTCTGTGTCCTGCTCCTGACTTCGTCCTACCGCATCACACTGACACCCTGACACTGGGGCTCTGTTCACAAACACAAACAGACCCCACAGAGCTCCAGGACAGCAACACAATTAGACCCAACCAAATAATGAGAAAACAAAAAGATTGGAAAGAATTAACAAAAACAGGGAGAAAACTAGAATGCTATTTGGCCCTAAACAGATAGTACACAGTGGCAGAATACCTGACCACTGTGACTGACTCAAAATTAAGGAAAGTTTTGACTATGTAAAGACTCAGTGAGCATAGTCTTGCTATTGAGAGAGTCCGCCGTAGGCAGACCTGGCTTTCAAGAGAAGACAGGCTATGTGCACACTGCCCACAAAATGAGGTGGAAACTGAGCTACACTTCCTAACCTCCTGCCAAATGTATGACCATATTAGAGACACATTTTTCCCTCAGATTACACAGATCCACAAATCCAATTTTGATGAACTCCCATTTCTAATGGGTGAAATACCACAGTGTGCCATCACAGCAGCAAGATTTGTGACATGTTACCACAAGAAAAGGGCAACCAGTGAAGAACAAACACCATTGTAAATACAACCATATTTATATTTATTTATTTTCCCTTTTGTACTTTAACTATTTGCACATCATTATAACACTGTATATATACAGTCATGGTCAAAAGTTTTGAGAAAGACACAAATACTAATTTTCACAAAGTCTGCTGCCTCAGTTTTGATGATGGCAATTTGCATATACTCCAGAATGTCATGAAGAGTAATCAGATGAATTGCAATTAATTGCAAAGTCCCTCTTTGCCATGAAAATGAACTTAATCCCCCAAAAACATTTCCACTGCATTTCAGCCCTGCCACAAAAGGACCAGCTGCCATCATGTCAGTGATTCTCTCATTAACACAGGTGAGAGTGTTGATGAGGACAAGGCTGGAGATCACTCTGTCATGCTGATTGAGTTAGAATAACAGACTGGAAGCTTTAAAAGGAGGGTGGTGCTTGACATCACTGTTCTTCCTCTGTTAACCATGGTTACCTGCAAGGAAACACGTGCCGTCATCATTGCTTTGCACAAAAAGGGCTTCACAGGCAAGGATATTGCTGCTAGTAAGATTGCACCTAAATCAACCATTTATCAGATCATCAAGAACTTCAAGGAGAGAGGTTCAATTGTTGTGAAGAAGGCATCAGGGCGCCCAAGAAAGTCCAGCAAGTGCCAGGACCGTCTCCTAAAGTTGATTCAGCTGCGGGATCGGGGCACCACCAGTACAGAGCTTGCTCAGGAATGGCATCAGGCAGGTGTGAGTGCATCTGCACGCACAGTGTGGCAAAGACTTTTGGAGGATGGCCTGGTGTCAAGAAGGGCAGCAAAGAAGCCACTTCTCTCCAGGAAAAACATAATGGACAGACTGATATTCTGAAAAAGGTACAGGGATTGGACTGCTGAGGACTGGGGTAAAGTCATTTTCTCTGATGAATCCCCTTTCCGATTGTTTGGGGCATCCGGAAAACACCTTGTCCGTAGAAGACAAGGTGAGCGCTACCATCAGTCCTGTGTCATGCCAACAGTAAAGCATCCTGAGACCATTCATGTGTGGGGTTGCTTCTCAGCCAAGGGCGTGGGCTCACTTACAATTTTGCCTAAGAACACAGCCATGAATAAAGAATGGTACCAACACATCCTCCGAGAGCAACTTCTCCCAACCATCCAAGAACAGTTTGGTGACAACCAATGCCTTTTCCAGCATGATGGAGCACCTTGCCATAAGGCAAAAGTGATAACTAAGTGGCTCGGGGAACAAAACATTGACATTTTGGGTCCATGGCCAGGAAACTCCCCAGACCATAATCCCATTGAGAACTTGTGGTCGATCCTCAAGAGGCGGGTGGACAAACAAAAACCCACAAATTCTGACAAACTCCAAGCATTGATTATGCAAGAATGGGCTGCCATCAGTCAGGATGTGGCCCAGAAGTTAATTGACAGCATGCCAGGGCGGATTGCAGAGGTCTTGAAAAAGAAGGGTCAACACTGCAAATATTGACTCTTTGCATAAACTTAATGTAATTG